>NC_053024.1:571377289-571702948 GCF_003073215.2 Triticum urartu | reverse complement strand
AAAAAAAGGGCAGAGGCTACAATTATATTAAACTGAGGAACCAACTATACTAAATTGAGAAACCCACTATACTAAACTAAGCAAAGCACACCATAATTAAAAAAGCGAGCTGTGTTTGCTAAAAACTGAGCAACTAGAACTATATCGAACTGCAACTGCTAGTACAAAACTAGGCAACTGCTATACTGCTATTCTGCTGCTTATCAAAGATAGGAGTGCATACAAATGATATGCTGATTGAGCATTACATATTTCAAAAAGAAAGAATCAGATGCCACCCTTCTTTCAAGTTTTTCATAAAAAAATACCATGTGCTTGACTTTCTTCGCACGTTTCGGATGCCTCCCTCCTTCATCACGAGGGGCGGAATTGGTGGCCCGTTTCCCTGCCCGACCACCCCAGACAGGACCCTCATCTGTCTGCCCATGCTTGCGTCCAACATTGCTCCTTGTTGTTTGAGCCACCACCTCTTCTCCCTCATTTTCACCAACAGTTCTTCCCGCGGCCCTTTTGCTTTTCAGAGCCATTCTGTAGAAGAAACACACCAAAAAAATGTCATGTTGATGAAAAAAAGACAAGCCCTATAAACACAAGTTCTGCCTGTAGACAAAAAGAAAATGTGTGACTTCACTGTCATCGGGAGGTGAAATGATCTCAATTTACTCCTACCCAGAGATAACTCAACTGCTAAATGCTAGTACTTGCAGAAGCAACTTGGTGCTGAAAACTAGGCAACTACTCACTATTCGTAGCAACTAAAAATGACAAAAAACAAGCACATATTACTCCTCATCACAAAACAAGCACATGTTCATCTTCATCACATAGCTAGCCATCAAAAAACTCCTAAAGTTGTTAGTTACGATAAAAATAGTGTGGTTGGATTCAACCAACCAAAAAAAATACTTCATAACCAAAAAAACTTCGAAAGCTGCCAGTTATTCACGATGATATCTCATCTTCTATTCATAGTTATGATAAACAACAACTCGATGGTGAATCTGGCAACGTCATGTTTGGTACACTAATTTAAAGAACACTACAAAATGATAACAACTTGGTGGTGGAATCTAGGCACTTGGACAATAATGAGATGGCAATGGCAAAAAATCGACCAACCACAAAAACCATCTTCCCCAATAAAACAGTGTTGCTCGATGTTGAACAAAAGGCAACTACTGCCCTATTTCGTGCAACTCTGAATACTATGAAGTTCGATTGCCTCTCCATCACACAAATTGCAGGGATAACTAAGCAACTACCATCATATTTCTATACAACTGCATTTGGGGATTCAATTAACATCAAAAATAAAACGAATCCTATGGCCCAGTCAGATGCATCCCCTTACCCTGCCCCTCCATCTCGCAAATTGCAAGAAAAACTAAGCAACTACCATGATATTTCTATACAACTGCATTCGGGGATTCAAGCAACATCAAATAAAACGAATCCTATGCCCCCGTCGCTAGGATTCGGTCAGATGCATCCCTTACCCTACGCCTCCACCCTTTCAAGGACTCAATTCCCCCCCCCTCCCCTCGCCATAGCAACGCGGAGCCCTTTCCCCACCATAGCAACGCCGAGCCCGCAGACGCCATGGACAACCTCCATGCCCGCCTAGTCACCCAAACTCTAACGCTACAAACACGAACTCCCAACCAAATCTGGAGCGCAACCGAGGAGGAGAGGGAGAAGAGGTGCCGGGTTTTACCTCCGCCTGTAGCCGGCGACTCGCCGTGCTCACGGCCTCCCACACCGGCGACTCCGTGCGGGATCCACAACCGCAGAACCTCGCGCCGTGCGTCGTTGCTAGATGAGAGGGAGGAGAGGGAGAAGTTCGAATGAAAAGGGGACGAGGGCGATGGGGCAGTTTCGAACAAGAGGAGCGGTCGGTGTGGGCGGTTTCACCTGAATTAATGCAGCCCGGGCCCACCACACACCACACGTCACGCCTATTCTCATAATGGCACCTGGTCGGGCTGGATCCCGCGCAGTCGGAGCTATCGGGCGCATCGGACGGCTCTCCCACGTGCGCTCGCGACACCCATCCAGCGCAGCTGCACGTTTAAGAATTCAGGTTTAAATATACGGATTTTTCACTGTTTTTGACACGTGCCCCTGGCCACATTGCAGTGCATCATTTTGAGCTGTAAACATTTAATTTTTCTGCCACTCACTGGACTAAATGAAGTGCCATCAGTCAATGAGAACTTTCAGCCACCTCCAACCTTCCCTCGGCGAGATCCTCGAGGAAACCGCTGAACGAACGATGCGACGAGCCGCCTTCCCGGACCGCGCTACGGGAAACCTCGCGCAGCTGTGCGGCTCTTTTCCTCATCTCTTGGCCAACAGCAGAATCCGAATCCATCAGCTTCCTCGCGGCATCCGAGATGGCGGCCCTGCTCACAGACCCATCCTCCCCCCTCTGCTCCCTCAGGTCGATGCCGACCTTCCATTCGTCGGCGACCATCCGGGCGTTCACCAGCTGATCCCACGCGACGGGGAAGCCAATCACCGGCACTCCGGCGCACACGGCCTCGAGCACCGAGTTCCACCCGCAGTGGCTGAGGAAGCCGCCGACGGAGGGGTGGCGCAGCACCTCCTGCTGGTCACACCACGGCACCGCCAGCCCCTTGTCGCCACACTTCTCCCGCAGCTCAGGGGCCTTGTCCCGTGCCATCCAGAAGAACTTGACTCCAGCGTCAAGCAGCCCCATGGCGATCTCTTGGAACTGCGAGTGCGGCATGGAAGCGTAGCTGCCGAACGAGACGTACATCACCGACTTCTCTGGCTGCGCGTCGAGCCAGTCACGGTGCTCCTCGTCCTGGATCCTGCCCGTGTTCCCGTCCGGCTGCATGTGTACAGGGCCGATTGGATATACGGGGAACGGAAGTAGCTCTGCTGTTGTGTTGATGGCACGGGGTTCAAGCTCGTGGAAGGAGGTGAGGAGGAGACACTGCGCTTTACGTACTTTCACGAACGCCTCCGCTGTTATCTTCATGTGCCGCTTCCATCGGCTGAAGACCATGAGATCAGACATTCTTACTGATGAGAGGCACGACACATACTGATCCATGGACTTGGTGCTTAATTCTGCAGAGCACACAAGTAGAACACATCACTTGTCAAGAGTTGTTTAGTAAGAAAAATCCACGACTCACACAAAGGAACAACTGGAGATGCATCGTGCAAACACAATCGCATGGTTCGCATTAACATGTAATCACTCTTGGTGCATGGTCAGTTAGCTAGTTACCTTCATCGCGCTCATGTTCATCACCCGACGACCACAGGTCTAGGTGGTAGAGCGCCAAGAAGAAGGTGGCCGGCTGGGTCCACAGCGAGCACACCGGTATCCGGCACCGCGTGCCCACCGCAACCCCCCATGTCAGGTAGGTGTCGACCACGATGCCCTCCGGCCTCGGCTGTAGCTCCAGCACTAGCCGGCCGAGCAGCTGCCCGACGGCCTCCGCCATCTTGACGCTGACTGCCTCGAAGAAGGCGGCGTGGTCGACCCCACGGCTGCGCTCGGGGGGGATGACGTCGTTGGGGATGGTGGCGAAGCGCAGGCGGTCCGGCAGCGTGGGCGCGGAGGCCAGCAGCGCGTGCCACTCCTCGGTGACGACGACGGTGACGGTGAGGGCGCCGTCCGCGGCGACGAGCAGGCGGCACACGGCGAGCATGGGGTTGATGTGGCCGCGGCCCGGGTACGGCACCGCGACGACGTTCCGAGTCCCAGTCGCTGAGGAGGCCATTATTCGAGACTCTGCAGACCGGGGAGAGAGATGGGTACTGCTACAACAGATGTCAAAACTCGCTTCCCACTGATTGATATTTTGGTCTGCGTGGCTTTTTCCTAGCCACTCACCGACTCACGTGTCCCGCCTCAGATGATGAGAAGTGGGGCAGACAGGTTACTACCATTTTTAGCAATTTTTGGACATGCGACACCTGTCTCACGACAGGTCACCCACCGCTTCAACAGCCTTATCTCCTCGCGATCCCTCTTCTCCACTCGTTTTCTCTCTTTACCCTTTTCTTCCTTGTTCTTAACTGCCATAGGAGAGGCCGTCAATCCTATGGCGAGCACCACCAACCACCACAAATGGGAACCGGGAGGCACCGCCAGCGACGCCGCATGGATGCTACCCTGTCCCATTAGCCACCCTGCTGCTGCAATCCAGCCATGGCCGTAGCTGCCATTGATGCAAGCTCGAGAGGATGACACCATTGAGAACCACAACAGGACCGCGTCGTGGCATCCACCGGAGCCGCCGCATGCTGTCGATAATGGGTGGCTGCATCGAAGCATCCATCGGTGCCGCCTTGTGTTGTCGTTGTCGCGTCGGTGCATCCATCATTGCCGTCGCACGCGGCGTCCCAGCATCCGCTGACATCGGCGCTGCCACAGAGCTCGCCATGCACGTTGCTGCAGTGGAGCATCGATGGGGCCGCCGGAGCTACAATGAAGCGCCGCGGCGTCGTTGAACGCTTCGTCTGGTTCCAATGAAGCGTAGCCGGAGTTGCATTGAATCGTCGCCGGAGCTGCATTGAAGCGCCGCCGGGGTTGCATTGAAGCGCCGCCAGGCACCGTCAATGCTGCACGGTGCTTCCATGGGAGCTGGTGCGTGCTGCAAAGTCAGGCACCAGTAGCGAGGACATGGCCGGGGTCGCTCAGACTTTTTGTAGCATGAGTCCTGCTGCATGGTGAAAGATGCAACAGATAGTGTCCAGGGTCGTGTCTCGTCGGAGCTGCGCTTGTCAGGGTCGCAGCATCCGCGGCTGTGTGGTCGCCGGCGACGGTGCCACGGAGGAGGCGTTGGTGTTGCAACCTTATTTTCTGTAGAAGGTCGTGTGAGCTGCAGAAGGTCATGTGCGGTCATCAAGGGGCACGTTGTGTGAGGGAAAGGGAAGGGAGACTGGCTGCATCGCATGAATTAGACGGCCACACGCGCTTGAATCGTACAGCTGGGCAGCCGGCTGATCCGTAGCAGCCGCCGTTATCATGCCGTTGGCATGCATGGCATGCATGGCCCCAGCCGGGAAACAGCATGGCCCGTCCGTGGCGGCGACCTCGTTTTGCGCGTGCTCGTGCGGGCGGCTCGTCCCTTGGGCGCACGATGCTGGTTTGGAAGCGCGCGGTGCCGCGGCTGTGTGTTCGCGACCGCTGTGTTGTTCATTGAACGAGCTGGACGTGTAAAACCAAGAGTGTGCAGCACTAATGAAGTCCATGAAGCCCCTCAACCGTGAACCCACAGCTAAGAGGTGAAGCTGAATGTCCACGATCCGTAAGTTACAAGACAGTGTCTTTAGGAAGATTAGAAGAACATCTGTGTGTTACAATGGAGCCATATTAAGTTTAAAAATTTAATATCAGTTATGTTAATATTACATTTAATATTCTCATACATATCAAGTGACATTGACGATATTTTTTACCATCAAATTCTCACACACACTCCCTCTCCCTCCCTCTTCCTCCCTCTCTCTCCCCCTCTCCCTCTCTCTCTCTCTCTATAACACACACATATCCATCTTATTGGGTACGGGATCATAATCCATCTATTTCACACGCTGTGACGCCCCCGATTCAATCGTACACTAATCATACACGCAAACGTGTACGATCAAGATCCGGGACTCACGGGAAGATATCACAACACAACTCTACAAATAAAATAAGTCATACAAGCATCATATTACAAGCCAGGGGCCTCGAGGGCTCGAATACAAGAGCTCGATCATAGACGAGTCAGCGGAAGCAACAATATCTGAGTACAGACATAAGTTAAACAAGTTGCCATAAGATGGCTAGCACAAACTGGGATACAGATCGAAAGAGGCGCAGGCCTCCTGCCTAGGATCCTCCTAAACTACTCCTGGTCATCGTCAGCGGGCATCACGTAGTAGTAGGCACCTCCGGTGTAGTAGGAGTCGTCGTCGACGGTGGCGTCTGGATCCTGGGCTCCAACATCTGGTTGCGACAACCAGGTAGAAGGGATAGAGGGAAAGAAAGAGAAAGCAACCGTGAGTACTCATCCAAAGTACTCGCAAGCAAGAAGCTACACTACATATGCATGGGTAAATGTGTAAAGGGCCATATCGGTGGACTGAACTGCAGAAAGCCAGAATAAGAGGGGGATAGCTAATCCTTTCGAAGACTACGCTTCTGGCAGCCTTCGTCTTACAACAGGTAGAAGAGGGTAGGTTGAAGTCCTCCAAGTAACATCACATAGCAATAATCCTACCCGGCGATCCCCTCCTCGTATCCCTGAGAGAGAGCGACCACCGGTTGTATCTGGCACTTGGAAGGGTGTGTTTTATTAAGTATCCGGTTCTAGTTGTCATAAGGTCAAGGTACAACTCCAAGTCGTCCTATTACCGAAGATCACGGCTATTCGAATAGATTAACTTCCCTGCAGGGGTGCACCACATACCCCAACACGCTCGATCCCATTTGGCCGGACACACTTTCCTGGGTCATGCCCGGCCTCGGAAGATCAACACGTCGCAGCCCCACCTAGGCACAACAGAGAGGTCAGCACGCCGGTCTAAACCTAAGCGCACAGGGGTCTGGGCCCATCGCCCTTAGCACACCTGCACGTTGCGTACGCGGCCGGAAGCAGAACTAGCCCCCTTAATACAAGAGCAGGCTTACGTTCCAATCCGGCGCGCGCCACTCAGTCGCTGACGTCACGAAGGCTTCGGCTGATGCCACGACGCCGGGATACCCATAACTACTCCCGCGTAGATGGTTAGTGCGTATAGACCAAATGGCCAAACTCAGATCAAATACCCAGATCTCGTTAAGCGTGTTAAGTATCCGCAAACGTCGACCAGGGCCAGGCCCACCTCTCTCCTAGGTGGTCGGAACCTGCTCTGCCGCTCCGCCTCAAAACTCCACTCGCGGGTGCTCCTCAAGCCGACCCGTCTTTAGTCACCACATGTATCATGTATATAGTATATAGTATATACCCGTGATCAACTCCCGAGTGATCACGGCCCGATAGTATAGCATGGCAGACGGACAAGGATGTAGGGCCACTGATGATAAACTAGCATCCTATACTAAGCATTAGGATTGCAGGTAAAGGTAACAACAGCAGTAGCAAGGACAAGCTATGCATCAGTATAGGATTAACGGGAAGCAGTAACATGCTACGCTACTCTAATGCAAGCAGTATAGAGAAGAGTAGGCGGTATCTGGTGATCAAAGGGGGGGCTTGCCTGGTTGCTCTGGCAAGAGAGAGGGATCGTCAACACCGTAGTCGTACTGGGTAGCAGCGGCGTCGGTCTCGGTGTCTAGCGAGAGAAGAGGGGGAAGAAACAATAAATATAATGCAAGCATATGCATAGCGATGCATGATATGACAAGTAACGGCGTTAGAGGTGCCCTATCGCGGTATGAGGTGATACCGGTGAAGGGGAAAAACATCCGGGAAAGTATCCCCGGTGTTTCGCGTTTTCGCACAGATGAAACAGAGGGGGAAAGTTGCATGTTCGCTATGCTAGGGATGCGTGGCGGATAAACGGGCTGCGTATTCAAATTCGTCTCGTCGTTCTGAGCAACTTTCATGTACAAAGTTTTTCCATTCGAGCTACGGTTTATTTTATATTAATTTTAAAAGATTTAAATCATTTTTAGGATTTATTTATTTAATTTAATCAACATTATCCAGAATAGTGTCTGCTGACGTCATCATGACGTCAGCATGACATCAGCAGTTGACCAGGTCAACCTGACAAGTGGGTCCCGTTCGTCATACTCTGTTTTAATTAACTAACATTTAATTAGGTTAATTAGTGATTAGGTTAATCTAATTATAATTAATTAACTTATTTAATTCCTCAATTAATTAATTAATTATTTTTATTATTATATTTTTTTAATTCTTTTTTTTTCATTTTGGGCGTGGGGCCCCCTAGTCAGTGGCTCATCCGAGCCACCAGGGGCTAACGGGCGCGGCCAAACGGGGCTGCAACCGAGCGGAGCCCCGGGGCGTTTGGGCGCGAGCGCCGGCGGCCAGGGGCCGCGACGGCGACCGGAGCGGGGCTAGGACGGCGAGCGGCTGTGGCGCGAGGCGAGGCGGGGCGATGGCTCGGGCGGCGGAGGAGCAGAGCAGCGGAGCAAGGCCGAGCAGCGTGGGGCGCCGTCGAGCGCGGCGACCAGCCGCAGTAGCGGCGACGGGGATAGGCGCAATGGGGAGGCGCGAAGGCGGGCGCGAGCGTGCAGCACGGGGTCAGGCGGAGCGCGCAGTGGGCGCGCCCGAGCACGGCGAGGTGCTCGAAGGGGGGGCGGCCGCGGCGGTGAGCAGCGTGGCAAGGGCGGGGCTGCACGGGTAAGCGGGGAGGGGCCGGGGGCGGGACGGCCCGGTGCGGGCGACGGTGGCGCCGGAGTGCGTCGAGCGGCGACGGCCGAGGCGACCTAGGGGGAGAGGAGGGCGAAGGGGGGAGCTCACGGGGGGGGGAGTAGGGCAACGGGGCAGTGGGCTCGGGGGCGTCGGGGAAGACCGGCGAGGAGGAGGACGAGGAGGCGTTCGGCGGCGAGCGCGCCGGCGCGGCGCGGAGGAGAGGGGGCGACGGGGCGGCGGCGGGGTGCGATCGATGAGAGGAGGACCGGCCGAGATGGTTCCGACGAGGGAGGCTCCGCGGGAACCGGGCGCGGCGGGAACGCCCCCTGACCGACTGGATCGGGAGGGCAGGGGGGAGTGGACCGAGTGGGGGGCGAGTGGGAGGGTTAGGTTCGGTCCGGTGAACCGGGTTAAGTGGGGGGGGGTGTGGGCCGCCTGGGCCCAGCCAGCTGGGCCAAGGCCCAGGAGGGAGGTTTCCCCTTTTTTTTGTTTGTTTCCTGTTTTCCTTTTATTTATTATCTCTTCTGTTTTAAATCATTTTAAATCATTTAGGCATTTTATAAAAATGTGTTTGCTTTATATAATTACCCTGGCATTTAACTGCTCACTCCGAACATTTTAGTTTAATATTTTGAAACTTTTGCCGTTTGACATTAATTTGAATTGAATTTGACGCGGTTTCGAATTAACCCGAGATTAGTAACAGTAAGCCGGATGACATGGCATCATTAGGAGAGTTTTACTGTAGCTAGATTACCGGGCGTACAAATCTCCTCCACTACAAGAAATCTCGTCCCGAGATTTAGGAGGTAGAAGGAAAGAGTGCGGGGTATTCATCACGCAGACGATCCTCGCGTTCCCAAGTGGCTTCGTCTTCAGAGTGATTCGACCACTGGACTTTGAGGAATTTGATCGCCTTCTGACGTGTGCGGCGTTCAGCTTGGTCAAGAATGCGGATCGGATGCTCTTTATAAGAGAGGTCCTGTTGCAATTCGAGCACTTCATGATCCACCGCTCGGATTGGATCCTTGAAGCAACGGCGGAGTTGTGACACATGGAACACATCGTGAACCTGAGAAAGGTTCGGCGGAAGCTCCAGTATATGCGCACCTTTCCACGCCTTTCGAGAATAGTGAAGGGACCGATATAGCGAGGAGCTAGCTTGCCCTTGATCCCGAAGCGGTGAGCACCCTTCATTGGTGTAACTCGAAGATAAGCCTTTTCGCCAGGTTGATAGACCATGTCTTGGTGATGACGGTCATACTGACTTTTCTGACGTGACTGAGCAGTCTTGAGATTCTCGCGAATAATGCGAACTTGTTCTTCGGCCTGTTGGATAATATCCGGACCGAAGAGTGGGCGTTCCCCAGTTTCTGACCAGTTCAGAGGGGTTCGACACTTTCGTCCATATAGCACTTCGAAGGGGGACATCTTCAGACTAGCTTGATAGCTATTATTATAAGAGAACTCGGCATATGGAAGAGATTCCTCCCATTTCTTGCCGAATGAGAATTACACAAGCTCGAAGCATGTCTTCGAGAACTTGGTTGACACGTTCAACCTGTCCTTGCGACTGAGGATGAAACGCAGTACTGAACGACAGATGAGTTCCCATAGCTTCTTGGAAACTCGCCCAACCTTGAAGTGAATAACTGCCACGGTCTGAACTGATAACTAGTGGAATACCGTGAAGTGAAACAATTCTGGCCATGTAGAGAGTAGCAAGCTGACTAGCAGTGATTGTCTCTTTGACCGCCAGAAAATGGGCAACTTTGGAAAGCCGGTCAATGACGACAAGAATAGCATCATTACCTTTCTGCGATTTGGGAAATCCAGTGACGAAGTCCATTTCAACATGGTCCCATTTCCATTCAGGAATAGAGATAGGTTGCAGAGTTCCAGCAGGCCTTTGATGCTCTGCTTTGATACGGCGACAAACGTCACACTCAGCAACATAACGAGCAATGTCCTGCTTCATATTAGACCACCAGAATCTCTGACTGTCGGTACATCTTTGTACTACCAGAGACGACAAGGCGTATCATGAGCTTTCTCATAAACCTCTTATCTTACCAGTGTCTTCAACAATGGTACCTCACCCAGTACGTCTTGAAGAAGAACAGCGCCACGTCGCGACGAAAAAGGCTTTCCCTGAGCGCGCTTAATTCGAGAGATCAATCGCCACATAGCGATCTTTGAGTTGTTCACACGAGACAGGTTTAGCAACCAGGGTATTGAGAGAACCCTGAAACAACGTGGAGGTTCATCTTGCGGCACTCGGGGGGAGGGGGAGCGAGTGCACCCGGAGGAACTATATGGAGGTTCAGCTTTCTGAATTCTTCAACAAGCGAGGGCTGAACTTTGTGAACCTGGAGGTGGTTGCAGTAAGACTTGCGGCTCAAGGCATCAGCCATTAGCCTTGCCTGGGGTATAGGATATACCCACGTCAAAGTCTGCAACAGTCTCCATCCATCTTTGCTAGGTTCAAATCTGGCTGAGTAAACAGATACTTCAGACTTTGATGGTCGGTGAAGATCTCGCAACGATTACCGAGAAGGTAATGTCGCCACTGCTTCAGTGCATGAATGACAGCAGCAAGCTCGAGGTCGTGAACTGGGTAGTTTTCTTCGTGAGGGCGCAGTTGACGAGAGGCATAAGCAATCACTCTGCGCTCTTGCATTAGGACACAGCCTAATCCTTGACGGGAAGCGTCGCAGTAAATGACGAAGTCCTTCTTAGTATCAGGTGGAGCAAGTACGGGGGCAGAAGTCAACTTGTCTTTGAGCGCCTGGAAACTTTCCTGACACTTGTCTGTCCAGTCAAACTTGACACCCTTATGCAACAGATTAGTCAGAGGCCTGGCAATCTTGGAGAAGTTCTCGACGAATCGACGGCAATAGCTGGCGAGACCGAGAAAACTTCGGACTTGCTTGACATTCTTCGGAGGAGTCCAATCGAGAATAGCCTGAACTCGTTCAGGGTTGACGGCAATACCATCCTTGGAGATGACATGCCCAAGATAGGTTACTTGGAGCCAGAATTCACACTTGGAATACTTAGCATACAGTTGATGCTCTCGAAGCTTTTCCAGCACAAGACGAAGATGTTCAGCATGTTCCTCCTTGTTCTTGGAAAATACAAGGATATCGTCCAAATAAACCACGACGAACTTGTCGAGGTAATCCATGAATATAATTCATCAGACGAGAGAAGGTGGCTGGAGCATTCGTTAAGCCGAATGACATGACGGTGTACTCGTATGATCCATACCGAGTCACGAAGGCGGTTTTTGGGATGTCCTCTTCACGAACACGGATCTGGTGGTAACCCAACCTCAAGTCAAGTTTGGAGAACACTGATGAGCCAGCCAGTTGATCATAAAGATCATTGATTCGAGGAAGAGGATATTTATTCTGAATGGTAGCTTGGTTTATAGGACGGTAGTCTTGGACTAATCGGTTTGTCCCATCCTTCTTCTTAACAAAGAGAGAAGGTGCTCCCCAAGGAGAGCAACTTGGGCGAATGAAACCTTTGACAAGAGATTTGTCGATTTCCTCCTTAAGCTCAATGAGTTCATGCGGCGGCATCTTGTAGGGTCGTTTAGCTATAGGGGTAGTGCCGGGTTTCAAGTCGATGATGAATTCGACAGCTCTAGCAGGGAATCCCTGGAAGTTCTTCTGGGAAGACGTCTTGGAATTCACGAACGACGGGAATGTTTTCAATGCCCTCGAGTGGTGCAGCGTTCAACGCGTTCAAGGCATAAAGTCGTGCCTCGGCGTTCTGAACTAGATGAGCTTGGTAAGCTATATTTCGTCAGAAGTGTAGCAGATGGACGACCTTATAGTGGCGCAACATAGAAGCAGTAATGCGCTTCAACCATCCATCCCAAGAGCGATGTTAATCTACTTCAGGATAGGAAGACAATAGAAAATCCAGGCCCTCGATTCTCCACGGGGAAACATCGAGCCAACCAGTGAGTTTACATTGTCCCACGGTGTTTACCAAATATCCTCTGAATGTCCAGACTGTCCTCCTCAACATTTACCCGTCAGCTAAGTAGCAAAATTCTCTGACAGAATGAATGCGATCCCCTGAACGAATAAAAACAGAGCATATACACTCGAGAGTTAACAGAGTGTAGCCTCATCGACGGACAGGCTCCCGTCAGAACTCATTGAGTATTTCAACAAGGTTTGGCATAACACGCATAAGACTTGGACATGTTGCGAGGCTGGTTGCTTCCACGGCCAGTTGCTGGGAGGGCCAGTTGATTCTGGTTTTGATTGCAATCCCTAGCACGGTGACCTGGCTGACCACACTTGTAGCAGAGGCCATTATTGGGAGTGGGAACAGGAGCTTGTGGTGGTGGAGCTGGAAGTCTTGTCTGCCTAGTTGGAGGAGCAGGCAGACGAGGTGCAGCATAGGACTGCCTTGGGGCAGGTGCATCCGGCTGGTACATGCTGTTGGGGATCCATATCTTGCGCTTCTGCGAGGACGGGCCCGAAGATGAGCCCGTGTCACGGCTGCGCTTGTGAGAGCTCTGGTATTCCTGCAGACCAGTTTCGACTTGATGGCTTTGTTCACCAGAGTGGCGAAATCAGCAAAGTCATGCACTAGAAGTGCGAGCTTGATGTCAGCTTGAAGGCCATCACGGAACTTCTCCTGTCTGCGTGCATCAGTTGCAATGTCTTCTTCAGCATAGCGGGACAAGTCAAGAAACTCCCGCTGGTAAGCTTCCACAGTTTTATTGCCTTGGGTGAGGTTGCGAACTCACGCTTCTTCCGGTCCATGAACTCCCTGAGGAATGAAGCGAGCACGGAAGGCAGCTTGGAAGTCTGGCCAGGTGATGATTGTTCCAGCTGGCAGAGTACGCCTGTGGCTGTCCCACCATTGAGCTGCGGGTCCTTTCAGGAAGAAGGAAGCAAAGGTGACATAGCTGGCAGGGGCTACATCAGCAGACTCCATCTCATAGGTGATGTCACGGAGCCAGTCATCAGCATCCAGAGGCTGAGTTGAGCTGCGGTACACGGTTGGGTTGAGGCGCATGAAATCCTGCAGAGTCACTTGGGTTGGCTGCTGGTTCATATTGGGGCGAGGAAACTGAGCCATAATATTCTCCATGAACTGACGATTCAGCTCAAACTGTTGCATCATCCCAGCCATGTACTCAGGCGGTGGTGGGGCGTTGCCACCACGACCACGACCACCTGGTCTAACCATCCTGCTAATATATAACAGGGGTAGTTCAGTATTGAGAAATGTGCAAAGACGAGAATCATTCATGATGAAACATGCACAACGAAAGCAGCACGATAGATACTACATAGTAGTCGGCATATCTTACAAAAGAGATCATGCATGGAGTTCGTTACACAGAGTCTGGTACATAGACTAAGACATCACAGGCGGCACGCAGGCTCGCGGCGAATGCATCTAACACTAACAAGCAAGTCTACATCAGTCCCACGCGGTACTGCGGAGGTAGCTGTAGCCTGAAAGCTGGTAGTGTGGCATCGGGTACACCACGTCGGCAACCTGGGGTCCGCGGGTACTCTGGTGCAGAACCTGACGCAGTGGCAGAAGAGGACCAAGTGCGGGAGAGTAGCCTCCCACCTCTGGCCAACCGACACCCTGGGGCATCACGGTCCTGGCTGGGTAGATAGCAGAACGCGACAGCTCCCCAGATCCGACGAAGGGGTGCAACATCGTCAGAGCACGGTAGAGGTGCTGACGAGTGGTGTACAACTCGTGGCGAAGAGCTCGGTTAGCTCGATCCAGCCCATCAGCATGCAGAACCAGGTTCTGATGGTAGAAGGGCTCTCGGGTGACAGTGGAGTAGGCAGCAGTGTAGTAACCCTCCGCACCAACATCGGATGCGATAGCAATGTGCCTGAAGGGGGAGGTATCCAACTCCTGATACTCTCCACGGAGACGTGTCAGAGCAGCATATAAGCATCATCGTGGACCGCCATATCGATAGTCACTCCAACACCATGAGCAGTGTGCAGCACGGTAGTGGAGTCATACTCCCGAGAGTAGAGGTGGACGATGGCACGGTACTGCTCCTGGTTGAAGTCCTGATACTCCTCATAGACGGTGTACTCAGGGTGCCAGCGATAACCCAGATAGGTCATCATCTCAACTAACACAGCAGGTGATCCTGAGGCACCAATGGCCGTCGTGGCGCACGACCTGCCTCGTGGGTTCCATCTGAAAACAAAGATGTTTTCACAGGAGTCAAATGACAATGTGGATAATGTTCAAGTACTACTCTAAAGAATAACTAGGGCTTATCCAACTTTGGGGTGAACGTGGTCACGGGATCCTAGGTTAGAGTTAGTAAAATCGTTTAACCCGAGTAGAAGAGAGTTCAGAGTCCCAGAGTAAGGATCGAGGAGTAAAAGATCCTAATACCACCCAAGATGACGTGGGCCCGTAAGGCACACAACCATGTTAGTAAAAAGTTTAATGTCTAGACTCGACTTCGGCCAAGGAGTGTGGAAGGGGGATTCCTACAGGCAGTCGGCTCTGATACCAACTTGTGACGCCCCCGATTTGAATCGTACACTAATCATACACGCAAACGTGTACGATCAAGATCAGGGACTCACGGGAAGATATCACAACACAACTCTACAAATAAAATAAGTCATACAAGCATCATATTACAAGCCAGGGGCCTCGAGCTCGAATACAAGAGCTCGATCATAGACGAGTCAGCGGAAGCAACAAATCTGAGTACAGACATAAGTTAAACAAGTTTGCCTTAAGAAGGCTAGCACAAACTGGGATACAGATCGAAAGAGGCGCAGACCTCCTGCCTGGGATCCTCCTAAACTACTCCTGGTCGTCGTCAGCGGGCATCACGTAGTAGTAGGCACCTCCGGTGTAGTAGGAGTCGTCGTCGACGGTGGCGTCTGGATCCTGGGCTCCAACATCTGGTTGCGACAACCAGGTAGAAGGGATAGGGGGAAAAGAGGGAGAAAGCAACCGTGAGTACTCATCCAAAGTACTCGCAAGCAAGGAGCTACACTACATATGCATGGGTAAATGTGTAAAGGGCCATATCGGTGGACTGAACTGCAGAAAGCCAGAATAAGAGGGGGATAGCTAATCCTTCGAAGACTACGCTTCTGGCAGCCTCCGTCTTGCAGCATGTAGAAGAGAGTAGACTGAAGTCCTCCAAGTATCATCGCATAGCATAATCCTACCCGTGATCCCCTCCTCGTCGCCCTGTGAGAGAGCGACCACCGGTTGTATCTGGCACTTGGAAGGGTGTGTTTTATTAAGTATCCGTTCTAGTTGTCATAAGGTCAAGGTACAACTCCAAGTCGTCCTGTTACCGAAGATCACGCTATTCGAATAGATTAACTTCCCGCAGGGGTGCACCACATACCCAACAGACCCATCTCAACCTCGTAAACCCAAATTTGGCCGGACAACGGACACTGTCAGCGGGCTCAGCCCCAGGCTCGGGAAGATCAACTACGTCCGCAGCCCACCTAAGGCCAACAGAGAGGTCAAGCGCCGTCCAAGACGCGAAGCGCACAAGGGTCTGGGCCCAATCGCCCTAGCACACCTGCAGTGCGTACGAGCCGAGACAGAAACTACCCCATAATACTAGAGCAGGCTAACGCCAAACCCGCGCCATATGCACGCACGCTGATACTCCACGAAGGCTCTCGCTGATCCACGACGTGCCGGATACCCATAACACTCCCGCTAGATGGTTAGTCGCTATAGACCAAATGGCCAAACTCAGATCAAATACCCAGAGCTCGTTAAGCCGTGTTAAGTACCGCAACGCCGACCAGGGCAGGCCCACCCTCTCTCCTAGGTCGAACCTGCCCTGACCGCTCCGCCTCAAATACTCCACTCGCGGGTGCTCCTCAAAGCCGACCCGTCTATTAGTCACCACATGTATCATGTATAAATGTAATATACCCGTGATCACCTCCCGAGTGATCACGGCCCGATAGTATAGCAGCAGACGGAAAGATGTAGGGCCACGATGATAAACTAGCATCCTATACTAACACATTAGGATTGCAGGTAAAGGTAACAACAGATACAAGGACAACAATGCATCATAATAGGATTAACGGAAAGCAGTAACATGCTACACTACTCTAATGCAAGCAGTATAGAGAAGATAGGCGATATCTGGTGATCAAAGGGGGCTTGCCTGGTTGCTCTGGCAAGAGAGAGGGGTCGTCAACACCGTAGTCGTACTGGGTAGCAGCGGCGTCGGTCTCGGTGTCTAGCGAGAGAAGAGGGGGAAGAAACAATAAATATTTAAGCAAACAGATGCATAGCGATGCATGACATGACAAGTAGCGGTGCTAGGGGTGCCCTATCGCGGTATGAGGTGATACCGGTGAAGGGGGGAAACATCCGGGAAAGTATCCCCGGTGTTTCGCGTTCGCACAGATGAAACAGAGGGGGAAAGTTGCATGTTCGCTATGCTAGAGCGTGGCGGTAAACGGGCTGCGTATCCGAATTCGTCTCGTCGTTCTGAGCAACTTTCATGTACAAAGTTTTTCCATCCGAGCTACGGTTTATTTTATATAATTTTAAAAGATTTAAATCATTTTTAGGATTTATTTATTTAATTTAATCAACATTATCCAGAATAGTGTCTGCTGACGTCATCATGACGTCAGCATGACGTCAGCAGTTGACCAGGTCAACCTGACAGGTGGGTCCCGTTCGTCATACTCTGTTTTAATTAACTAACAGTTAATTAGGTTAATTAGTGATTAGGTTAATCTAATTATAATTAATTAACTTAATTAATTCTAATTAATTAATTAATTAATTAATTATTATTATATTTAATTCTTTTTTTATTTTGGGCGTGGGGCCCCCTAGTCAGTGGCTCATCCGAGCCACCAGGGGCTAACGGGCGCGGGCCAAACGGGGCTGCAACCGAGCGGAGCCCCGGGGCGTTTGGGCGCGAGCGCCGGCGGCCAGGGGCCGCGACGGCGACCGGAGCGGGGCTGGGACGGCGAGCGGCTGTGGCGCGAGGCGAGGCGGGGCGATGGCGCGGGCGGCGGAGGAGCAGAGCAGCGGAGCAAGGCCGAGCAGCGTGGGGCGCCGTCGACGCGCGCCAGCCGCAGTACGGCGACGGGGATAGGCGCAGTGGGGAGGCGCGAAGGCGGGCGCGAGCGTGCAGCACGGGGTCAGGCGGAGCGCGCGGTGGGCGCGCCCGAGCACGGCGAGGTGCCCGAAGGGGGGGCGGCCGCGGCGGTGAGCAGCGTGGCAAGGGCGGGGCTGCACGAGGGGCAACGCGGGGCCGACGCCGTCTGCGGACGGTGGCGCGAAAGGAGCGTCGAGCGAGCCGAGCGACTAAGGTGGACGGGATGGCAGGGGAGCCAGCGGGGGGGGAGTAATGGCGCAAAGGCTGGCGTCATGGGCTCGGGCGACCGGCAGTCGGAGGCCCGCCACGTGAAACCGGGCGAGCCGCAAGACGAGAGGCTTTCGTTACGGCGACGGCGAGGCTAGTTGGCCGGCCTCAGTGGGGCGCGGAGGAAGGAGAAAAAAAGAAAAAAGAAAAAAAAAAAAAGAAGAAAAAAAAAGAAGAAAAAAAAAAGAAAAAAAAGAAGAAAAAAAAGTTCACAAGAAAAAAAAAAAAAGAGAGAAAAAAAAAAAAAATAAAAGAAAAGAAAAATACAGCAAAAAAAAAAAAAAAAAAAAAAGGGGGAAAAAATAAGAAAAAACAGAACACCGAAGGCCGCCGGAAAGAGCCGGGGTGGAGTCTCCTGACATAAGAATCAAGAGGAGCAGAGGATATTCCGCGAGGTTGTTCCGACGAGGGGCTCCTGGCGTGGAATCCGGGCGGCGGCGCGACACGCCCCAGATCCACGTGGATCGGGATGCGAAGGCTAGGGGGAATGAGCGAGTGGGGGCGAGTGGAGGTTAGTTGGTCGGGTGGATCCGTGGTAATGTGGGGGGGAAATCCGCCTGGTGGGCCTGATGGTCTAGGGCCAAGGCCCAGCGAGGGAGGGTCCCCTTTTTTGTTATTTTTTTGTTTTTTGGTTTTTTTTTTTTTTTTTTTTTTGCCTTTCCTGTCCTTTTTTCTTCTGTTAAATCATTTTAAAATCATAATCATTTAAAAATTTTGCTTAGATATATATCCTGCCTCGACCGCGGGTGCTCTCTGGCAATTTAACGCCACCCGAACATTTTAGTTAATATTTGAAACTTTGCCGTTACATTAATTGAATTTGTAATTGACGCGATTTTTGAATTAACCCCCTAGATAGTAGAGTAATCGGGCCAGACTGACACATCATGGCACTGATTATCGTCAGGGAATGTACTGTGAGCAAAAATCCCGGGCGACCAACACGAGCATCCAAGGCCTGATGCATTACAATAGATTATGTGCATTAATATTGCCACCGCACGACTCTGTGACGTTATATATTACCTCAGCCGCGCCATCTGCTCACAGAGCCCACTTCCCATGCCCGACCACCGCCGGTAGCGTGCCGCCTCGACAGGGGAATGGAATAAGGTGTATCCTTCCTTTATATTCCTGCCTCCCCTGCTCCCCAATCCCTCACCCCTTACTTCCCCTTGCAGCCCTCTCCCAGACCACCTCTCCTCCTCGCCGCCTCGAATCCGTGACTGGACAAGTCAGCGCCACGCACTCATGACCTCGACCCATCCTGGACACTAGCTCACCACTTCGGAGCCTAGCGACTCCCCTGCAGCATGGAGCTTTCTGAGAGCTCCACGACACTACCCCCGCTATATCTTTTCGTCTCTACCAACTGCGCGTCGCGTCAACCGCGAATAAGTCCAGCCATTCCATGCCCTCACCGACGCAGCTTGCCGTCTCCCTCAACCTCGGGACCACCTGCGTAACAAATTGTCTTCGAATGACTGCTCCGGGCGCCCCCGTTTGCATCTTGGTGCACCGAGTCTCATCATTGCCGTCTGGCGACTCACCCTGTCCTCCCTAGGCCGGCCCATGCGACCAAGTTACCCTGCGATTTTGTCGATGAGGTTGTGCCTGCCGGCGTATTCTCCTCTCTCCTTCTTCCCGTTCCTCCTCGATCCGATTGGCTCCATGGTTAGGTTATTTCGCTCCGTCTCGAGAACCGCTGTCCCTCTCTCATGGCCATGTGCGGGTAGCCCACCTTTGGCGACGGCCTCGCTCCTCTCTGGATAGAACCCCCTGGATTTGGGCACATACCCGCTCCTAATGTCGCGCGATCCGCATTTGTTCATTACCTTCTTTAGGGGCAGGCCCGACCTCGCGGCGTAGTTACTGGACTCTTTTACTATAAGCTACCTGTCGTTCATATTTTGTTTCCCTGCTGAGGAATTCACTGTCAAATATCCGCAGTGCTCCCTCACTTTTGGGGGTTGGGGCCATCTGTCCTCTAAGGTTTCTTCCTCCAGCAGTCGTATCCTAGGCCAGTGCTCCACAGTTGTCAATAACCCATCGAGTCGCCCCTTAGCCAGCTCACTTGCCGTCAATTTAAATCCTTTGCGCTTCTACAGCGGCCACACCGCGTTCGAGCGCAGGCTCCTACGCAGCCACTCGAATGACCAGCGCCGACCATAAATCCTGGCCACGCGCCACACTCTCGCTAGCTGCGCTCGCCCCGTCTGCCGCCGCCTATCCCTTCACTCGCCCCACAGTCATGCCCCTACCTCGCCCCCTCCTGTCACGACCATCTTCTGCCGGCCGCCCCCTCAGCCACGCCGACCGCTTGCCTCGCCTGCTGCGTGCTGCTTCCTGTTGCTATGCGCTGCTCTACCACCGGTACGCTGCTGCGCCATGTCCTCGACACCGCCATGGACAAACATGGCGGAGAGATTGTCAATGGAGTACGAGGAGGAGGTGGCGGAGAAGGTGTGGAGAAGCAGGAGGTCTGGGGTGGCGTCAGCTGGCTGTGGTGGAAGTATTTATGTGAGAAGGAGCCGGAGCGGAAGGAGAGGTCATAATTGGAAAGAATCGCAAAAAAAAATCATAACCTGGAGATCTCATTCCAAAAAATGCTAATATTGATGGAGGGGTGATTTCCTTCTATAGGTGGAAAACATAGGAAATTTTGGTTGTTATCAAGGAAAGGTAGAAATTTAGGAAAGTTAGGATTTTGAACTGATTTCTATGCAAATTGGGTTTTATTGTTTGGTAACGTGATATCAGTACCTGCCCGTTTGTGACGTGTCTGATTAGGAAAGTTTGCAAATGTTAAGAAACTATTTATTGGGAGGAAAGTTTATGACGTGTTGGTTATTTGTTTCCTAAAACAAATTTCACTAATGAGAGAAATCAATTGATTTAGATAAATTAGGAAAGTTAGATTAAAATATATTATTTGTTTCCTAAAAATCTATTATTTGTTTCCTAAGACAAAGTGAACCAATAAAAGGAACCGATTGATTTGCATAATTTAAGGAAGTTAGATCCGTGATTTGTTATACGTTAGGAAAGTTCTGGTTGTACTAAAGAGTGGAGAGAAAAATAAACCGATGGACCAGGGTGGGAGGGGGTGGTGGAAGGAAAGACGAAAAAAATCAGCGGAAATAAACCGTGGAGACTATTCACCAACTACTCCATTATCTTTAGGAAGATGATGACACCAGAGCATTGCCATCGCCTGATTCAAAAGATCAAGATTTTCATCTGGAGCACAATGGATGACCAGGAGCCAAACATAGTTTTCACATGTCAGAAGCACGCTCCACTTTTGACCAGGATGCGACGGACACGACACCTTCCGCCGCACCCCCATCACGGAACGTCAAACACCGTCCACCACGCGTCCCTCCCTGAGGCCATGGTAGCTAGCTCCTGCCTGAGTTGCGGGTTCAACCCACCAACATCGCGGCTCCCACATCAGGGTCGTCGCCCTCGAGACAAGGCATCCTAGAGGCCAACTATGGCCACAAGCAAAGCATCAATCAGCATCTCTAGACCACAGCAAAAATTGGCATGTCTAAATTGACAAGGACATGGAGCGACTAGGGCAGGGAAAGGTGAAAGTGCAGGATCAGACCTCGTCCGTAACCAGCACCCCCTGTGCCGGCAATGGGTGGCCCGACCCCATCAGAGCCGACCATCCCTCCCCCCACCTTTCCATATGCCACCCCTTGTGATGCTCTATACCACGGCTTCCAACATGTATCTACATTTGGCTATCTCCATCCACCGCCCAATGACGCTAGGTGTCGGACCAGCCATACCCAGCCGCCGTAGAGGGTTGATGTCTACTACACAACTTTGTTCTTGTATACTTGGTTGGGCCTTCAAATGTAGAGTTCTGTAGGACAATGGCAAATTTCCTTCAAGTCATCCACCTAAGGTTTATCTATCTATGGGAGATGTAGGATGAAGATGGTCTCTCTCTTAAACAACCCTGCAATGAAATACAAAGAGTCTCTTGTGTCCCCAACACACCCAATACAATTGTTAGTTGTATAGGTGCACTAGTTCAGTGAAGAGATGATGCTAGATGTGTAATATGGATGGTAGAAATAAATTTTTATAATCTAAACAAATAAAAACAGCAAGGTAGTAAGTAACAGAAGTGTGTGAAAACGGTGTTCAATGCTTATAAACAAGGCTTAGGATTCATACTTTCACTAGTGCAATCTCTCAACGTTACTAACACAATTGAATCATATGATAATCCCTCAAAGTGTAGCGAAGAATCACTCCAAAGCTTGTATTCCAGTCGAAGAAAGTAGGATGAAATCGCATAGGTAGTAAATCACCTAAAATTTGTGTTTCCAATCAATCCATTGAACCACCCCAAACTGTCGCAAATAGCCCTAGAGATCGTATTACGACAATACCATATGATACGCATCAGTCCACTCTTATGTCACATGGATTACCCAAATGTCACCATAGTAATCCGCAAGTGAGACATGCATCAAGTGATCTCAAACCCAAAGTATTTAAGCCGATAACAAAGAAACCTCAAAGAGTGGAAAGTTTGACAAGGGTCTAGATAGATCGAGAGTGGAATTTGCTCCTCCAGCGATGGAGGGATATTCTTAGGGCCTCTCGGTGTGACGGCATCCATCAACATCTTGCAGGACATAGGTGACTACGTCACGGGGATGCCTAAACACTTCAATGAGAAGAAGAACAAAACCGACAACGAGGGTGAAAGGGAATTTCCCTACTTTATGTTTTGGATGATGATGACAACCCTTTGTGGTCTAAACGTGTGCTATATGTTTCAGGTTCTTGATGCTTAGGGTTACATCGGATTGCTATTACCTCTCGAAGGAAAAGATCGAAGACGTGTCCTCTACGTTTTTATTTTCTTTGGTCGTAGAGTACCCGTACTATCAAGAGGGAATCCTCATTAGGAAGCTCTGGGGGAATCAGTTCACGTACACTTTTCTCACCCTCTCTTTGCCTTCCTCAGATGTGTGAGAGTGAGAGTTTTCCTTGCCTCTTCCCCTCTTTCCTGCTCACTGTTTCTGCCCAGTGGTTGTACCGCTCTCTGGAGCGGTTGTACCGCTGGGTCTTGTCGCTCACCAGCTTTTGCTCGAGCGGTTGTACCGCTGCCTCCGGGCGGTGGTATCGCCACCATGCTCTGCAACAGCTACGGCGGTGGTTCCGTCCATGTACCGCTCAAGTACCGCTCTCGCCTCTGGTTTGATGCTATTCTTGGGCGGTAGTGGCCCGGTTGGTCCGGTCGTTCCACGATGACCGGTACCACTGGTGGTCCGAGCGGTTCTTCCGCTCAGAACTTAGCCGCCCAAGAGCTCAAGGCCATGCGGTTGTTCCGGCCAGGCACCGCCCAAGTACCGGTCAAGCCCCTGTTTTGATGCGGTGGTTGTGCGGTAGCCAGGCGGTTAGTCCGGTTATCTTTCTTAGCCGGTACTACCGCCCGCCTGTCCGGTTGTACCGCTTGGTAGGGTTCTGCTGTTACACCATGAGTCCCGGTTGTACCGGGACGAGGACCGGTTGTACCGTTGCAGTGCAAAAATGCAGTAACGGTTGGATTTGTGGGGAGACTACTTAAGGGGGCTTCTCCCACCTACCACTCCCACCTTTGACCTCTCTCACTCCACCATTGATGCCCTTCAAGCTCTCTTGCCCGATCTCTCTCTCTAGCCACTCAAACTTATTGATTTGCTAGGGATTGGAGGAGACCTAGATCTACACTTCCACCAAAGGATATTTGGTTCCCCCATACTTTCTTGTGTGGATTTTGTTACTCTTGGGTGTTTGAGCACCCTAGACGGTTGAGGTCACCTCGGAGCCATATTCCATTGTGGTGAAGCTTCGTGGTTTTGTTGGGAGCCTCCAATTAAGTTGTGGAGAGAGCCCCAACCTTGTTTGTAAAGGTTCAGTAGCCGCCTTCAAGGGCAACAATAGTGGAATCACGGCATCTCGCATTGTGTGAGGGCGTGAGGAGAATACGGTGGCCCTAGTGGCTTCTTGGGGAGCATTGTTCCTCCACACCGCTCCAACGGAGACGTACTTCCTCTCAAAGGGAAGGAACTTCGGCAACACATCCTCGTCTCCACCGTCTCCACTCTTGGTTATCTCGTGTCTTTATTTAAGCAAGCTTACTTGTTTTATATCTCTTGCTTGCTTGTGTACCTATCCTCGTTGCATCATATAGGTTGCTCACCTAGTTGCATTTCTAGACAACCTATTTTGATGCAAAGTTTAACTTGTTAAAGAAAAGCTAAAAATTGTTAGTTGCCTATTCACCCCCCTCTAGTCAACCATATCGATCCTTTCAATTGGTATCAGAGCCTCGTCTCTTTATTAAGGACTTTATCGTCCAAAGAGTATGGTTGATACCGTAGATGGTGTGGAGGAACACTCCGGTGTGAATCCGATCTCGTCTACGGGAGATGGGGGAACTTCGGTCTCTCGTGAGGAGTTCAATGTGGCCTTGGAGACATTGAAAACCTTCATGACGACCGAAGTCGAAAGCATGTTTACTAAATTTCTTGAGGGGCTTAAACTATCCACCGCACCGTTGAAAGTGGGTGATCCCGCCAACAAGGTGACAGATGCTATCCCCGACAAGGGGGAAGCTAGTAGTGAAAAGGCTCCTTCTTCTAGTGGCAAGAATGGCACCGGCATCTTTGCCCATGTGGAACCACCACTTGTTTATGGTGGACCGGTTGCTTCCACTCATTTGAATCATACCGGTCCTCCCCCTAAGATTGTGAAAAATGAGGATTTTGATTCTTGGGTTTACCGCTTTAAACGTCATTTAAATCATGTGAACACTAACCTTTGGAGAATCATTGAAGAAGGTTTCTATCCACATGATCCAAGCAACTTCACTCCTCAAGAAGCCGCGGACAATCAATTCAATGAGAATGCTCTCTTCATCATTCAAGATGCTATTCCACCCAAAGACCTACCTCATATTCGTCCTTTCGCCTTGGCCAAAGATGCATGGCATTGTGTCGTGTCTCTCTACCGGGGAAGCGCAAGCATTCAATGCTCCAACTATGAAGTGGTACAAGATGAGGCTGATGAGTTTGCAATGAAGGAAGATGAAGAACCTCGTGAGCTCTATCGGAGAGTAACCAAACTCGGGATCTCACTACGAGATCATGGGAGCAAGGACACGGATGAAAATTGGATCAAGTGCAAATTCCTCAAGGCAATGATTCCCTATCACAAGGCCACGTCCTCCGTCATTCGTCAAAGACCGGACTTCCACACTTTGACCTCAAGCGAAGTGTTGGATGAGTTTGTGGCCATGAACATTTTGGACAAGACCGCCGACAATGCGGTGCTCCGTTCTCAACGGGAAAAGAAGCCTAACCTTGCATTGAAGGCCAAGCTCATAGTGGAAGATGAAGAAGAGGAAGAAGAGGAGAGCAACCCCGAAGATACGAAGTATGCATATCATGAACACATGGCACTTGCTTCAAGGCAATTTTGGAGCAAGAAAAACTCAAGGCCAAACTTTAGCAAAAACAACTTGAGTGGTACAAGGGGCAAGCAACGTGTAAGGACTTTCTACAATTGCGGCAACGTGAGTCATTTCGTTGCGGAATGCCCGTATGAGAAGAGGGAAGACAATGGTGGAAAACTCATCCGAAAGGACAAGGCCAAGTCGTTCCCCAACAAGAACAACTTCACCAAGAAGACTCATCCCAAGGCCTTGGTTGTGCAAGAAGAGTACAATGAGGACGATGACGATGATGAAGATGATGAGTCGGTTGCCATGGCTTCCGTTGCCATTGCAACAACGTCACAGGTGTCTCTCTTCGACTCACCCAACGAGAGCATCACCGCCAAGTGCCTCATGGCTAAAGCCACCAACAAGGTAACCTCCAACATCAAAACTACCATCATTAATCATCCTTCCCAAACGGATAGCATTAATGAATTTGAGGGAGCTAATGTGGAGGCTAACGAGTTTGAGGCCTTTATGGGCAAACTCAAGGGAAAATCCAAGAAGCACTTTATTGCTCTCTTGGAACAACTTGGTGAGGCCAATGACATGATCGAGGCTCACGAAGACACCATCTCTAAGATGGAAGGACATAGTCGTGACTATTCCGATGAGATTTCAGATCTTTCCAATGCTCTTGAGGAAGAGTGTGGTCTTCGTTTGGCTCTTGAGGAGTCACACAACGTAGATCATGCTAAGTTAGAGAAAGATTATGATCATGCCCTCGTTGTTTCTCGTGTGCTAAATTCCGAGAAGGCCAAACTCGGGGTTGATCTTGCTAGACTCAGAGAGGAGTTTGATATACTTGACAAGGCCCACAAGGCCTTGAAGGGTATTCACGCTAGTCTCAAGGAGTCTCATGATCAACTCCAAGTGAAGCTAACTAAGGAGAAAGCAACTTTTCCTCATATGGTTTTAATTGATAATGCAAATGCTACTAACCCGTGTTGTGAGCATATACATCTTGTTGAGGAAAATGCTAAGTTGAAGGAGCAACTTGAGAGAGGTCTTGCGACTTGCATACAAGGCAAGAAGAACCTCAACGATCTCTTGACCAGCCAAAAGGGAGGTGTGGCCAAGGAAGGGGTTGGGTACGTCCCCGACTCCAAGAACAAGAAGAAGAATGACAAGACCAAACGGCCTCCTCCTCTCATGCAAACCTTTGTGAGGGAGGGAGAGAGTGCCCCCGAGGAGAAGAAGAAGAATAATGTCAAGAAGGGCAATGTCACCCCTCCCAACAAAGCCGGCGATTTTAATCCTTCTTATGTGTTATGTCGTGCTAGTGATGGGCATGTTTATGCCAAATTTGTTGGTTCTCTTCATGAATACATTGAATGGTCTATTTGGGTTCCTAAGACCCTTGTTACTAACATCAAAGGACCCATTACAAAATGGGTACCTAAAACCAAGCATTGATCTCTTGTAGGTGTTTGCTTCCGGTGGTGGATCATGGCTGCTTGATAGCGGAGCTACAAATCATATGACCGGAAGCAAGGACTTGGTGGTGGACGTGCACAAGGTTCCATCTATGCCCACCAACGTTGAGTGGGGTGACTCCTCATCTTCTAAGGTATTGGGACTTGGCAAGGTGGTCATCTCTCATGATCTCACGATCGAGAAGGTCATGCTTGTTGAGTCCCTTGCATACAATTTACTTTCTGTTCGTCAACTTGCAATCATGGGTTGTGCCACTTTCTTTTATATCGATACCGTGGCCCTCTTGTGGAGCAAGACTCTTAAAGTAGCCTTTGTTGGGCATGTCGAGAACGGTCTATATGTGATTAACTTTTCGGAGCGACCCACTAAGACCGCGACATGCCTAATGGCTAAAGTTGATGTGGGATGGCTTTGGCATCGCCGTTTAGCCCATGTCAATATGAGATCTTTGCAAAGTCTCCTCAAGGGGGACCATGTCCGTGGACTAACGAATGTTAGTTTTGCTAAAGATCGTGCTTGCAGTGCCTGTATCGAAGGAAAGCTACATGAGAAGGCTCACCCTCCCACGACTATCATTTATTCAAATAGGCCTTTGGAGCTCCTTCACATGGATATCTTTGGGCCTCCATCCTTCGATAGTCTTGGAGGTAGGAAGTATTGCTTGGTGATTGTGGATGACTACTCAAGGTACACGTGGGTGTATTTCTTCAAGAGGAAGAGCGAGACCCAACAAACTGTCATTGACTTTGCAAATGAAGCACAATGTCAACACAATGCAAATATCTTGACAATAAGAAGTGACAACGGCACCGAGTTCAAGAACTACACCTTGGATGAATTTCTTAGTGATGAGGGAATCAAGCATCAATATTCCGCACCATACACCCCTCAACAAAACGGTGTTGTGGAAAGGAAGAACCGGACGTTGATGGATGCGGCAAGGACCATGATGGCGGAGTTCAAGTCTCCGTACAACTTTTGGGCCGAAGCCATCAACACCGCGTGTCATGCATCCAATCGGCTCTACCTCCACAAGGGCTTGAACAAGACTCCATATGAGATACTCACCGGTAACAAGCCCAACCTCAAGTACTTCCGGGTGTTCGGGTGTAAGTGTTTCATTCTCAAGAAAGGTGTTCGGTTGTCTAAATTTGAGGCTAGAGCTCATGAGGGCATATTTGTTGGTTATGCTACAAACTCTCATGCTTACCGTGTCCTCAATAAATCCACGGGACTTATTGAGGAGACGTGTAACGTGGAGTTTGATGAGAATAACGGCTCCCAAGTGGAGCAAAGTGGCACTTGTGATGTAGGTGATGAAATTCCTCCTCAAGCCATAAGAAGAATGGGTGTTGGTTTTATCCTACCCATTGAGGAACCCCTTGTGGCCGAAGGAGAAGGACAATGCTCCACTCAAGTGGAGCCATCACCAACCCAAGGCCCACACGCTTCCGAAGAACAAAGTGAAGGTCCTCAACCTCATGAACAAGACCAAGGGCAAGATCATACTCAAGACGGTGTTGACACACCAAGTGATGCCCAAGGTCAAGTTCTCTCCCCTGAGCAAGTTCAAGATCAAGAACAAGTTCATGACGGCACTCAAGATGATCAAGTAACCGCTCCTCAACTCACCACCGAGGAGGAATTAGAGCGTCGTGCCGCCAACATTGCATCCAAGCTCTCCACCAAGGATCATCTCATGACGAATGTGCTTGGAAGCTTAAGAAAGGGGGTAAGCACTCGTAGACAATTAGCAAATTATTGTGAGCATCACGCGTTTGTCTCTTGTGTGGAACCCCACAAGGTCTATGAGGCGCTAGAAGATCCGGATTGGCTCAATGCCATGCACGATGAACTCAACAACTTCGAGCGCAACAAAGTGTGGAGATTGGTGCCAAGGCCAACGGGGAACCACAATGTCATTGGAACCAAGTGGATATTCAAGAACAAGCAAGATGCCCATGGGATTATCATTCGCAACAAGGCTCGTTTGGTAGCACAAGGCTACTCCCAAGTCGAGGGTATCGACTACGGTGAAACCTTTGCTCCCGTTGCTCGTCTTGAATCCATTCGCTTGTTAATTGCATATGCTTCTCATCATAATTTTAAGTTACAACAAATGGATGTGAAGAGTGCTTTTCTTAATGGTCCCATTAATGAATTGGTTTACGTCAAGCAACCCCCCGGGTTCGAGGATCCCTACTTTCCCGATCATGTGTATCAACTCGATAAGGCGCTCTATGGCCTTAAACAAGCCCCACGTGCGTGGTATGACCACCTTACCGAGTTGTTACAAGACCGTGGTTTTGAAGTTGGGCTAATCGACCCCACTCTTACTAAGAAGGTCAAAGGGGAGTTGTTTGTGTGCCAATTATATGTTGATGATATTATCTTTGGTTCTCCTAACAAAGCTTTCAATGAGGAATTTGCCGCTCTCATGACCTCAAAGTTCGAGATGTCCTCCATGGGAGAGTTGAAGTTCTTTCTAGGGTTCGAAGTGAAGCAAAGAAGAGAAGGAACCTTGATCAATCAATCCAAATACACTCAAGACATGCTCAAGAGATTCAAGCTAAGTGACGTCAAGCCGGCTTCCACTCCAATGCCCACCAAGTGCCAACTTGACTTAGATCCCAATGGTAAAGTGGTGGATCAAAAGGTTTATCGTTCCATGATTGGATCCTTGCTTTACCTTTGTGCATCTAGAACGGACATCATGTTGAGTGTGGGAATTTGTGCACGGTTTCAAGCCGCACCTAAGGAAAGTCACTATGTGGCGGTCAAACGAATCTTTCGATACTTGGCTCATACCCCAAACTTTGGCCTATGGTACCCTAGAGGATCAAACTTCAAGCTTGTAGGGTACTCGGATTCCGATTGGGCGGGAGACAAAGTGGATAGGAAGTCCACTTCCGGAGGGTGCCAATTCCTTGGTTGCTCTTTGGTAAGTTGGTCTTCCAAAAAGCAAAGTTGTGTGTCTCTCTCGTCCATTGAGGCGGAGTATGTTGCCGCCGGCAGTTGTTGTGCTCAACTCCTATGGATGAGGCAAACTTTAAAGGATTACGGTGTCACTTGTGACAAAGTGCCTCTTTGGTGTGACAATGAAAGTGCCATCAAGATCTCTCTCAATCCGGTACAACATTTCAAGACGAAGCATATTGAGATCCGGTATCACTTCATCCGGGATCACATTAGACGAGGAGAGATCGAGCTCAACTATGTCAACACTCATGACAACCTTGCAGATATTTTCACGAAGCCCTTAGATGAAGCAAGATTTCGCGAGTTAAGGCATGAGCTAAATATCATTGATTCGAGCAATGTGGCTTGAACCCTTGCACACCCTACCACGCTCAACTTGTTGTCTAGTTTAGGTGTAGGCATGGACATAGGGGGAGTGTTGTTCTCTCAATGAACTCTCCCTCCCCCCATTATGCATAAATTGATTGTGTCTTTGACATTAGCCATATTTGATGGTACTTGTGCTTCAAAGACGAGTTTTGGTCATGGACCCAAGGATAATTCTTCGCGGTGCCATACCAATTGGCTCAAACATAGGTGGCCTCGGCCACCGTCCTCTCTTCGGGGAGTTGGAGTTAGCCTTGCTGCCCTCGTGTTGTTTTCTCTCTTTCTCTCTTTGCTCTTTGTGTTAGGTTCTCCTAGGGTGTTGTTTCTCTCCTGTTTTTGTGCCCCTTCTTCCTCCCTTCGGATTGCACTCATTTGATCTTGGCTTGGGCTTAGGTGGTCGGGCGGTACAACCGGTACCACGAGCGGTTCTACCGCTGGTACCGGGTTGTGCTGTCCCAAGGGTTTCCGTTCGGTGCCTGGGCGGTTCCACCGCACAATCCCACGGTAACCCACGTCCGGTACTACCGGTTGTTGCCGTGCGGTACTACCGCTGCCTTCCAGGCACTGGAAGTACTGCCTCCATCCACTGGTCTGTACCAGACGAGCGGTACAACCGCTCCCCTAAGCGGTTCTACCGGGGCGTGCGTACGGGCCTATATATACTCGACGGGGCTGAAGGGCTGTCTTTTTTACCTTCGTCCTCGTTCCTCTTTTTCTTGCCCTAGCCGCCGGCCATCTCTACCCCTGCCCCGGAGTGCGTCTCGCACTTCGGATCCTTGGCTCTTCGTGGATTCTCTCCGTGGAGGCCTTCCGATCTCTTCCCATGGATGGTGGCAATGCCTCGTGTTCTTTGCCTCTAGATTTTTGTTTAGGGTTATTCCTTGCCTAGGGCTTTACCCATCTTTCCGCATTTAGTGTTCGATCTATGGCTTAGAAGAGTTCTTTGTTAGCCTCCTGTCTTGTTTGCAGCACTTAGAATTCGGAATATTACTTGTGTGATTCGTATGCCTCGGTTAGATCTATCTTCCCTGGTAGTGCCACTGTCAGCGGTTCTACCGCCCCTACGGGCGGTACAATCGCTGGAGCGGTACTACCGGCAGAAGATCCGGTACAACCGGAGTATATCAACCACTAAGCACTGTTCTATCTTCTCTGTTGTTGCAACTTGTTCCTTTTATGCTAGTGGGTGCAATCCTCTCATCCTTGTCTGGTTTTTGTGTGTTCTTTTCGTGTGTGTGTTCAGGTGGCTCTAGTTCTCGCTCTGCTCCTCGCAAGACCAAGAAGAGGGCACGAAGGACCTTGCGCCCAGTTGTGTCAGGCGATGAAGAAGTTGTGATTCCCACCAAGCCCACTCGCCGTGAAAAGTCTGCAGCTGCTAAGCAACGTGTTGTCATGCCGTTGCATTGTTGGAAAGCCAAGGATTGGGAAGCCTAACGCTCAAAGAATCCGTATGAGGTTCCCATTGCTCTCCGTTGGACCACTGTTCAGTTCCAGAATGAGATGCAAGTGCGGATTGTTCATGAACTCTTTGAGCACAACGAGAATAGATATGCCAAGCAGTGGACGATTGATTTTGATCATTGGAGGAACAACATGGAGTATTTTGGTGAGGCGTTAGCTCTCTGCGAGGAGTTTGATCCTGTCAAGATCATGTCAGTCAACTGTGACTTTGATGTTCAACTCATCCATCAGTTCTATGCCACGGTTCATTTTGGGGAAGATGATGCGCGCACTCTCACCTTCATGTGTCGCGATGAATTGTTTCACGTTCCCTGGAGGGCTTTCTGCAATGCTATTGGGTACGAGGATACTGGTCTGCAAGTAAGGGGTGGCATTCGCCCTCATGATTTTCCTGAGTCCATGCCTAAGGAGAAGCTTGTCCCTCTGTACATTCGGGGCCGTGGGATTATTGGAGAATCCAAGTATTTGGAGAAGGTCTATGACATCATGCACTGAGTGTTCCGCAATGTGCTCTTTCCCAAGGTGGGCAATCAAGATGAAATTCATGGCTATCTGGTTGATTTGATGGTTACTATGAAGACCATGGTGGGGACAGGGGCAACGTTTGATGTGTCAAATTGGCTGTGGCATGAGATGTACAACATGGTCATCTACCGTAAAGTCCCAATCTACGCTCCGTTTGTCATGTGCTTTCTGAACTCTGTGTGGGCTGTTCGTCGTCCTGGAGAGCTCCTCACTTCTCCAGACAACCTCACTGTTCATGAGGTCAAGCTCCTTAAGAAGAAGAAGCATGCCGAGCCTCGCTTCCCTGAACATGCTCCTGAGGATGTCTATGCTACTTCTGACGATGAGGACTTTGAGCTGGAGCCAGGGGCCAAGCCTTCGTGGGTGGCCAAACTTACTGCCAAGGTAAAGAAGACCTTTTGTCTCTAGGCTGACATCCAGAAGAAGATGTATGAGGCACATGTCAATGAGAAGCTCGCACAGCGTCGCCAATTGCAATGATGAAGCACCTCAACATGCAGGTTCAGAGTGGCTCTGAGAAGAGCATCACCCCAGAGGAGCGTTGGATCTCTACCCATAGCACCTGGACTGATGATGAAGCCCCTCCCCAGCCATCATCCTCGTTTGCAGCAGCTGACAATTCCATGGGAGTATCTGATCACGACGATGATGACGACTCTGATGATGAAGATCTAGATGCGACTGAGGAGTCAGAGGAGGACGCCTGAGCTTTGGGTTGCTAGATTCGCTCTTTTCCTTTTTGGTGTCTTGATGCCAAAGGGGGAGAGGGTTCTATAGGTCTCGGGGATTTGCTTGTCTTGTTTTCTCTTGTTCTCGTGTTTTTGTGTTTGTTTGTGGACTCCGTGCTGTGTGTGAGACTTGCTAGACTTGCTACTCCGTTTATTTGTAGGTCTTTATCATTATTATTGCCTCTAAGTATTATACTGTCTATCCTTTTGAGCTCAGAGTGATGAGTCTATAAAATCTAGGGGGAGTCTAGTCCTGAAAGTGTGCCCATGCTTTCTAAAAGCTAGTACTTGTTGGGGCACACATTCAGGGGGAGTTCCGTCTAGATTTCATTGACTTATCTCTTGCAAATCGTGTTGTTGTCATCATCCACCAAAAAGGGGGAGATTGAAAGGGCATTTCCCTACTTTATGTTTTGGATGATGATGACAACCCTTTGTGGTCTAAACGTGTGCTATATGTTTTAGGTTCTCGATGCTTAGGCTTACATCGGATTGCTATTACCTCTCGAAGGAAAAGATCGAAGACGTGTCCTCTACGTTTTTATTTTCTTTGGTCGTAGAGTACCCGTACTATCAAGAGGGAATCCTCATTAGGAAGCTCTGGGGGAATCAGTTCACGTACACTTTTCTCACCCTCTCTTTGCCTTCCTCAGATGTGTGAGAGTGAGAGTTTTCCTTGCCTCTTCCCCTCTTTCCTGCTCACTGTTTCTGCCCAGCGGTTGTACCACTCTCTGGAGCGGTTGTACCGCTGGGTCTTGTCGCTCACCAGCTTTTGCTTGAGCGGTTGTACCGCCACCATGCTCTGCAACAGCTAGGGCGGTGGTTCCGTCCATGTACCGCTCAAGTACCGCTCTCGCCTCTGGTTTGATGCTGTTCTTGGGCGGTAGTGGCCCGGTTGGTCCGGTCGTTCCACGATGACCGGTACCACCGGTGGTCCGAGCGGTTCTTCCGCTCAGAACTTAGCCGCCCAAGAGCTCAAGGCCATGCGGTTGTTCCGGCCAGGCACCACCCAAGTACCGGTCAAGCCCCTGTTTTGATGCGGTGGTTGTGCGGTAGCCAGGCGGTTAGTCCGGTTATCTTTCTTAGCCGGTACTACCGCCTGCCTGTCCGGTTGTACCGCTTGGTAGGGTTCTGTTGTTACACCGTGAGTCCCGGTTGTACCGGGACGAGGACCGGTTGTACCGCTGCAGTGCAAAAACGCAGTAACGGTTGGATTTGTGGGGAGACTACTTAAGGGGGCTTCTCCCACCTACCACTCCCACCTTTGACCTCTCTCACTCCACCATTGATGCCCTTCAAGCTATGTTGCCCGATCTCTCTCTCTAGCCACTCAAACTTGTTGATTTGCTAGGGATTGAAGGAGGAGACCAAGATCTACACTTCCACCAAAGGATATTTGGTTCCCCCATACTTTCTTGTGTGGATTTTGTTACTCTTGGGTGTTTGAGCACCCTAGACGGTTGAGGTCACCTCGGAGCCATATTCCATTGTGGTGAAGCTTCATGGTTTTGTTGGGAGCCTCCAATTAAGTTGTGGAGAGAGCCCCAACCTTGTTTGTAAAGGTTTGGTAGCCGCCTTCAAGGGCACCAATAGTGGAATCACGGCATCTCGCATTGTGTGAGGGCGTGAGGAGAATACAGTGGCCCTAGTGGCTTCTTGGGGAGCATTGTGCCTCCACACCGCTCCAACGGAGACGTACTTCCTCTAAAAGGGAAGGAACTTTGGCAACACATCCTCGTCTCCACCGTCTCCACTCTTGGTTATCTCGTGCCTTTATTTAAGCAAGCTTACTTGTTTTATATCTCTTGCTTGCTTGTGTACCTATCCTCGTTGCATCATATAGGTTGCTCACCTAGTTGCATTTCTAGACAACCTATTTTGATGCAAAGTTTAACTTGTTAAAGAAAAGCTAAAAATTGTTAGTTGCCTATTCACCCCCCCTCTAGTCAACCATATCGATCCTTTCAGAGGGTGACGGTATAGTGAGCATGTGCATGACTCAGGATGATACCGATACTCCCGGAGTTTGTAAAGTAACGTGAAGCAAAGGGAACATCACATAATAACCAAATGTTCACTCGAATGTCATTCGTGTAATCATAGGGATCGATATGAACATGCACGGTTCCGCTATTGGTCATTGAACGAAGGGGTTTCGTTCATGTCTATAATTTACTGAACCTACAGGGTCACGACCTTAAGGTAATCACGATCTGCTGAGTGTTAGTAGGACGAGAGTATCAAGGATTTTTGTGTGGAATTGTTTCATTAATATTCAGAATAGTTTCGAGAGAAACCAGAAGCATTTCAGGGTCACCGGAAAGGTTTCAGAGTTTATTGAGCGATGCCGGTTGTTCTCGATAAATGATATATATGTGAAAATGTTTCTGATGATGTTAAATTATATATAAAAGACCCTAGTAATTGTTAGAAGATTTTTATAAATAATTAAATATCAATGGGCCTTAAAAGGTCAAGAGGTGGAAGGGAACTCGAGCCACAAAGGCCCAAGTGAAAGAGGCATCCCTCCTTTCCCCTCCTTTTTCACTAGTAGAAAAAGTCCCATTTGTCCCGGTTCAAGAAGACCATTAGCCCCGGTTCTGGAACCAGGACTAAAGGGTCGGGACTAAAGCCCAAAACCTTTAGTCCCGGTTTGCTTAGGAATCGGGGCAGAAAGTGCTCCACGTGGCCGCTGCGGGGAGCGCAGGCAGGAGGGCCTTTAGTCCCGGTTGGTAACACCAACCGGGACCAAAAAGCATCCACGCGTTAGCAGCTCAGGAGATGGGGGTTTTTGTTTTTTGGTTTTGAAAGGGGGGGGTTAGGGGGTTTTGGAGGGTTAATTTAGGGGTTTCATATATTGTGTTAGCTAGCTAATAGAGAGAAGTGACCTCTCTTATCTCCGTGCTTGGTCTATACGTATAGAGAGAACTCGACACGCTAGCTAGTAAGAAAATGAAGGAACCATTAAGTACACAAGTTCGTCATGAACATATACAGAGAGAAGTGATCGACCTCTCCTTCTCTGAGAGATTGGTCGAACAACAAGTTTTCGTATATCTATTCGACCCTACTAGCTACATATATACAATATAAGATCTCTTACAATCCCTGACATCTAATGTCAATTTCCACATGGTATTCTCCGGCTTTATTGATGACATGATCAAAAAGAATCCTGCCAATTCCTCTTGAATTACTCGTATATGATCTTGTGGTAGGAGTTCATCCCGCATCTGCCAGATCTAAATTGAAGAAGAGGGTCAATACATGTGTATGAATGAAACTGAACACAAATGATGGTAGTAAAATAAAATTGTGAATATTTTTGCTTACGCACTTCATATTGTTCTTCAGAGTAGCCCCACTTATTAGAGGCCGTCACGTTGTAGATGAACTCGCAAACGTAATATCCACAAAAATCATTCTCGGATTCCTGCCATAATCATTTTACGAGAAATAGAGGTCAATCAAACTAATAAGCAAGCATGCTAAATGGTATTGATGAAACTAGCTAGAATCAATGGGAGATGCGCAGAACTAGGTAGTAGTACTGATATGAACATGGATGTGCCTGATTACAAGTTTCTACTCCATGGGAATGTTAGTTGGAAGGAATTGTTGAGCTGAACCAAGCACTCGACGTTCGCAAAGGTGAAAGCTAAACTTAAGCATTTGATAAAATCTTTGCATTGCTTCTTGGTACTGGCCTATTTTCTTTTGTGTGATGACCAGCTAGAGTCGAGGACGACTCCTTCTCAAGCGAGGGAGGATGATGAGGACATGAAAACCATTGAGCCCTTAGAGTCGAGGACGACTCCTTTTCAAGAGGGGGAGGATGATGAGGACATGACAACCATTTATACGTCCTTGGTCATCAAAGGGGAAATCATAATATTTCGTCTCAAACGAACACATTGCCAGGTGAACGCTAACTTAAGTTTATACTATAATCTTGAACACGTGGCTACACTTTCACCTCCTTTGTTCTTGGTTGAACTCAGGTGCAATATCAAAGAAGGACAAACACATTTCAGTCCGTGCAAAACAATGTTTTATGGCGGAGAAACAAAGTTAGGAGTTCATGAAGAAATGAGTTGTCTACTGAAGAAACATTGTTCCGATTCTGACGAGAGGTGAGATGAGTGACTCCACCAGATGTGAGGAAGAGTGTTCACTTCCCAAAATTCCACATATTGAGAGTGCTAAGAGGGGTGAGTTGAGTGAGTCCACCAAATATGAGGGTGAGGTACTCCACCACAAGATTAAAAAATGAGTGAAACCCAACATATTATACCACACCATCAAAGTGAGAGGAGTAGCGAGTTGTGTGAGTCCACCAAATCTGAGCTTGAGGTGTTTACACACAATATCAAAGAACTGAGTGATCCAACAAATGAAGGGAGAGAAGAATATTCAATTGCTAACCATTCACAAAATTCTCTTTATTTGAAGTATGTGCAGATGCAAAAATCATATGTAGCTGCCCTGCTACATCGATGGGAGGATGAGATCCATGAACAATTATGGCGCACGTGGAGTACCATCAAAGAAACATCATGTGGGGTAAGTGATCTTCAAAAGGGCATGGAAGTACTTAGTAAGGTCAAAGAAAAGAGATCATTCATCTTGAAGCACCCAGAGGTATGCACTTATGAACTCTTGAAGCATTGGCGTGAGGCAATCAGAGACAAGATGTTTGGTATATCGTCAATACAACAACACCCTTTTGTTAATCTTGTTGAGAGTCTAAAAGAGCCAACAAAACAGAAACATGCACATAAATATTCAACTTTTACTTTGCCAAGATATTTTGTATTGTTCTCGTGCTATTATCTTGTAAATCGAAGGAAGTCGAGGGCGACTTTTCTTCAAGAGAGGGAGGATGATATGAACATGGATGTGCCTGATTACAAGTTTCTACTCCATGGGAATGTTAGTTGGAAGGAATTGCTGAGCTGAACCAAGAACTCGAAGTTCGCAAAGGTGAAAGCTAAACTTAAGCATTTGATAAAATCTTTGCATTGCTTCTTGGTACTGGCCTATTTTCTTTTGTGTGATGACCAGCTAGAGTCGAGGACGACTCCTTCTCAAGCGAGGGAGGATGATGAGGACATGAAAACCATTGAGCCCTTAGAGTCGAGGACGACTCCTTTTCAAGAGGGGGAGGATGATGAGGACATGACAACCGTTTATACGTCCTTGGTCATCAAAGGAGAAATCATAATATTTTGTCTCAAACAAAAACATTGCCAGGTGAACGCTAACTTAAGTTTATACTATAATCTTGAACACGTGGCTGCACTTTCACCTACTTTGTTGTTGGTTGAACTTAGGTGCAATATCAAAGAAGGACAAACACATTTCAGTCCGTGCAAAACAATGTTTTATGGCGAAGAAACAAAGTTAGGAGTTCATGACGAAATGAGTTTTCTGCTAAAGAAACATTGTTCCGATTCTGACGAAACAATGTTTTGCATGAGTTTGGATATCCCAACTTGTGAAAGGTTCCCAGAAATCGAGTTTACTGCTGAAGGAAACATTGTTCGACTCCGGTGAACAATGTTTGGTCGGGAACTGCCAACCACCTCCAACAAGAGTCTTCCAGAAGCTACCTCATTAAGTCTCTAAGCCATTTAGTCAAACCAAAGTTGGTACTCTTTCACACCTAAGATGGTTCCAGAAGCTAGTTTGTTTTCACACCTATCCAGGGGGGTTGTCCCGATTATTAATAGGCTAGCTCTTCTCTTCGTTGGGGACTTTTGCCATTTCTGTCAAAGACCAAAGACATAGACTCCTCATTAGATTGGAGAGCTCTTGTTATCATTATTCTCATGATTCCTTGAGAAATTGCTCCTAATTCGTGCTCCACGACTAGATCGTGTTGGGTGGATTAGAGTTCATGGTTTCCCTTGCAGATTGCACCTATCCCGTGCTCCACGACTTGAGCGTGGTTGTGTGGGGTAGTATTGTAGGTTGTGGATCGGCGAATGTTCTGATTGCAAGCTTCGGTGAGCCTCGTCCTCGTCAGGTCATATTCTCTTATTTTCCATTTTCCGGCTGCTTGCAGCTAGTTATCCCCATCCATTTATTGATCCTACGCCGTGAAGATCGGACCTCCCCTTGAACACCCTCTTCTCCGAAGACAGGGTCGCATCAAGTACTTACTTTCGGGTGTGTAAATCGCAGCTCGCTCGGCAGTCCCGGAGAAATTACGGTGAACTATTTCCAAACCTTGCTAGACAAAGAAAATAATTACTTGATATCAGACAAAATAACAAAGTTGCTGATATGGTGCGATAATGATTGATTGAACTTACTTCTGGAGCATTTGAGTCATGTCCGCATAGTCCTAGGGATCTTTTCGTCTCGAGTCTAAGACGGTTACTACTCCCCGCTCAAGCTTAATCTCTAGGAGAATAAAGTGGTGTCGATGGGAAACGACACCTATGGGGTCACTGGGATCCCTTCTACGGTTGGCAAGCGCGGGGTTGTGCAAAGAGCGGGTCTGGCGGTCAGCACACAAATTGTTTACCCAGGTTCGGGCCACGGAGATGCGTGAAACCCTAGTCCCACTTTTGTGTATATTTGAGTGTTCTTGTGTTTTTGAACTAGCTGCGATGTCTCTCTAGTTCAAAAGATCTGAATTCCTCTCCAGTACGCATCAGGCCTCCTTTTATAGACAAAAAGGGGTCGCCACAGTGGCACACAGGAGGTGGAAAGGTGTACAGTGGCCGAGTCTATCCTCTGGCATCACCGGACAAACACATTTAATGCGCTGCCGACGTGCCCCTCTTGCTTTATTGGGGATGCCAAAGAAGCTCGTCCTAGTTGTCGTCGCCTCGCCAGGCTCTGACGCGCGTGCAAGCTGACGAGGCGTTGTAGTGCCACGTTGGCTGGCTGCTGGGCTGGCGCGACGGTGGAGCCTTCACGAAGATCTGCATGCCACCACGCAGGTGCTTGCTGAGTTGGTGTGGAGGCCGCATGCTGCCACGCAGATGCCTGCCCAGTTGGTCGAGCTGGCAGCTGCATGGGAGTGGCGGTGGAGTCTTGGCAGGCACGGGCATGGCTGCGGCCCCGCAGACGTCCTCGGCAAGGGTCTTGCCGAGGGCCCGGCAAGGGTCTCGCCGCGGCATCGTGGTCGTCCCCGGCAAGGATCTTGCCGGGGGTCTCGTGGGTTTCCTTGGCAAGGATCTCGCCAAGGATCATCGTCTTCTCGTTCTCATCTGATCTTGTGTATTTATGATCTCTACAAAGATCTGCATGCCACCGCGGAGGTGCCTCCCGAGCCTTGGTTCCAATGTGGTTGATGGCGTCGGAAACCCTTGGGCTCAAGGGTGGCGCGCCCTGCTAGTGTCAGGCAAGTTGCCCCGGCAAGGATCTTGCCGGGGCCGCGGAAACCACCTCGGCAAGACTCTTGCTGGGAGAGTCCACCTCGCCCTCTTGCTCTCTTTGCGCTCCTGGTCTTGGCATTGTTTTGGTCGTCTTATGCTCTAGCATCCCTCCTCTGCTTAGTGCGGCTGTGGGCGCGGCTGTGACTGCCCGTGCACAAGTAAAGGGGTGCAAAAGGAGATCCCCTACTTTTGTACACCGACAGGAGCCCCCGGGCCTGGGCCACACATAAGCGCGACCTGTTGTTGGGCTAGGCCTAGAACGGTGCGCGGGCAGGCAGGGTGGATTTTTACCGCAGTAACTTTCCGTCCGCTGCGCTTCCCCACGACCCCCGTTGAACGCGTGACCGGGGGGGGGGGGTCATGCGTGATGTGGGGATCATGCGTGGGGTGGTTTCCGCACGCATGCGTCACATCGTGGTAAAGAGGCGGCTCGCGCCTTCCCCATAAAAAGAGGAAAACGAGAGGCGCGACTCATTTACTGAGTGGACTCGGGTCGTGGTCTTCAAGGCGTCCACGCCCCATGATCACGGGGTGGAGGGCGGTCGCCTCACCCGTCACCTTGATTTCTGCTCACTCGCCACATGTCCCCCGTGCTCTGAAGATGGTAGGCGGCGAGTGCGGGCTTTGAATGGCGGTGCGGGGAAATGGGCCGCTGATGATTGGAGCAGAGGGCGGCCTCGATTCTCTGTGCCCCCAGATGGTCGGATTGGCTGAGTGGGGCTGCCGAGCCCCGACCCCTCTCCTTTATAAGAATGGGGAGGGGGATGGCACCCCACAATCTTTCATCATCTCTTTCCTTCCACCTCGGCTCCGCTCTTTCATCTGCCATGGCGAGAGGAGGTGCCGACCCTTCGACGGTGGCGGCGAGGGTCTCTGCTCGACAGCGCGTCCCTCCTTCCCAAGATCCCGCGGCGGTGGAGCCGGCCATGAGAGGAAGGGGGAGGGGGTGAGGCCGGTGTGGCGCTCGGGGAAGAGAGGGACGGGGCGGCGCACTGGCCTTGCCTCCGCCAGCGATGCCTCCCCCGATGGAGGGCCAGTAGGGGACCAGCCTCGTGAGTTCTTCATCAGGCTGCGTCGGCCACCGCGCGGTCGCCTTCATATTCCAGCGCCATTCGCTCGGGAGATGGAGCTCGATTCACCCTAGACCCTGAGGTTGCATATGAGGGGCTGCAGGAACGGCGACACGCGGGTCGATGTCGACTTTCCCGCCCCTCACGTCATGTATCTTCTCCACGGATGGAAGACTTTTGCTCGTATCCACAGCCTGACGGCGGGGCTCGTTCTCTATTTCAAATTGACGGAGAACGGCCTGCTCTCCGTTAAGGTCTTCGGAGACTGTGGAACTCGCCTGAAGTGCTTCGTGGAGAGCTCCTACGACGATAAAGACTCCTCCTCAAGCGGGAGTGACGAGGAGGATAGCGACAATGACATCGACGACGAGGACATCGAGCGAGGGCGCGTCGACCTCGTCTCTGACTGACCGCGTCGCCCCTCCCTCCACCGTGCGCTCTGCCGAGGGCCTTCCTCGTCAAGCTCTCCATCAGCGCGTTCCCTGTCTCCTCCTTTTTGCCTTCACCTGCCACACCTGGGAGGAAAAGGGCAAGAACAGGGATCATGGTGCACTTAACTTTTCTAGTTTGTAAGCCTGCAGGTACTCGTTAGATTCCAAAATTTGTAATCTCCTTGCTCGTGTACCCATTCCGTATGAATTGTACTTGTCTGCAACGTATGAATGAAAATAAGGGTGTTTGCTGGGTTTTGCTTGCGCGTGGGCGAGGGCCACACCGAGGAACGCGTCCTCGTTATCTTAAGATAAACATTGTATCCCGGCAATAGGACTTGCCGTCCTCCTGCTCTATGGCTCGGCTACACTCACGCCCTTGGCAGAGGTAGGGGCTGAGTAGGATTAGGCCCTTCGCTCGCCCTCTTTTCCATCGCACTACAACCAAGTTCCAGCCGAAAGTAAGTTTTTCAGACACGGGACAGAGGCAGCAAGATGGTACGAGAGCGAGTGAAGCCTTATATGTTCAAGGTTCATACGGGGGCACAGAGTGGGGGAGAAAGACTTATCTAATGTCGCAGCCCCCAGCAACCTTGGCTTGCCGTGATTGGATCCTTAGACCTGCAGCCCCCGGCAACCTTGGCTCGTCGGGGTCGGATCCTTAGACCTGCAGCCCCCGGCAACCTTGGCTCGTCGGGGTCGGATCCTTAGACCTGCAGCCCCCGGCAACCTTGGCTTGTCGGGGTCGGGGCGTCGGCCTGTTCTCTTTCTTCCAAATAGCTCAACAGAAATGTCCATGTACCCTGTGAACCAAAGAGGACGGAAAGGAACAGAGAGATGCACACTCGACCTCTATGCTAGGGGTTAGCCGCCGCTAAGCACTATCAACCCTAACCGAGGGAGAGACTCAACCTAGCATGCATGCTAAAACTTAGGGCACCAGCGCTTCATTTATTTATGCTGAGGGTCTGCGCCTGGCTTTGTACAGAGGGTTACATGCCTTGCCGGCAAGGCTCGTACAAAAGGTGGCTTGCCGGGGGGGGCAACCACGCCTTATGGGTAAAACTTGCGAAGATGCTCGATGTTCCAGGAGTTGCTCACTAGAATAGCATCTTCGGTCTCCAGGCGGACTGCGCCGGATCTGGTGACTTGTATTACCCGATAAGGGCCTTCCCACTTTGGCGTCAACTTGTTGGAATTCTTGGCCGGCTGAACACGCCGAAGAACAAGGTCGCCTTCCTCAAAGCTTCGGGCATGGACCTTGCGGCTATGGTAGCGGCGCAAGGCTTGCTGGTAGCGCGCTGCTCTCACAGCCGCCCGAAGACGATCTTCCTCAAGGAGCATTGCGTCATCTTGCCACAACTGCTCTTTCTCAAACTTGTCATAAGCGAGCACTCGAGGTGACCCGTATGTGAGTTTCATGGGGAGAACTGCTTCTGCCCCGTATACCAGGGCAAAGGGTGTATGGCCGGTGGCTCGATTTGGTGTCGTTCTGATAGACCAAAGAACTGCCGACAACTCATCAATCCAGCGACTTCCTCTCTTGTGTAGCCTGTCAAAAGTATTTGTCCTTAGGCCTCGCAGTACTTCATCATTTTCCCTCTCTGCGTGGCCGTTGCTCCGTGGGTGCGCCACAGAAGCAAAACAGGCCTTGCTGCCGAGGTCTTGGATATATTGCATGAAGGTGTGTCTTGTAAACTACATGCTGTTGTCGGTGATGACTCTGTTTGGCACACCAAAGCGACAGACTAGCTCCTTGAAGAAGTTGACGGCTGATTGTGCTGTCACCTTCCTTACCGCTTCCACCTCCGGCCACTTTGTGAACTTGTCGATTGCAACGTACAAGTACTCAAAGCCCCCGACAGCATGGGGGAAGGGGCCCAGTATGTCGAGCCCCCAGACCAAAAATGGCCAGGAAAGAGGAATTGTTTGAAGGGCTTGAGCTGGTTGATGAAGCTTCTTCGAATGGAACTGACACACTTCACACTTGGTTACTAGTGCCATTGCATCCTGGAGGGCAGTGGGCCACTACTAGGGAAAAGACTAGCAGCAGCGCGGGTTCTAGGTATATTAGTAGCGCGGGGACCAGCGCTACTAATAAGGCTCTACAGCTAACCCGTAGCAGCAGCGCATGCACGCCCGCGCTACTGCTATACAAGTGTAGCAGCAGCGTGCTGCGTGGAAGCTCGCTACTGCTAATAGATCTAGCGCGCTTTGGTTGGACGCGCTACTGCTACTGTCACGTTGCTGCTAACTTTTCTCTACCCGCTACTGCTAATTTTAGTAGTTTTTGATTTTTTTTTCTGCATATTTTTTTTGTATTTGAACAGGATTTATACAAGAATCTTTAGCATATAGAAATGTCATCATGATACACATACATATGGCTGCGAGACCAGAAATGTAATCATAGCATATACATACAAATAGTCTCATCATAATCATCTCAAAAATAGCGATACATGCAAGTCTCAAATATTTGCAACGACAACGTCATCCATCCTAACAATGGTATACGCGAGAAGAGCTATCACTATGAGTGAGAGCGAAACTATGCAGTACGTGAGGCGGCGGTTACGAGTCCTGTCTCGTGCCAGCGTGAACCTCAAGTAACTAGCTTCAGCTTCTTGTCTGGTTTTGAAGCCTTTATGGCTGGCGCCCGAGACCCCATGCACTTGTGCCTAACACTCATGCCACTCGTTGTACACCCCCGAAACCTTCCCTTTGTACACGACATAGTACTGCCATCTCACCATCAAGAAACTAGGTACCTATTAGAGATGCATTTCATCAAGAGGATGTACAATCATATGCAACAAAATATACTAGAGCAACACGAAAAAGAAAGGGTTAGCAACTAGATGCAACATACAGTACGTAAACTAATTAACTAGAGGTAGGCAGTTCATCGTACCCAAACTAACAAAGTAGCCTTACACAAGTTCGACAAGGACCATGGACTTCACAAAGTTTCGTCACTACATAAAGTATACAAGTTCAACCGACACATATCATCATCATCGGCATCGTAAATCACTAGAAGTTCCATCCTTCCATATCATCGAGGATGGACCCTAGCTTCTTGAACGACGTGAGGTCCTGACGTTGCGTGCCATGCGAGTTCCGATGTCAGCTCGCGATATAGGGCCGTGGTGGAACATCCCCTTCTCACTGACGACTTCTTTCATGATGATCGTTGCAATGTCCCTTTGGATGCGAAACAAGTCATCTCTAAGTTCATAATGTGCTTCTCCATGAGATTCTACCCACTTGCGGATATGATCATCGTTTCTGGTTGTCATACGAAGCTTTTGGTGATCTGTGTTGAACTCAATCATGAGATGGAGGATGTAGAATCCATCTTTCTTGCTTGGTTTTGGGACATGGATGCAACAGAAGTTGGTTTTATGCGCGAAACCCATCTTCCTGTTCCTTCGTTTCCTGATCTGCATGTGGCCACCTCTAATGTTGAAGCCTTGGAGAGCATCATCTAGAATATTCATTATGTGGGTGCAGTCCTTCTTCTTGTAGTCTCTGGAAGGGTCGAAATACATGGCGTGGGAGACTCGCGGGTAAAGAACGATAAGGACGGCGCGCCTGTTTTTGCGGGGAAAAGATACCTCACATTATTCTCCATATGTGCGAGAAGGAATGATTGAAATGTACGAAAGGGTTGTCCGGAACTGACTTACTTTGGATGATAAGGCAGGAGGACAATTTCCTGGTACTTATTCTGTACCATGAAGTTTTGGAGGTAGTACCTAGCAATTTCACGCTCAAAGTTGCCGAGACTGAAAAAAGGCTCGTGCATGTAGTACGGATCCGCCACACAGATTGGCCAGACTTCTTGTCCCTTCATGATGGAGCTCATATGTAGCGCACAAAGACGGATGATTGTAAAATCAAGCCGCCTTGTCAGAAACATGTCAAAGATATGGTCAAACCGTAGGAACAACACCTCCATGGGCCGTGTGTCGACGTAGCACCTCCCCTCAGGCACACGAGCCGCGTATGTGGGATATCCTGGATCCTTCGAGGCTAGTAGGCTTTTCTCAGTCGATAGCACATGGTCGTGCAGTCTCTTGAGATCCCTTGATAGTGCCTCCAGCGGTTTCGGCGGTAGCATCGGCTCGCCCGTGAGATGGAACATGGCTGTCGGGTGGTAGGTGTGACATATGCCAACGGATGGCTTATCATTGTGGGAGCCAGTAAGATGTCGCCGGTGCCTGGAAACGGGATGAGGCAAAAACATGCACGCCGGCGAATCTTACCCAGCTTCGGGGCTCTCCATGGAGATAACACCCCTACTGCTTCTCTGCGGGGTCTCCGCATGATCACTAGATGAACAAGTAGCTACACGATGCTCCTTGAGCTGTTTGGCGAGAGGAGGAAGAAGGGCACGGCTCGCTCTTTTCTCCTCCCTATGTGGTGTCTAAAACTAGCAGGGATCGACCCTTTGCATGGGTGTCCCGGGGGGTTTATATAGGCCTACCCCCCGGGGGTACAATGGTAATCCGGCTGGGCGCGGGGCCCAACCGTCTGTGTCTACACTCGCCGGCTTCTGCGCCGGCTGCTGGGGCCCGCCGGCTGCCGGCTCCTTGGTCGACAGGCAGGCCTCACTGTCCAGAGCCTTGTCGGTGGCTGGTTACTGTTGCCTCGACCTCGTGACGAGGGCTTCGCTGGGGTGAGCGTGGCTACTGCGCCGCCGCCCGGCGGGCGATCGCTGTAGCCTCACCGCGTCTTATCTCCTTAATGGGGCGTCTCCTTCGAGGGAGGTGGCAAGCCGGCTGTGGGGAGCCGGCTCTGTCTTGGGTCGACTGGGGGAGGCCTGGCTGCCTTCGGGTGTCTCTCTGCCCGAAGGGACCCACCGCCCGTGGGCCATGCTGGCAGCCCGTTGTGGATGGCATCAGGGTCAACATGGCAACAGTGCCGCGCCGGACGGGTCATAGCCACCCGTACGGCGCACTGTGCCAGGCGTGCACCGGGATTCGGGGGTGGCAGGCTTTACTGTAGCCACGCCCCGTCACATCGCCGTTACGTGGATGCAGACTTCGAGGGTACGATCTCGACCGCTTTGTGGGAGCCGGCTTCTTGGAGTCGGCCTTCTCGCGGCCGGCTTCTTGGAGCCGGCCCTCCCACGGCTTTCTCCATGAGGGCTAAAATCGGGCCGCCCTCCGATAGTCGGCCTGGGAGACAGCCGGCAAGGGGAAGGCGGCCCCACGTCTTGGATTCTTGAGGGCCGGATCGGCTCGTAATTGTTCAGAAGAGCCAGGGGGTGCCGGCTAGGCTACCCGTGGTCATTTACTCCGACAGTAGTCCCCGAAGCTGATCGAGCTTCGAGGCTGACAAAGGGACGAGAAGCTTGGTCAGCTTCCTATCCTGAGGGGCCGGCTTTGCTTGTGCGCGCCGTCTTCGGAAAGCCCCGTTTCTCGTAGGCGGGAACGCGGGTCGGCCTGCGAGCTGACCGCGCGCCGTCCCGCGGGCCACGTGGCAAGGAAATCCTGCCAACGCACGCGCGCGACGGGACGTCGCCGCAGGCCCGGGCCCGCCACTCCCAGGCCTCGGCCCGAGCGCGGATCTTCTGCGGCCCACACGGACCGCTCGCCTTCCCGCGGCGGTTTTATTACGCCATCAGGGCGCAATAATTGCTGGACGTGGGGGAGTGGCCGCAGTTGATCCCACGTTCCCCCACGCCGCGCCTCCTCGGCTCCGCCGCGCGGGTCTATAAGTAGGGGGAGGAGGGGGAGCGGCAGAGGCTCGCACGTTCTCCCTCGCTCCGCCCCTTCTCGCCTTCCTTCTTCTTCTTCCCTTCGCCGCCGCAGCAACTTATTGCCGCGCCGTTCCGCCGTCGGACCTCTCGGTTCCTTTGGTCCCGCCGTAGAGGGGTCGTGCGCGTCTCCTCCGTCGCTTCGTCTTGCTCCCTGCCGCATCGCTCCCATGGCGCTATCGAGCTCATGGGATGGCTCCAATGTCCACGAGGACCACGTCGAGTTCCTCCGCCGGACGCGGCGCCTGCCGGGCGAGAACTTCGTGCGGGTTCGTCAGGCGCCGGCAAGGGAGATTTCACCGGCACCGGAGGAGGGCGAGCGGGTGATCTTCCGCTCGCACTGCCTGCGCGGCTTCGGCCTCCCGGCGAGCGGATTCCTTTGAGCTTTCCTTGAATTCTACCACCTCCAGCCGCATCACCTCACGCCCAACGCGGTGATGCTACTGTCGGCTTTCGTCACCCTGTGCGAGGGCTTTCTTGGGGTTCTCCCCACTCTCGAGCTCTGGGGGGAATTCTTCCAGAGCAAGCTCGGCACCGTCATCGCGGGCGTGCCCGCCCCCTGCGGAGTCTTCATTGCCATGAGGCGGACGGGCGAGAACAATCCGTTCCTGCCCATCCTGCTGATCCAGTCGGTGAAGCTCTGGCAGAAATCCTACTTTTAGGTGAAGAACGTCGCTCAGCAAGGCGACTACGTAAACTTGCCGGCTTACGTAGCCGGCCCGCCGGCTGGGAGGCAACCTTCGTGGAGCTACTGGGCCAGGTCGTTGTCTCAGGCCGGGAACGCAGCCGTCTCCCGGCTCCGGGTGATGATCCAGTCGGAGGGCCTGACCGGAGCCGACTTGGTGGCCACCTTCGTGGAGCGCCAAGTACTTCCGCTCCAAGGCCGACCTCACATGATTTGCCAGATGAGCGGCCGCTTCGACCCGTGCCGGCTGAGCACCAGGGAGATGCCTCATGCAGAGGTGTCTTACATGGTGAACTACATCTCCAACTGCAAGCTCGCCAAGGATTGGCGATACGGCAAGGGGCCGTATTCTCGTGCCAACCCTCCGCCTGCCGTAAGTTTTTCTTCTTTTCTTCCTTTTTGTATCCGGCCTCATGATAGCCGACCTCTGATCAGTTGGTTTACCCTTAGCAGAACCCTCTTCTTCCACCGACGGCCGGGCCGCAGGGGTAGAGCGCCAGCTCCTCCCCGACCGCACGGTGGACGACGCCGACGATCCGGACCTGGGAGCGGACGCCATGGAAGACGCCATCATGGGGGAAGGCGACGAGGAAGGAGGCGCGGGGCCCGGAGCCGGCTTCTAGGACTGGCCGGACGACGACGAGGTTGAAGCCGCCCCGCACCGCCAGCCGGCGCGTGATCATGAAGGCGCGGGCCCGTCTGCCGCGTCGGCTGCCCGTGGCGGCGCGCAGAAGCGCTGAGCCACGTCGACCTTCTTCGGCAGCCGGCCGAAGAAATCCAAGGCTTCCACGGCGGCGACCAAGCGGGATGAGGCGGCCGCAAAGGCGGCCCGCTTTCGCAAGGCAGTGAAGCAGCCGCAGGCGATCTCGGCGTAAGTCGTCAAACGTCTTGTACATATATATTTTTTGTGTTGTCCTCTTCGATTGAAGCGCTTCTAAACCTTTCTTTGCTCGTCGGGCAGGGCACCGCTTTCCCTTGAGCGAGGTCCTGGCGGCTCCGTAGTCGGGCCGACTAGAGGGTCCTCAGGCTCCCGTCGCGTGGATCCCCGCGCCGACCTTAGGGAAGCCACGGAGCGGAACGCACGAGAGGCGTGAGAGGAGTGAGAGGCGGCGGAGCGAAGGACCGCCCAGGCGGCGAAGGAGCAGGCCGACGCGGCGGCCAAGGCCCGGGCGGAGGCGGCAGCTGCGGAGACGGAGGCGGAGGCCTCGCACAACCAGCCTCCGCTGCTCGTCATTCCCCTCCGCGCCGTGGCCCCCGACATCTCCGTGCCCCCGTCGGAGGAGGTCGACCAAGACCCGCTGGTGATGGAGAGGAGGGAGGATCACGTGATCTTCGTGGAGGGGGCACCGCAGACGGCGCCGACTGGAGCGGGCCAAAGCGGCCAATCAGCCGCGGCGCCAGAGCAGCCGGTCGGGGGCGAGCCGGAGGCAGGGGCCGGCCTCGAGGTGCAGTCGGCATTGCGCCAGCGCGCAGGGGGAGGCACCTCCGCGCCGGAGCCGCACCGAGCTGCGGGCGCCAGCTAGACAGCGGAGGCCCTGGAGGTGGCCAGCGTCAGCACGTCCGAGTGGACTCCAAGCGGGGGGACGGGCGAGCTAAATGCGGCGGCCCAGGAGGTCCGGAACCGGCTTCAAGCCCAAGCCGCCTTGCTACAGCGATACACCCAAGAATTCCTCGCGACGCGGGCTGCCATCCGGGTGAGTCTTTTGGCCTTGGTTGTTTTGCTCTTTTGATTTCTTCCGTGGGGGCGCGTGAGCGCACCCACTGGGTGTAGTCCCCGAGTTCTGAGTCGGCTGCTGCGCAGGCGGCTTGGAACTTACTAGGTCCTGACAACTATCTTATTCTCGCCTCCTGTATGATCTTCCAGGAATATCATAACCTCCACGCTGCCGCCTTCAACTCCCAGGTTCAGGAGCTGGGTCGGAGAACCGAGGACCTGACCAGCAGCCGGAGTGCGTGTTTTGTTTCGTTCATCTCCTGTGGGGGCGCGTCAGCACACCCACTGGGTGTAGTCCCCGAGATTCGGGCCGACTACTGAGCAGTCGGGTCGGATCTTCCTTGACGACTTCTTCCTTATTGATTTTCCTTTGTCTTCATGCTTGCAGCAGCCAATGCCGACTTGAGGGGGCAGCTCAGCGGGGCCCAGGCCGCCCTTCGCGCCAAGGAAGCCGAGTACAATGCCTTGGTCCTGGAGCGTGACCGCCTGGCCAAGAAGTTGGCCGACCAGGAGGAGAGCCACAAGGCGGCCCTGAAGAAGGCGCAAGACAGGGAGGACGCCCTGAAGGCTGAGTTTGAGATCGAAGCGGCGGGCTGGGCTGAGGCAAAACAAGCGCTGAGCGAGGGCTTCGGTCGTATCGAGGATCTGATCGACGTTAAGCCGCCTTCCTCACTCTTTGCTTGCCCCTTGCCCCCTGATTTGTGTTCTGACTTGAGCTACTTTTTGTTCTCTGTGCAAACTACTTTCCTGGCTACTCCGTCTTCGCCACCCAAACCATCGAGGCCCACCGCGAGGTGCGCCGGCAGGCGGGAGCTGAAATCGCGCCGGACGCGAGCCCGACGCTTGAGGAGAAACTCTTGGCGGTCCAAGCCCGGCTGCAGCCGGCTCATCGTATGCTCCGCCGCCTCCAGCGCGCCGGGGCGCAGGTGTTGGCCGCCCTCTGGCCAGGCGAGACGATTCCCCGCACCCCGAGTCGGACTGCCGACTAGCTGGAGGTTGCGGTTGGCCGCTTCGAGGCCTGGAAGGCATCGGCAGCCCGGCTTGGAGCTGGGCGGGCTCTGGAGTTCGTCCGAGCCTGGTATCCGGGGCTGAACCTGGACCAGCTGCGCACCTGGCGGCTGGAGGCCGGCGAGGAGATGGAGGAGGTGCGGCCGGCTATCGCTCAGCGTGCCTCGACGATCGCCTAGTGTACCGACATCAGCGTCTTCGCTCCTGAAATAAATGACGACGGTGTTGCCCAGCCGGCGGAGTGGTTCAGGCTGGACCCGGCAGTGGGTGAGGACTCGGTAGAGGAGATCGCCTCCAGTGATGAAGGCGAAGACAACGAAGGAGAGGAAGGCGAAGACGTTGAGCCGACCGGTGAAGCGGCCAGCCAGCCTCAGCCTGACCGTGCCTCCAGCAACGAGGAGTGTGCTAGCGCGCCCTCTGCGGGAGGCGGTGATCATGCCGAGGTTCGCCAGCCGGCCACTCCTCCAGCCGGCACTGCCGTCTCCACCGACCTGCCCGACTCGCCAGTCGCTCCCTTGGCTTAATCTGCCGTCCTTGCTTTTCCTGCTTGTTACCTTTTGAACAATTTTATTAAACTTGCACAGTTCCACCCACTGGGGGTGTATTCGAACTATGTTGAATGCTGGCCTTTTGAAGGTCTTTTATGTAAATATGATTGTGTGCGTGTTTGGTTTCCATTCGTGTATGCTTTTTATCCTTAGGCTGTTTCCTTTGCCGCCTTCCCCTTTTGGGAAGGCAAGTACTCGAGCTTTCTTAGATTGAAGCGAGGTAAATGGAAGCCGGCCGGCCGGCTACTCTGGTAGTCGGTCGGTGGTGGGAGAAAAACCGGCTTTTGTTATATTAGTCCGTTAGTCCCTAGCCGTTTTTCGTGTGGGCGTCCTTTCCTGCCTTTAACTCTTGCCAGCCGGACAGCCGGTTCTTCAAACTGCGACTTTTGGCGAGAGAAGGCTTGGGTGCCAGCACACTACTTGTCTGACCGCGGGTAGGACTTCTAATATAACTCCAGGCGGCCAGTCCCCGGGCCGACTAGTCGAACCCGGTGCCGGACGAAAAAAGGAATGTAATGACAAGGTCATAAGCATGATATTCTTCATTCATAGATAAAAGATGGCAGTCCCCGAGCTCTCCTCGGGGGGCCTATTGTCTCGTACTTAGTACAAAAGTTGGCATGATACATACTGTATTTCAACTGTAAAATCTTCGGAGGAGGTTGGTGTTCCATGGTCGTTCCGACTCCTTGCCGGAGTCGTCTCTTTTTCGTGCCTTCGGCTTCTGTGCGTCGATCAGGTAGTAGGAGTCGTTGCCTAAAGCTCTGCTGATGAGGAAGGGGCCCTCCCAAGGGGCCGAGAGCTTGTGCTGGCCGGCTGTTCGCTGGATCAGCCGGAGCACAAGATCGCCCTCTTGGAAGGATCTTGGCCTGACCTTCCGGCTGTGGTAGCGGCGCAAGCCCTGCTGATAGATGGTGGACCGGCTGAGGGCTAACGGCCGGCCTTCTTCCAGCAGGTCGACGCCGTCTTCTCGTGCTTCCTTGGCCTCCGCCTCCATGTACATGGTTACCCGAGGCGAGTCAAACTCGATGTCAGTTGGGATGACCGCCTCGGCACCATACACGAGGAAGAAAGGAGTGAAGCCGGTTGATTTGTTTGGGGTAGTGCGCAGACTCCAAAGGACGGCCGGCAGTTCATCAAGCCAACAGCCGGCCGAACGCTCCAGTGGTACGACCAGTCGGGGCCTGATGCCGGCAAGGATGAGGCCGTTGGCTCGCTCGACCTGGCCGTTTGACTGCGGGTGGGCAACGGACGCTAAGTCCAACCGGATGCCCTGCGTCACGCAGAAACGTGCCAAGGCTCCCTTGGCGAAATTCATGCCATTGTCGGTGATGATGCTGTGTGGCACGCCGTACCGAGTGGTTATATCTACGATAAATGTCACGGCAGTCGGCCCATTCAGCTTCTTGATCGGCTTTGCCTCAATCCATTTGGTGAATTTGTCCATAGCGACAAGCAGATGTGTCATGCAGCAGCGCGCCGTCTTGAATGGGCCCACCATGTCCAGTCCCCAAACGGCGAAGGGCCAAGTGAGGGGAATGGTCTTGAGTGCCGAAGTCGGCATGTGTTGCTTAGAGCTGAAGAGTTGGCACCCTTTGCAATGTTTAACTAACTTCTTGGCGTCATCCAAAGCAGTCGGCCAAAAGAAACCATGGCGGAAAGCTTTGGCGACGAGTGATCTTGAGGCCGCATGGTGGCCGCATTCTCCTTGGTGGATGTCTCTGAGGATTGCAATGCCCTTCTCTTGCTCGACGCATCGCTGGAGGACTCCAGTGACACTGCGCTTGACGAGCTCTCTGTTGACGATTGTGTATGCTCCGGCTCGGCGCTGGATTTGTCTTGCCTCTGTTTCGTCAGCCGGCAGATCTTGGTTTATTAGGAAGTTGAGGATGGATTGAGCCCATGATGGAGCTGCGACTTTTTCTATTGCCAACACGGCTACTGCGACCAGGGCGGGCGGGCTGGGTGGTGAAATGCTGGAGTCGGCCGCCGCCTGTTGTGTTGGTGCAGTCTCCGGGCCAACTACCGCAGTCCCCGAGCCGGGTGTGGCAGTCCCCGGGTCGGGCGTAACTACGGAAGTCCCCGAGCCGCCTACTGATGTCCCCGGGCCGACTATCGAAGTCCCCGGGTCACCCGCTTGGTTCTTCGAGCCGGACCCGGCTGCATCGGGGTCAGGCGGCACGAAGATGGAATCGGACTCTGGAGACGGCTTGATAGACGGCTTGAGGAGGCGTTGTAGAGAGACACCGGTTGCTATTGCTTGCCGAGTGGAGCCTATTCGAGCCAGGGCATCAGCTGGCTCGTTGTCGGCTTGCGGTACATGGAGGAACTCGCATCCTTCAAAATACCCACTGTTCTGCTGAACGAGGAAGCGGTAGCTTGCCATATTTGCGTCCTTGGCATCCTTGTCGCCGGATGATTGCTGGACCACCAAGTCCGAGTCGCCATAACATAGTTTCCGATGAATGCCGAGCTCTTTGGCAAGCCGGAGCCCGTGTATGAGCGCCTCATACTCGGCCACATTGTTGGAGGCGGCAAAGTGAATTTGCAGCGTGTATCTGAGCTTGTCGCCTTTGGGAGAGGTGAGGATGACGCCGGCTCCCAAGCCGGTGCGCATCTTGGACCCATCGAAGTGCATGCGCCAATGAGTGGAGTCAGGAGCTGGCGGTAGGTACTGGGTCTCGGCCCAGTCGACGAGGAAGTCGGCCAATGCTTGGGACTTGATGGCGGTGCGAGGCTGGTAGAAGATCGTGTAGGGGGGCAGCTCGATGGCCCATTTCGCCACCCGGCCGGATGCATCCCGGATGCCTATGATCTCGGCCAGCGGGGCGGTGCATACAACCGTGATGGGATGCTCTTGGAAGTAGGGCTTCAGCTTCTTGGCGGCGAAGTACATGCCGTAGCACATCTTCCGGTAGTGCGGGTAGTTTTTCTTCGAGGTAGACAGCACCTCTCTCAAATAGTACACCGGCCTCTGGACCGGCTGGGCTCGGCCCTCTTCTGGGCGTTGGACTACGATGACGGTGCTGACCACCCGGCTGGTTGCAGCAATGTAGGGGAGCATGGGCTCTTTCTCAGTCGGTGCCGCCAGGACAGGCGGCATGGCCAGCATCTTCTTCAGCTCGTGAAAAGCTTGGTCGGCTTGGTCATTCCACTCGAAGTGAGTGGTCTTCTTCATGAGGCGGTAGAGGGAGAGAGCTTTCTCTCCGAGCCGGCTGATTTAGCGGTTCAGGGAGGCCAAGCATCCGGTGAATTTCTGGACGTCTCGAAGTTTGGTGGGAATCACCATTCTCTCAATGGCCTTGATCTTTACTGGGTTGCATTCGATGTCGCGTTCGGAGACCAGGAAGCCTAGGAGCTGGCCGGCTGGCACTCCGAACACGCATTTCTCGGGGTTGAGCTTGATTTGGAACCGGCACAGGTTCTCAAATGTTTACTTGAGGTCTTCTAGCAAGGTGCCGCGCTTCTCCGTCTTCACCACAATGTCGTCTACGTAGACGTGGGCATTGCTGCCGAGCTGCTTGAGGAGGCAATTCTGCATGCAACGCTGAAAAGTGGCACCGGCATTTCTTAAGCTGAATGTCATAGTCAGGTAGCAGAAGGCTCCGAATGGCGTGATGAAGGCAGTCTTCAGGCGGTCTGCCGGATCTAACTTTATCTGGTGGTATCCTGAGTAAGCATCCAAGAAACTCAACAGCTCATATCCGGCTGTGGAGTCTATCACTTGATCAATCCTCGGCAGGGCAAAGGGATCTTTGGGGCAGGCCTTGTTGAGGCTCGTGTAGTCTACGCACATGCCCCACTTGTCGTTCTTCTTTAGCACGAGGACCGGGTTGGCGAGCCACTCTGGAAAGAAAACTTCCATAATGAAGCCGGCTGCCAGAAGCCGGGCTATCTCCTCTCCCACAATCCTTCTTTTCTCCATCGACAGTCGGCGGAGGGGTTGTTTCACTGGTTTTGCGTCTTCTCGGACGTGTAACTTGTGCTCGGCGAATTCCTTCGAAACACCCGGCATGTCCTTGGGGGACCATGCAAAGATGTCCCGATTCTCACGGAGGAAATCGGCGAGCTCGCCTTCCTATTTGCTGTTTAGGTTTGCCCCGATGATGGCAAACCTCTCTGGGTGCTCGGGGTCAAGAGGTATCTTCTTCGTCTCCTTGGCCGGCTGGAAAGATCCTTGGGCATCATACTCCTTGGGATCGGGGGACAAGGCCGACTGTTTGCCGGCCATGGCCATGACTCGGTCCAACATCTTCTTTTCTTCGGCAATCACAAGGGACTCGGCCAGCCGGTTGCTGGCTGCTGCGCACTCGGAAGATTTCTTGTAATTGCCGGCTATGGTGATGATGCCTTTGGTGCTCGGCATCTTCATCTTGAGGTAAGCATAGTGGGGAACAGCCATGAACCTGGCCAAGGCAGGTCGGCCAAGCAATGCATGGTAGGGGCTCTCCAGGTCCACCACTTCAAACCAGATCGCTTCCCGGCGGAAATGCTCCTTGTCCCCAAAGAGTACATCAATCTTGATCTTGCTAATGGGGGCGCAGGACAGGCCGGGTACGATGCCATGGAACACAGTCCGAGTAGGCATGAGTTGCTTCGTCTTGACGTTTAGCTTCTCCAAGGTGTCACGGTACAGGATGTTGATGCTGCTCCCGCCGTCGATCAGCACGCAGGAGAAACGGGCGGCGCGTCTGTCCGTTGCAAGGGTGGCATCCAGAACCAACGCATAAGAGCCGGGAGATGGCATCACCTCTAGGTGGTCGGCCTGGCTCCAGCTAATAGGTTTTTCTGACCAGTGCATGTGCTCGGCAGGGTTGGCACCGACCATGCTGACCTCCTGGTGCTCTCGGTGTCTGCCGCGCCGGTCTTCGGGCTGGCTTGTAAAGACGACATAGGCGGCATGCTCGTCGGGGAACTCATCGTGCACGGCTCCGACTGCAGGCCGAGCGCTCGGCGGCTGCGGAGCCGGAGGCGGCGGACCGGCAGGCGGAGGCGGCGCGAGCCCTTCGCCTTTGGAGATTCGGGTGAGCTAGTGGCACTTACGGGTTGTGTGGTTGGACGGATTCGCGCCGCGGTGGAACTTGCATGGGGCGTCGAGAGTTTGCTCATAGGAGAAGGCCGGCTGCCAAGCCGGCTTGCCGCCCCTCTGCTTCTTGGGTGTGGGCCGCCCTTCGGGCTACTCGTCTTCGACTGTGGCCACCTGCCGACTGGTGGAGGGCAGCACGGGGCCCTTGCTCTTGTGGTCGTTCTGGTGTGGGCGTCGGCCAGAGTCCCCCGCCGGCGTCTTGGGCGCCGGGTTGAGTACTTTCCCGGACGTGTCTACCCGGAGCTCGGTCTTCATTGAGGAGTCGGCGGTGGCGTACTTGTCTGCTATGTCCAGAAGCTCGTCGAGGGTCGTCGGCTCGTCGCAGAGAAGCTTGTGCTTGAGGAGGGTGCCTTCTCGGCACCCGGCAGTGAAGTATTCTATGGCTTGCACCTCGTGCACCCCTTCGCAAGAGTTGCGGAGCTCGGCCCAACGCATGAGGTAGTCGCAAGTGGACTTGGCGAAGCCTTGTACACACAAGGAGAGCTGTCTGGGCTTGGGAGCCCGCTTGTAGGTGCTGGTGAAGTTGCGGACGAAGGCTTCTGTGAAGTCTAGCCAGCTGTTGATGCTGTATGGCTTGAGGCTGTTGAGCCAGGTCCGCGCCGTGCCTTGCAGCATGAGGGGCACGTACTTCACGGCAACGCGCCTGTTGCCGTTTGCTATGCTAACCGCCGTGGAGTAGTCGATCAACCAATCTTCCGGCTTCACGGAGCCGTTGTACTTGGGCGTGTCTCTTGGGAGCGAGAACCCTTTGGGGAAAGGCTCATCGCGGATGCGGGGGCCGAAGCATGGCGGGCTAACATCATCTTCTTCTTCCAGCGCCAGGGATCGCGCTAGGCGGTCGATCCGATGGCGGGTGTCGTTCTCGCCGACTCCTTCGCGGCGACCTAGTCGGCCGCTGAGAGTCGGATGCGCAATAGGCGGTGGAGTGGGATATCTCTCCCCACGGGACCGAGGCGGAGGCGGGTTGCCCCGCCACTCCACGGCCCGGGGGTGGCCTTCCGCGTCTCGCTCGATGGAGATTCGGGTTCGGCTTCGGCTGGCAGCCGGCTCTTTCTCGCGCCGCGTGCGGGTTTTACCCGTAGTCGGCGTCCGGGACGTCGCGCCGTGATCTCAGCGCGGGGGAGGGCTTTCCGCGCGGGCGTCGGCTTCGTGCCGCTGCGCGGCTGCATCGATTAGCTGCTGGATGCGTCGGGTCATGTGGGGGAGTTCTTCGGCCCCCAATCCGTCTAGCTCGTCTACGGCCGCCTGGGCGGCGCGCAGGTTCTCGAGTGGAGTGGCGTAGACTGGGCGGTCGACTCCTAACGTGTCGGTGACGACAGCGCCGCGCTGTCTGACAACGCCGGCCCGACTGGGCCCGCCTGGGGGCGGCGTGCCAAAGGCGGCGCGGTCGGCTTCGCGTCGGTGGGCCTCAGTGAGGCGTCTCATGGAAGCCAACTTTCGGCCCTCCGTGAGGAGGGCGAGGCGGCGATCCTCCAGTGCTTCGGCATCGGCATCGGTGGGGAGGGGGATGGACAAGTCATGGACCGCCGCGTGCGGGGCGGCGTGGGCGCTCTCGTCAGAAGCATCGCCGTGGCTGATGACCATCACCTCGGTGGTGACAGTGTCGCAGCCATCGGTCCGGGGAAGCGGGTCATTGTAAATCGTGACGTTGGTGGGGAAAGGGTCGAGCGAGGCCGTGTCGGAGTCGACAGGCATCGGATCGGTGGAGCCAACCGACTCCAAGTCCACAGCAGGCTCGCCGGAGACGCGAAGCTGGTCGAGGAGGTTGACAAGGTGGTCGGTGCCCGCATCAGAGGCGAGCTCGTCGGAGATGAGGGTCTTGTCAAGGAGATCGGCGAGGCCGCTCGCTGCGCAGATGTTGGTGACGGCTTGCAGCGCGTCGTGGAAAGCTCCATCGGGCGTGCCGGGCTGGCTACGTTCGCTGGGGAGGAAGAGGGTTCCCGTCCAGAACAGGTCTCCGAACGACGGTGCACCTCGCCCCACGGTGGGCGCCAAATGTCGGGTGGTAGGTGCGACATATGCCTACGGATGGCTTATCATTGTTGGAGCCAGTAAGACGTCGCCGGTGCCTGAAAACGGGATGAGGCGAAGACATGCACGCCGGCGAATCTTACCCAGCTTCGGGGCTCTCCGTGGAGATAACACCCCTACTGCTGCTCTGCGGGGTCTCCGCATGATCACTAGATGAACAAGTAGCTACACGATGCTCCTTGAGCTGTTTGGCGAGAGGAGGAAGAAGGGCACGGCTCGCTCTTTTCTCCTCCCTATGTGGTGTCTAAAACTAGTAGGGATCGACCCTTTGCATGGGTGTCCCGGGGGGTTTATATAGGCCTACCCCCCGGGGGTACAATGGTAATCCGGCTGGGCGCGGGGCCCAGCCGTCTGTGTCTACACTCGCCGGCTTCTGCGCCGGCTGCTGGGCCCCGCCGGCTGGTGGGTCCTGCCGGCTGCCGGCTCCTTGGTCGACAGGCAGGCCCCACTGTCCAGGGCCTTGTCGGTTGCTGGTTACTGTTGCCTCGACCTGGTGACGAGGGCTTCGCTGGGGTGAGCGTGGCTATAGCGCCACCGCCCGGCGGGCGATCGCTGTAGCCTCACCGTGTCTTGTCTCCTTAATGGGGCGTCTCCTTCGAGGGAGGTGGCAAGCCGGCTGTGGGGAGCCGGCTCTGTCTTGGGCCGACTGGGGGAGGCCTGGCCGCCTTCGGGTGTCTCTCTGCCCGAAGGGACCCACCGCCCGTGGGCCGTGCTGGCAGCCCGTTGTGGATGACATCAGGGTCAACATGGCAACAGTGCCGCGCCAGACGGGTCATAGCCACCCGTACGGCGCACTGTGCCAGGCATGCACCGGGATTCGAGGGTGGCAGGCTTTACTGTAGCCACGCCCCGTCACATCGCCGTTACGTGGATGCAGACTTCGAGGGTACGATCTCGACCGATTTGTGGGAGCCGGCTTCTTGGAGTCGGCCTTCTCGTGGCCGGCTTCTTGGAGCCGGCCCTCCCACGGCTTTCTCCATGAGGGCTAAAGTCGGGCCCCCCTCTGATAGTCGGCCTGGGAGACAGCTAGCAAGGGGAAGGCGGCCCCACGTCTTGGATTCTTGAGGGCCGGATCGGCTCGTAATTTTTCAGAAGAGCCAGGGGGTGCCGGCTAGGCTACCCGTTGTCATTTACTCCGATAATGGCCGCACCTTTCACGGGTACACGCTCTTCAGAATCCATCGTCTGGCTGCTATGTGCTCTGGCTTGTTTGGAGGTAGCTATCTTCCCCGATCTCTTCATGTCCTTTTTCTTGGGCACACCTCCCAGACCCTTCCTTAACCCGTGCCCCAGTGTTCCCGGGCTAAGAACTGTACGACCCCCGGCTAGTTGAGCCTGTGTTGAGGCGGCATCTTCAGGCGTGTCCTGTGAGGATTTCATGAAGAGAGACTTTTTGCAATCCCTGCTACGACCTTCCTGCCCGGGAAGATCATCCATATCCTCATTAGCATGCTGATAGCCCGATTCGTCATATGGTTCACTCATCATATCCAAGTCACACTCATACGCGTTTGTATTGAGGAAACCCATTGGGTCAACCTCCGTCTCATCATCCATTCTCTGTTCTACATGACGGATTACATCAGCTAGTACTATTGCAACCCCTTCATCACGTCGTCCGCTGCTCTCACCTGATAGTATAGGAGCTGGTAATTGCATAGGCGGGGTGATGGTCTCCGCACATGCTTGTTGATGTGTGGTTATTGGTGTGCTCTCGGCCTGCTCAAGACGAATAAGATTCTTCGGCCATAGCAACACCCAACCCTTGCAGCTTCCAATCCGCGGTGGGGTCTCGTCGTCCTCTCCCACATGCTGTACTGGAGGAGGCAAATCCTCGTGCCCTGATTTCACACTGGACAAGTTGACCCTGAAGTGCCCAGCGGGGATCGGCTGGTTGTGGAATGTGGGTTGCAAGGGGTTCATTATCATCCCCTTTCCCACGTCCACCTTCTGGCCTTTGATCAAGTAGAGTATGGTGCACGGGGTTTCTTCGACCTGCAAACACATGTCTGTGGCGTAAAACATCCAAAAGGCAACGGAAATGGAATATTCTATATATATATATATATATCTTGGTGCGACATGTAATTACCGTGAGGGCGTCGAGCTCAGTCGAAGACGAAGGCCGACCTAGCGCGCCAGAGACTGAGGACGGGCTGCTATGAGCGGGAGCGACTACGAGAGGAGGCCCAGTTGCATGAGCAAGTGATGGTGCGGTGGTGTTGTTGTTCACGGAGTTGCTCCCGACAAAACTGGGCAACGGGAAATCATGTACCGTCTTGTCTGGATTTTCCTTTGTCTAGTTGATGATAGCTGGAACCAAGTTAGTAGCAAAATCATTTCTGCAGGCATTTACAGCTGCATTGACTGCCTGTGGTAGCAGCTCACTTTTCTCCTCGGCTATTTTTTTCGTGTCCTCAGCTGCCTTTTTTCTCGACCGCAAGCTTCACCTTCTCATCGATGTCCTCCTGACTAAACTTCTTTTCCTGCTTCTTGGCCTCCGGGCCCTCATTGTAAAACACCTTCCACGTGGCGTCGTATCAGCGCCGTGCAAACGACCATATTGTGGCCGCTGGTCCAAAGGGAGTCCCTTAGGTTCGTTCAAGGCCTGGTTAAGAGGGGTGTCCCACTTGGGCCTCATCGGAGAAGTAGGGCTTTTGGCTGGAAGCTGGTGTTGCTCCTGCAGAAGGAGCATGAACCGTTTAGGAATGTGTAGTCAACTAGATCTGGAGCTAAATGTAAGGTGGTAAAAGAATAATTACCAGTAGTCTAATCAATTTCCTCGTGATCTGGTCCGTGTAAAAAACCTACTTTTCCTTGTCCCACTTGTAGCGGGCCCTAATGAAGTCATGCTCCAAGGGGTTGGTGAACTTCGCAAAGGGGTCTGGGATATCCGCGGCTTCACGTTCCGCATCCTCGTTATCCCATATGGGCCTTTTACCGAGGTAGCCACGGCTTCTGAGGCGATGCTTCCCCATGTTCCTCGGGGAAAAGAGGCGGGATGAAGGGAGGAGTGGGGATTTTGGGGGTTAAGCGGGCATAGCAGTAGCGCGTTTAGGCAAAACGGGCTATAGCTACTTCAGGTAGCTATAGCGATTTCGTGTAGAAACCGCTACTGCTATCTTGACTAGTTGTAGCTCTTTTCTCACAAAAGCGCTGCTGCTATAACCAGTACCTATATATAACAGTTTTCCTGTTTGTTTTCTTCTATTTTATTTTCCTTTATTTTCTCTCACTTTTCTTTTCTTTTTTTCCGAGAGCAGTGAACGAAGGGAAAGCGATATATATTGCATCATTTGACGGTTAGATATGTATACAAAATAGGAACATATATATTACATCATTCGACCCATGCATAATAATGGCTAAGTGTGTATACAAAATAGGAACATATATATTACATCATTTGACCGATAACATATGGTTCCTCAGTGTTGACGTTTTCGTTTTTGAGTCAGCTTCTTTCCCTTCTTGTTGGGTGAAGAATAATTGAGCCCCTCATTGTGACTTTGCCTTTTCCATGGAGTACGATTTTTCTTAGGTAATGTAGTACTGATTCTGATTTTGACGTATACTTCATCATCGTCGTCATCTTCCCTCATTGGATTGATGTACTGATCGTAGTCTTCCTCGTTGGCGACTCCATCCACTCCAATGATGTTCCTTTTGCCTCTCCTCACGGCAACACGGCTAGGATTGCGCGGGTCAGTTATGAAGAAGCATTGTGTCACGTGCTTAGCATGTACCCATGGCTTGTTTTTTGCGATAGCGTTCACGGTAGCGCTCTTGGCATCGGGTATAGTCATAGTAGTGAAATTCCGGTTTTCTCTTTCGACATTCTTAGCCCATCTGACACGAAACATCGTCGTGTTGTGCAGTCTACAGTAGTCAAGCTCCCAGATCTCCTCGACCCTTCCGTAAAATCTTTCAGTTGCGTCGTTGTCGCTGCCGGTCATGCATTCCATCCTCACCCCTGAGTTCTGATCATCACAGTCCATATCTTTGGTCTCTGTGTAGAACATGTATCCGTTGATATCGTATGCCTGATAGGTTACGAGGTTGGGCGAGGGGCCATGTGCTAAGGCGTATATGAGCAATTCGTCCTTAGAGCCCTCCTCCAAGGGATTAGCAATAATATGCTCTTTGAACCAATGCAGGAAAGTGGAGTTTTGCTCTCTAGTAACTTCGGCATCCATCCTGCATACCCCTGGTCATGATACTCCTTTGCGATAACTTCTTTGTGCAGTGCCACGAAAAGATCTACCTCATCTAGGTGTTGTAGCACTACCAAGTTTGCTCTGTCAAAGTCGCTGCGTCGATCTGAGTATGCCACGTGCAGTTCGCTGCGACCATTAGAGTGGCCTTCTCCTTCGAGCCTCCCGTCGTGCTTGTTAACGGGAAAACCAACACTAACACCAGGCGGCTGGTCTGTGCCATATAGAAAATTCTCACAGAAAGAGATGCACTCTTGTGTCAGATAGCCCTGGATGATGCTTCCATCCGGACGAGGCATGTTACGAATGAATCCTTTGATGATCCCAGTCATCCTCTCAAACGGCATCATGTTGTGCAGAAATGACGGCCCCAGGTCTATTATGTCGTCCACAATATGGACACACAGATGCACCATCACGTCAAAGAATGCAGGTGGGAAGTACATCTCAAGCTCATTCAGTATCACAACGATCTCTTCCTGTAGCCTTCGGAGATACTTCACACTGATCGACTTTCGAGAGATGACGTCAAAAAAGTTGCAGAGACCAATAAGCGTGTCATAGACGTGCTTGTCCATTATCCCTCTAAGGGCAACAGGTAGTATCTGCGTCATCATCACATGACAGTCATGGACTTCATCCTGTTGAACCATTTCTTGTCCGTGTCTAGATATCTCCTTATCTTGCCACAGTAACCGGAACTAACTTTGACTCTGGTAAGGCACTTAAAGAATTGATCGATCTCTGCCTGACTTAAGGTGAAGCAAGAAGGGGGGGCAATAATCCCCTTTCTTTATTTTCTTGCCCTTCTTCTCCCGCGCCTCTGTGTCCGTCTCTGTCTCGTCTGACTTTTTACGGGGCGGCATGTGTAGATCTTCCATGATATTCAAATCTTGCAAATCTTTTCTTGCCTTCGGACCATCCTTGGTCTTATCCGGCATGTTCATCAGTGTCGCGAGCAAGCTCTCAAGGACATTCTTACAGATATGCATTTGATCAAGGTAATGAGGTGTATCGAGTTTGTGCTAGTACTCCAAGTCCCAGAACACATACCTCGTCTTACATACCTTCAGCAGCGGCTCCGGCGCCTTTTTCATCGTCTTTCCCAGCGCGGGGCACTCCTTCCATTTTTTCAACAGCTCATCGATTTCGGCGCCACTCCGCTTACGTGGAGGTCCTTGATGCTCAGCGTGACCATTGAATAGATCTCCACGGTTTCTCCATGGGTCGTCCTATTCGAGCCATCTTCGATGCCCCATGTACACGATTTTCCCAGACTCCCATCTTTCCTTGACGTTAGCTGCTGAGACATCGTATCATCCATGCACCGCGTGCATCCGCAATATCCATGGCACACCTGGCCTGCGACATGTCCGTAACCGAGATAGTCGTGTACCGTCATGATCAGCATGACTCTCATGTAGAAATGCTCGCCTTTGCTGGCGTCCCATGTCTTGGCCGGTGTTTTCCATAACATGTCTAAACTCCTCTTGAAGTAGCCCCAGATACAAATTAATATTATTTCCTTGTTGTTTTGGCCCTTGAATAAGCATGCTCCTGTGAATGTACTTCGACTTCATGCACAACCAGGGAGGAGGTTGTACATCCATACAAACACGGGCCATGTGCTATGGTTGGTGTTCTGGATGCCAAACGGATTCATGCCATCGGCACACGCGCCGAGCACGATGTTCCTTGCATCACATTCGAAATACCGATAGAGAATGTTCAACGCTCTCCACTAGCTTCCATCCTTGACGTGTCTTAGATTCGGATCATCTCCATCGTTGGGCTTCTTCCTCTCCGCGTGCCAGCGCATTAACTTTGCTTCCTTTGGATCTACGAAATACCGATGGAGACGGGGAGTTCTCGGTAAGTACCATACAGCTTTCTGCGGACATTTCTTCCCGGCCTTCTTGTATCGAGAAGCATTGCACACCAGACAACTTGTTTTTTCCGCGTGCTCCTTCCGATAAAGTATGCAATCGTTGATGCATGCATGGTATCTAACGTGCGGCAGATCAAGAGGGCACACGATCTTCTTGGCGTCATCAACCCTAGTAGGACATAGATTCCCCGCGGGAAGAACATCCTTTAGGTACTTGAGATGCTCATCGAGGCTAGTGTCGGTCCATTTGTTTTTAGCCTTCGTCTTCAGGAGTTGGAGCGTGAAACTCAAGAGGGTCACCTCAGGATTGCAACCATCATACAATGGGGTGTTCGAGTCTACCACCAGTTGCTCTAGCTTAGCCTCCTCTCTAGAAGCAGCTCTCTCAGTACTCCTCTCCTTGCGAAGCAGTGCTTGAACATGAGGGTCCCACATGATTGAACCTAGTACCGACGAAGTCTGCTGCATGCAGTCCACGTTCTCTCTGCCGCCATGTTCGGACCCTTCTCCTCCGCCATGTCCGGCCCCTTCTCCGCCGCCATGTCCGGCCTCTTCCCTGCCGCCATTATCGATCATCTCTTCGTCTTGCCCCGTGTCGTCATTGCCTGTCCCATCGGCGTCCTCAACATCGTCATCCTCATCTTCAATTATCCATCGAGTATAGCCATCCATGAAACCAGTCATGAGCAGGTGCGCTTTGACACGACCATCATCATAGGGGTCAAGCCAAACTATTCCTTTGCATTTTCGACACGGACATAAAATCTCTGTCCGGTTATTTTCTTTCATGTCCTGCACCGCCGACTGCAACCACCTATCCACCATCGTTCCACTGACCATCATGAACGTCTGCAAGGTAATAATAAACAAATTGATTATAAAAATGTGTGCATGCATCAAAGTCATACAAAAATTTGGCATGAACTTCCCTAAAAATAGGACATGTAGATCTAGAGTTTGCCCGGAATTCAACGAAACGGAAATATATCGACATTTCGGCAAAACATAGGCAACTCAAAAGCACAATTTGGCGTCAACTCATGCCACACACATAATTTCCATCATATTGCCCAATTATCATATCACACACACATAGACATATTTCCATTTTGCAAAAGCATGAAATTTTAATCACCTCTATCTTGAGATCGAGCACACGGTGGAGACGATGATGTAGGGAGATCAAAAGTGCACAAAGCTCTTCTTAACAAAGATAGATCTAGTTAGGGGGCAAATAGGTCACTTAACTAAATCCTACATCTACCAAGCTAGCTAATTTGGGAGGAGACAACCTCAACTAGTGGAGGGGGAAGGAAAAAGAGAAAGGAGATGCATTAATGGAGGTGGTGTAGTTAACTAGGAGTAATGAAGAAAGAGAAAGGTAGGTAGAAGAGGGAGAGTAATGGGGGGAGAAGTATTTGTTGGAAATATGCCCTAGAGGCAATAATAAAAGGATTATTATTATATTTCCTTGTTCATGATAATTGTCTTTTATTCATGCTATAATTGTGTTATCCGGAAATCGTAATACATGTGTGAATACATAGACACCAACATGTCCCTAGTAAGCCTCTAGTTGACTAGCTCGTTGATCAACAGATAGTCATGGTTTCCTGACTATGGACATTGGATGTCATTGATAACGAGATCACATCATTAGGAGAATGATGTGATGGATAAGACCCAATCCTAAACAGAGCACAAGATCGTATAGTTCGTTTGCTAGAGTTTTTCCAATGTCAAGTATCTTTTCCTTAGACCATGAGATCGCGTAGCTCCCGGATACCGTAGGAGTGCTTTGGGTGTACCAAACGTCACAACGTAACTGGGTGACTATTAAGGTATACTACGGGTATCTCCGAAAGTGTCTGTTGGGTTGACACAGATCAAGACTGGGATTTGTCACTCCGTATGACGGAGAGGTATCTCTGGGCCCACTCGGTAATGCATCATCACAATGAGCTCAAAGTGACCAAGTGTCTGTTCACGGGATCATGCATTACGGTATGAGTAAAGTGACTTGCCGGTAACGAGATTGAACGAGGTATTGGGATACCGACGATCGAATCTCGGGCAAGTAACATACCGATTGACAAAGGGAATTGTATACGGGGTTGCTTGAATCCTCGACATCGTGGTTCATCCGATGAGATCATCGAGGAGCATGTGGGAGCCAACATGGGTATCCAGATCCCGCTGTTGGTTATTGACCGGAGAGCCATCTCGGTCATGTCTACATGTCTCCCGAACCCGCAGGGTCTACACACTTAAGGTTCGGTGATGCTAGGTTGTAGAGATATGAATATGCAGTAACCCGAAAGTTGTTCGGAGTCCCGGATGAGATCCTGGATGTCAGAGGAGTTCCAGAATTGTTCGGAGGTGAAGAATTATATATAGGAAGTGCAGTTTCGGCCATCGGGAGAGTTTCGGGGGTCACCGGAAGGGTCCAGGGGGTCCATCGGGTGGGGCCACCCATCCCGGAGGGCCCCATGGGCCAAAGTGGGGAGGGGAACCAGCCCATAGTGGGCTGGTGCGCCCCCCTTGGCCCACCCCATGCGCCTAGGGTTGGGAACCCTAGGGCGGGGGCGCGCCCCACCTGGCTTGGGGGGCACTCCACCCCTTGGCCGCCGCCCCCCCTAGGAGATCTCCTAGGGCCAGCGCACCCCCTAGGGGGCCTATATAAAGGGGGGAGGGAGGGGGCAGCCGCACCTTTGAGTCTTGGCGCCTCCCTCTCCCCTGCAACACCTCTCCCTCTCGTAGTAGAACGGCGAAGCCCTGCTGCGGTGACCCCTGCATCCACCACCACGCCGTCGTGCTGCTGGATCTTCATCAACCTCTCCTTCCCCCTTGGTGGATCAAGAAGGAGGAGACGTCACGCTGACTGTACGTGTGTTGAACGCGGAGGTGCCATCCGTTCGGCGCTAGGATCTCCGGTGATTTGGATCATGTCGACTACGACTTCCTCATCCCCGTTCTTTGAACGCTTCCGCCCGTGATCTACAAAGGTATGTAGATGCAATCCGATCACTCGTTGCTAGATGAACTCATAGATGGATCTTGGTGAAACCGTAGGAAAATTTTTTGTTTTCTGCAAAGTTCCCCAACAGTATTGAGGAAGACGAAGCGGGAGGATGGGAGGTAGGGGAAAGGGAGGAGAGGAGATGGGGGAGGGGGAGGGGACGATGGGTGGGCGGAAAAAAGGTGGTGGGGTCCTGCGACTTAGCAGTAGCGCGGGAGCGAAAACCCGCTACTGATAAGATCGTAGCAGGAACACGTGTTTCTCGCACGCGCTATTGCTAAACGGGGCCAACCGTGTGGACAATTTCAAAATTAGCAGTAGCGACGTGAGCAAAAAGCGCGCTACTACTATTTCTGAAGCAGTAGCACGCAACGCGCTGCTGCTAAACTTAGGGTGTTGGTTACTGTTGGTTGATTTTTGTAGCAGCGCGGTTTAGCCCTCACACGCTACTGCTAAATTTGCATCAGTAGCGGGTTTTTATTGACCGCGCTACTGCTAATTAGCAGTAGTGCTTCTTTTTGTGCCGTGCTGCTGCTAATATTCTGTGTATAAGGTTTTCCCTAGTAGTGGGCCAGAAGAAACCTTGTCAGAATCCCTTGCTGGCAAGGGCTCTCGAACCTATGTGGGAGCCACATATGCCTTCGTGTATCTCTGCCAACAGCTCCAGTCCTTCCTCCGGGGGAATGCACTTCAATTGCACACCGTTTGGTCTTTTCCTGTAAAGGACGTCGTCGATGAACTGATACATGGCAGGCCGACGGGCTACTTTCTCCGCTTCTTCCTGCTCCTCGGGAAGTTCCCCTGTTTGGAGGAATTGGACGGTATGTTGTGCCCATGCTGGAGCCTGGGGCTCAACGGCAAGGACTAAAGGCATTTCCTTTGTCGTGGGATCAGCTGTCTCTACAGGCAGGGCTTGACGCCCCGCTGGAGTCGGTTGCCCCATGGCAGGCTCAGCGTCCACGATAACATCTTTGCCAGCGGCTCCTGGGAGCTCGCTGAGAAAGTACTTGCCGGGACCTGATTTTCTTCGCTTGTTTTGCTTTGTTGATGGTTCAACGGATGGTCAAGTCAACCGAAGCACAAAAGTACCTGGATGCATAGGTAGTTTGAAGGCGGCGCATTTTGACAGGTAGTCGGCGATGTCGTTCTCCACTCGGGGAACATGCTCCGCCCGTATCCCGTCAAAACGCCCCTCCAGCTTCCTCACCTCATCTACGTAGGCCTCCATCAGCGGGCTTTGATAATCTTTGTTGACTTGCCTGATGACAAGCTGTGAGTCGCCCCTGACGATGAGCTTCTTGATCCCGAGGTCTGCTGCGATCCTGAGACCGGCAAGCAACCCCTCGTATTCAGCAGTGTTGTTTGTGGACATCTCCCTAGGATAGTGCATCTGGATTACATGCTTGAGGTGCTCTCCGATGGGTGCAACGATCAGCACACCAGTCCCGGCGCCTTGAAGTGAGAAAGCCCTGTCAAAGTACATAATCCAGTTGCGATCTACCTCCTTGTCGGGGAGGGTAGTCTCCTGGATCTCTTTGTCGGGCGTTGAGGTCCACTCGGCAATGAACTCTGCCAAGACTCTGCTTTGGATTGTCGAAGTACTAACTTCAAATCAAAACTCGACAGTTCCACGGCCCACTCCACAATCCTCCCGCTTGCGTCTGGGTTATGCAATATCTGTTGCAACGAGAGGCGGGTGATGACGGTGATCTCGTGTGCTTGGAAGTAATGACGCAGCTTCCTCGAGGCCATAAGGAGGCCGAAGAGCAATTTCTGCACACTAGAGTACCTTGACCTAGCCCCCTGCAAGAGGGAGCTGAAAAAGTAAACCGGGTGCTGCATCATTTTCTTCTTCTGCACCACTTTGTTTGGTTGCATAGGCCATGTCCTGCCAGCGTCATGCTTTGCTGGGGGCCTTGCCTTGCGGGCATCAGGCCCTGCTGGGGGGAGCTCTGGCTTGTCATCCACCAGTCCTGTCGTTGCCACTGCCTCTTCGTCGACCTCTCTCTACGCCACTAGCGCGGCACTGACCACTTGATTCGTTGCCGCCAGATATAGCAGCAATGGCTCTTGTGGTTTGGGCGCAACCAGTACCGGTGTAGAGGAGAGGTATTTCTTCACATCCTGCAGCGCTGCTTTGGCCTCTGGGGTCCATTCCATTGGGCCTGCCTTTTTCAAGATTTTGAAAAGGGGAAGGGAGCGCTCAGCAGACTTGGAGATGAATCTGCTCATGGCAGCAACGCAGCCAGTGAGCCGATGCACATCCTTGATCCGCTTGGGCGCCTCAATCTGCTCAATAGCCTTGATCTTGTCTGGATTCGCCTCGATACCACACTGTAACACAAAGAACCCGGGAAGTTTGCTGGACGTAACACCAAAGACACACTTCTCAGGGTTTAACTTGAGGTTGATCCTGCGCAGATTTCCAAATGTCTCTTCCAATTCTTGCACAAGTGTCGCCCTGTCCTTGGTTTTGACCACTATCTCATCCATATAAGCTTCCATATTTCTATGCAGTTGGGGCTCAAAAACAATTTGTACTGGCCTTGCAAACATCGAGCCAGCACTCTTCAACCCGAAAGGCATCCGTAAAAAGCAATACGTGCCACATGGGGTGATGAACGCTGTCTTCTCTTGTCATGAAGATCTGGTGGTACCCCGAGTAGGCGTCAAGGAATGATAACAGATCACACCCAGCCGTGGAGTCAACAATATGGTCAATGCATGACAACGGGAAAGGGTCCTTGGGACAAGCTTTATTGATATCTGTGTAGTCAATACACAGCCTCCACTTCCCATTTGCCTTGCGCACCACCACCGGATTGGCCAACCATGTTGGATGGAATACTCCTCTCACCAAGCCTGCTGCTTCCAACTTCCTGATCTCGTTCGTAATGAACTCTTGCCGTTCCAGAGCTTGCTTCTTGACCTTCTGCTTGACGGGTCACGCATGAGGACAGACATCAAGATGGTGCTCAATCACCTCCTGGGAACGCCGGGGATGTCGGATGCTTGCCATGCAAACACGTCGACATTCGCCCGCTGGAAGGTGACGAGCGTGCTTTCCTATTTACTGTCCAGGGTGGAGCTTATGGTGAAAGCCCCTCCTATGCCATCCTCATTGACGGACACCTTCTTGGTCTCTGGTGGTGCAGCTCTGGATTTCTTGCTCTTTCCGGTAGAGCTCTCTGGCACGTCCTCGACGAGAGCACAACACTTCGAATAGGTACGCTTGCCGAAGTGGGTGCGAGAGGTCTTGTCGGTCTTCTTCTCTCCCAGGGCTCCAGCGGCAGGAGCAAGTGCCTTGGCGGCAGTCGCTGCAACTGCTTCCCAGTAGAGTTGGTCGGCGCAGACCAGTGCGTCCTTCTTGTCGGAGGGGACGGTGATGATGGTCATCGGCCCAGACATCTTCAGTGTGTTGTAGGCGTAATGTGACGCCGCCATGAACTTGGCTAGTGCCAGGCGACCGAGAATCCTGTTGTAGGGCAAGGGGATCTCAGCTACATCAAAAACAACCCTCTTTGTCCTGTAATTTAACTCGCCTCCAAACGTTAAGGGCAGCGAGACCTTACCCTTCGGCTGACTCCTCCCCGGGTTGACCCCTTGAAACATGCCCGTTTCTTCGAGGTCTCCATCAGGAATCTGCAGCCTTTTGATCACAATGGGCGAGATCAAGTTCAGACTGGCCCCGCCGTCAACTAGCATCTTCGTCACCTTGAGGTTGCGTATTGTTGGCGAGACCAACAACGGCAAACACCCGACCGCAGTTGTGCGATCAGGGTGGTCCTCGGTGTCAAAAATGATAGGTGTGCTGGACCACCTCAGCGGCTTCTGAGCATCGAGCGATGGCTCCGCTGCTGTGATCTCATGCGCCCACTGCTTGAGCTGGCGGTGAGAGGTGTGCAGTGAGGTGCCACCATCGACGCACATGGCATCCGTAGCCTTCTGGAACTCATGCTCGCCGGACTCGTCGTCTTCGTCATGATCATCGTCTCCTTGCTTCTTGTCGCGGCCCCGAGCGGGCCTCTCTTGCTGGTTATCCTTCCTAGGGCGACCTCCTTGGCCACCACACTTCTTGCCAGATCACTCGGCACCATCCTGGCCCTTCTCCTTGTCCCGCCTCTCATACTCAGCTTTTTTCTTCTCAACAAGCAGCTCAACTTGCCGGCAGTTCTGGAGGTCGTGGCCCTTGGTGTCGTGGTTCTAACTCTGACAGTGATGTAGGGGGTATGTATGGAGAGGCTAGATCTTAGCTATGGAGGAGTTGTAAGCACACGAGGATTACGAATTCAGGCCCTTCTCAGAGGAAGTAACAACCCTACGTCTCGATGCCCGGAGGCGGTCGACTGAATTATGTGTGTATGAATAACAGGGGTGCGAACCCTTGATACTGAGGAGGGGGGTGGCTTATATAGAGTTCGCCAGGCCCCTCCAGCCCTCAGTAATGCAGGGTTTAAAGTACATTAAGACTGGGGGTTACTGGTAACGCCCCTAATAAAGTGCTATGATGACCATAAAAGCTACTTAATGACCGACCGTTTGCGTGCAGGGTGACTTTAGATCTCCTGGCAGTCGAGTGGTTGGATCTTGGTCGAGCGATTGCTTCGTGGTCGAGTGTCTTGAATCCGTCGAGTGGGATACCTCCAAGTCGATTGAAAGGTGACTTCTTCTAGGGATGTCCTTGGGTAGGGTACTTAGGACAGGTCCATGCCCCTACCCTAGGTACATAGCTTCATCACTTGGTGCGGTGGATCTTGCAGTATTCCTTGTCGAAGCTTCCTGGTTTGTCGGTAGCCGCCAAGGCCCGGCAAGCGGCGCACCCGGCAATTTCCTTGCCAGGGTCGTCTGCCTTGGCCTTCTTGGTAGCGCCGGTGTCCTCGGATCCCTCGACGGCAAGCACGATCTTTCCCTTATGCTTCCTGTTGCGGTGCCGACCCTTCTTCGTCGGGGTGGCTGTGCCTTCGTTTGTGGAGTCGGTTTCCATGCTGCTGTCTTTGCCGGGGTACTTCCTCCCCTCTTTAGCTCGAGCGCACCTATCGGCCAGAACATAAACTTCGGCCACATCTTTGACCTTGTTCATCGCCAGCTCTTCCCCATCTTGTGGTTGCGCACATTCGGATGAAATGCGATGATCACGGCGGCAGGATGAACATCTGGGATGTTGTACTGCACCTGGCTGAACCTCTGTATGTACTTGCGCAGGGTTTCACCTTCCTTCTGGGGGATGATATGCAAATCACTTGCCTGGCCATGAGCTTGGTGGCCTCCGGTGAAGGCGCCAACGAACTCATGGCACAAGTCCGACCAAGAAAAAATGGAATCCACCGGCAAGTGCATCAACCACGACATAACATTGGGTTTAAGTGCTAACGGGAAGTAATTGGCAAGCACCTTGTCGTCGCGGGCCCCAACAGCTTGCATCGCGATGGTGTAGATACTGAGGAAATCCGACGGGTGTGTCTTGCCGTTGTACTTCTCGCCAACGTCAGGCTTGAATGTGCGGTGGGAGGGTCACTGGAATTGCCGCAGCTCACGGGTAAATGCTGGGCAACCCACCTCGTAGGGTAGGTCGCCAGATCCTCCCGGCGCTGGGTGGTCCATAGTGGGCCCTGCCCGCCGATCTGATTGGTGGCGTGCGTCGCGCCGACGCTCGATGGTGGTTCGAGCGTCCTCACAGGCTCACTCCCGAAGAACTTGGCGCTGATCATGGTGGGTCCGTGGGTCGGACGACGCCATGGATATGTTATCACAAGCGTCATCACGACGAACCGACACCCGTGGCGATGGACGTGGGGGAGGAGAGTGCACCTTGGCTGCAGCACCTCCGATCCTTCCGCCACTGGCACGTGGTGGCTCGACGGAGTGCCAGCCTGAGGGCCCCGCTGGTTGCGGCTCATCTTTGTTGGCAACACCAATGAACCTCCGGATGGTGGCTCTCCACTCGTCGAGCTTTTCCACAGCAGGAGGAAAGTCGAGGAGCAACTGCGTGCGCGCCAAAGCTTCTGCTGGTGTGGGTGGTGGCGAAATCTGCGTGGACCATGACGCGCTCCGACTCCTAACCATGTTAGAAGGAGCGTGCACCGTTTTCTCCAGCGTCTCGGCGTGCATGCTGGCCTTCTACATCCCACGGATGATGCACGGGACTCTTCCCACGGCGGCGCCCAGGGTCACCAGCGGGGTGACGCTGCTCGTCGCGCGCAACCTGGGAGGAGCGTGTCGTGGGCACCGGTGTAGGTGCCTTGGAAGTCACTGCGCCGCCCCTGGAGGGCCCCGTGACCCCTACGGGGGGCCCGACTCCATCGTTAGACTTGGTGGCGTGTGGCCCGTCATCTCGCGCACGAGCGACGCCGCTCGCCAGGCTTTGGCTGCCAGAGCAATGCGGGTGTTCGCGGGCCGCACCTCGACTTCCATCCGTGATCGCCCCACCGCTCGCCCGCTCTGGTACAGGCTATGATCGTATTCTTCTTGAGAGCCATGGCGATAAAGAACTGCTAAACTAACTGCTAGAGTGGATTTTCATAACTGCGCACCCCCTACCTGGTGCGCCAGAGATGTCAGTGGGAAACGACACCTATGGGGTCACTGGGATCCCTTCTACGGTTGGCGGGCACGGGGTTGTGCAAAGAGCGGGTCTGGCGGTCAGCACACAAATCGTTTACCCAGGTTTGGGCCACGGAGACGCGTAAAACCCTAGTCATGCTTTTGTGTATATTTGAGTGTTCTTGTGTTCTTGAACTAGCTGCGATGTCTCTCTAGTTCAAAAGATCTGAATCCCTCTCCAGTACGCATCAGGCCTCCTTTTATAGACAAAAAGGGGTAGCCACAGTGGCAAACAGGAGGTGGAAAGGTGTACAGTGGCCGAGTCTTGATGTCTACTACACAACCTTCTTCTTGTAGATGTTGTTGGGCCTCCAAGTGCAGAGGTTTGTAGGACGGTAGCAAATTTCCCTCAAGTGGATGACCTAAGGTTTATCAATCCGTAGGAGGCATAGGATGAAGATGGTCTCTCTCAAGCAACCCTGCAACCAAATAACAAAAGAGTCTCTTGTGTCCCAAACACACCCAATACAATGGTAAATTGTATAGGTGCACTAGCTCGGCGAAGAGATGGTGATACAAGTGGTATATGGATGGTAGATAAAGGTTTTTGTAATCTGAAAATATAAAAACAGCAAGGTAACTGATGATAAAAGTGAGCACAAATGGTATTGCAATGCGTTGAAACAAGGCCTAGGGTTCATACTTTCACTAGTGCAAGTTCCCTCAACAATAATAACATAATTGGATCATATAACTTTCCCTCAACATGCAACAAAGAGTCACACTAAAGTCACTAATAGCAGAGAACAAACGAAGAGATTATGGTAGGGTACGAAACCACCTCAAAGTTATTATTTCCAACCAATCCGTTGGGCTATTCCTATAAGTGTCACAAACAGCCCTAGAGTTCGTAGTAGAATAACACCTTAAGACACAAATCAACCAAAACCCTAATGTCACCTAGATACTCCAATGTCACCTCAAGTATCCGTGGGTATGATTATACGATATGCATCAAACAATCTCGGATTCATCTATTCAACCAACACATAGAACCTCAAAGAGTGCCCCAAAGTTTCTACCGGGGAGTCAAGACGAAAACGTGTGCCAACCCCTATGCATAGGTTCATGGGCGGAACCCTCAAGTTGATCACCAAAACATGCATCAAGTGGATCAATAGAATACCCCATTGTCACCACGGGTATCCCACGCAAGACATACATCAAGTGTTCTCAAATCCTTAAAGACTCAATCCGATAAGATAACTTCAAAGGGAAAACTCAATCCATTACAAGAGAGTAGAGGGGGAGAAACATCATAAGATCCAACTAGAATAGCAAAGCTCGTGATACATCAAGATCGTACCATGCTACCTCTTTTAGCACTGCGTTGGTTTTCCCCGAAGAGGAAGGGATGATGCAGCAAAGTAGCGTAAGTATTTCCCTCAGTTTTTGAGAACCAATGTATCAATCCAGTAGGAGGCTACGCGTGAGTCCCTCGCACCTGCACAAAACAAATAAATCCTAGCAACCAACGCAAATAGGGGTTGTCAATCCCTATAGGGCCACTTACGAGAGTGAGATCTGATAGATATGATAAGATAATATTTTTGGTATTTTTATGATAAAGATGCAAAGTAAAATAAAGGCAAAGTAAATGGCAAAGGAAATAACTAAGTAGTAGGAGATTAATATGATAAAGATAGACCCGGGGGCTATAGGTTTCACTAGTGGCTTCTCTCGAGTGCATAAGTATTCTATGGTGGGTGAACAAATTACTGTTGAGCAATTGACAGAATTGAGCATAGTTATGAGAATATCTAGGTATGATCATGTATATAGGCATCACGTCCGAGACAAGTAGACCGACTCCTGCCTGCATCTACTACTATTACTCCACTCATCGACCGCTATCCAGCATGCATCTAGAGTATTAAGTTAAAAACAGAGTAACGCCTTAAGCAAGATGACATGATGTAGAGGGATAGACTCATGCATTATGAAGAAAACCCCATCTTGTTATCCTCGATGGCCACAATACAATACGTGCCTTGCTGCCCTTACTGTCACCGGGAAAGGACACCGCAAGATTGAACCCAAAGTTAAGCACTTCTCCCATTGCAAGAAAGATCAAACTAGTAGGCCAAACCAAACTGATAATTCGAAGAGACTTGCAAAGATAACCAATCATACATAAAATAATTCAGAGAAGATTCAAATATTATTCATAGATAGACTTGATCGTAAACCCACAATTCATCGGTCTCAACAAACACACCGCAAAAAGAAGATTACATTGAATAGATCTCCACAAGAGAGGGGGAGAACATTGTATTAAGATCCAAAAAGAGAGAAGAAGCCATCTAGCTACTAACTATGGACCCGTAGGTCTGAAGTAAACTACTCACACTTCATCGGAGAGGTTATGGTGTTGATGTAGAAGCCCTCCGTGATCGATGCCCCCTCCGGTGAAGCTCTGGAACAGGCCCCAAGATGGGATCTCGTGGATACAGAAAGTTGCGGCGGTGGAATTAGGGTTTTGGCTCCGTATCAGATCGTTTGGGGGTACGTGGGTATATATAGGAGGAAGAAGTACGTCGGTGGAGCAACAGGGGGCCCACGAGGGTGGGGGCGCGCCTGGTAGGGTAGGGCGCGCCCCCTACCTCGTAGCCTCATGTTACGTGCCTTGACATAGGGTCGAAGTCTCCTGAGTTGTATTCGGTGAGAAAATCACGTTCCCGAAGGTTTCATTCCGATTGGACTCCGTTTGATATTCCTTTTCTTCGAAACCCTAAAACAGGCAAAAAAACAGCAATTCTGGGCTGGGCCTCCGGTTAATAGGTTAGTCCCAAAAATAATATAAAAGTGGATAATAAAGCCCAATAATGTCCAAAATAGTAGATAATATAGCATGGAGCAATCAAAAATTATAGATACGTTGGAGACGTATCATACCACCTCAAGAACACGAGAGAGAGAGAGAGATCAAACACATAGCTACTGGTACATACCCTCAGCCCCGAGGGAGAACTACTCCCTCCTTGTCATGGAGAACACCAGGATGATGAAGATGGCCACTGGAGAGGGATTCCCCCTCCGGCAGGGTGCCGGAATGGGTCTAGATTGGCTTTCAGTGGCTACGGAGGCTTCTGGCGGCGGAACTCCCGATCTATTGTGCTCCCCGAAGTTTTTAGGGTATATGGGTATATATGGGAGGAAGAAGTACGTCGGTCGACCTCCGAGCTGTCCACGAGGTAGGGGGCGCGCCCAGGGGGGTGGGCACGCCCCCCACCCTCGTGGGCAGCCCGGGTGTCGGTGTCAAAACCGGCGGATCTCGGGTAGTGGGTCCCGAACTGTGCGTCTAGGCCGGATGGTAACAGGAGGCAGGGAACACGATGTTTTACCCAGGTTCGGGCCCTCTTGATGGAGGTAAAACCCTACGTCATGCTTGATTAATATTGATGATATGGGTAGTACAAGAGTAGATCTACCACGAGATCAAGGAGGCTAAACCCTAGAAGCTAGCCTATGGTATGATTGTTGTATATGGAGTTGATGTCTTACGGACTACAACCCTCCGGTTTATATAGACACTGGATAGGGTTAGGGTTACATAGAGTCGGTTACAATGGTAGGAGATCTTGAATATCCGCATCGCCAAGCTTGCCTTCCACGCCAAGGAAAGTCCCATCCGGACACGGGACGAAGTCTTCAATCTTGTATCTTCATAGTCCAGGAGTCCGGCTGAAGGTATAGTCCGGCTACCCGAACACCCCCTAATCCAGGACTCCCTCAGTAGCCCCTGAACCAGGCTTCAATGACGACGAGTCCAGCGCGCAAATTGTCTTCGGCATTGCAAGGCGGGTTCCTCCTCCAAGTCCTTCATAGAAGATTGTAAACACCAAGAGTAGTGTCTGGCTCTGCAAAATAAGCTTCCACATATTGCCATAGAGAGAATAATATTAACACAAATCAAATCTGCTGATGTATTCCGTAGTGCGTCATCACACTACAGCCAAGTCCTTTACTCGAATCATTTTCACTTTTCCACCTCAGCGTGTTTTGCGAGGCAGTTTCCTTGGCACGTCTTGTCAAAGCAGAGATCGTGTGCCCCCCTTTTACGGGATTCTCATCAATACGGACGTGGGTAACCCAACCGCGCCACTTATCACGGCGCTTGGGAGGCAAGCGAGTTTTACTAGGCAGGTGGGGACGCACAACCGCATCTTCCCATATAAGGGGACAAGGATCCACCTTTTTACCTACGCCTTCTTCCTCCTTTGCCTATCCATCTCCTGCGCACCCGAGCTCCAGCGCCCAAGCCCGCACTTCCCACCTCAACCTTCTCCAGCAATGTCCGGAGCGGGAGGCAAGTGGATGGTCTCCTCCGCCACGGAGGGCCAAGTCAAGAAGCTAAGGAAGGCCGGATACCTGTCCAAGGACATCGCGCACCGGCTTCCCGAAAAGGGGCAACTTCTCCCCACCCCAAGGCCCCATGAGAGGGTAGTATTTCTCCCCCACTTCCTCCGCGGACTGGGTTTTCCACTCCACCCATTTGTCCGGGGGCTCATGTTCTACTACGGCCTGGATTTCCACGATCTGGCTCCGAACTGCATCCTCAACATCTCGGCGTTTATCGTCGTGTGCGAGGCTTTTCTCCGCGTCCGCCCTCATTTCGGCCTCTGGCTCAAGACTTTCAACATCAAGCCCAAGGTGGTGCGCGGCAGCCAGACGAAGTGCGGAGGCGCCATGGCGGGCAAGATGGCCAACGTCCTATGGTTCGAGGGCTCTTTCGTGGAGACCCTAAAGGGATGGCAATCCGGGTGGTTTTATATCACCGAGCCGCGCGATCCGAAATGGACCGCAGCCCCCGAGTTCCGATCCGGACCCCCCACGCGGCTTATATCCTGGAAAGAGACGGGCCTGTCGTGGGGTGACGAAAAAGAGGTGACCGGATTGCAAACATGCATCCAGTCCTTGGTGAACCAGCCAGTCCGGCTTGTTAATGTAATTCAGGTTATGCTCGTCCGCCGGATCCTCCCGTGCCAACAACGGGATTTTAATCTGTGGGAGTTCGACCCGGCGCAGCATCAAACCCTCAGCAGGCTCTTCGACACGACGTACGAAGACGCCTGGAAGATGCTATTCAAGGGCGCCGAGGCTCCCGCATCCGCTTCCAAGGACCGCGGATACAGCTCGCAGCGTCATGCTAGCGAGGTAAGCCATCTACACATTTTACACGATGTTAAGCTTTTTTCATAGTTTAACTCTATGCGGGATCTAAACTCCCTTACCTTTGACAGGCTTGGCGGGCGATATCCGGACCGATTAACTGTCTGGCTCCGCTGCCCGAAGACCCAGCCCCAGCTCTACTAGTGAAGCTGCTGGTTCCGGCGCCTTATGTGGTGCCGGAGAAGAAGGCCAAGAAGAAGAAGACCACGGGGACTCGAAAGAGTGCCCGCAACGTGGTGGTGTCGGACTCGTCATCTAACGAGTCTGAGACGCCCTCCTCCCGCGAAAACAAGGAGGAAGAAGAAAACTCTCCCCCCCCAGCGGAGGGAGGAGAGAAGAGGAAGGCCGCCCCAACGGGGGAGGCCGAGGGGTCTAGGAAAAGGAAGACCCCTCCGCCGGACTACGCCCCCAACGCCGAAGAGGGCAAAGAGGAGTGGCCAAACCGGGCCAAGCGTCCGGCGAAATCGTAAGTTCGGATATCAGAGTAACTCATGATGTTCCTTTGTTGCACAGCTTTCCCTAATGTCGAATGTAATTATGCAGTCCGCCCCGGGCCGAATTCGACGAATTATCGGGCGGCTCCCTGGACTCATCGGACATGAACTCAGTTCTTCCCGTTGTCTCCCCCCGCACTGCAGATGACGCTGAAGTGGCATCGCGACAAGCCCCGGGGCAGGAGGAGGTGGTCCCGGAGGAGCCGCAAGGCAACCTCCCGGACTCCAGGAGTGAAGGGGATAAGGCTCCCCAGGGCTCTCAGTCCGGCTTTGTGCCGGACACCGCGCCGGAATCTTCCACAGTTCCGGACCGCGGTAGGCGAACTCCTTCCAAGAGGAGCAAGCCTTCTGAGCTGGCGGCCTCCGTCCAACCGGAGGTGCCGGACAATCTGCTGGAGGTGCTTGACGACGCCTCCATCGACGAGGGGCACCGTACTATTATGAGTACGGTGATCCAGAAGGTTCAATCCGCCAAGAGCGGACTGACTGAAGCTTGCGCTAACCTTCTAACAGGCTTCGAGGTAAGTAAAAATATGTAAAAATATTACCGCATAGACAGTAGCCCCTGATGCTCTGTTTGGCGTTCGGAAAGAAAAGCCGAATAGAGGATCTATTAAATTTCGCAGGAGCCTAAAAAAAGAGTCAATATGCGTATGCAGGCTTCGCTGCTATCCACCGCCGCACTGACTGTGGAGGTGGGTGTCCTGAAGCAGGACCTCGAGCGGACCGAGCAAGAGCTCGGCCTTGCCAAGCGGCGGCTCGAGGAGGAAGAAGGAAAGAAATACCTTACAGAAAAAGTGCCTATAAAAAGGCTTGATTGCAAAAAGAGTAACAGGATTGTACTGCTTATTGTAGGGGCCACGACTGAGGTGGCGACCCTTAAGCAGGAGCTGTCTGAGGCCAAAAAGAAAACGGCCGCGGAGCGCACCGAGCGAGACAGACTTGGGGCTAAGGTCGACGAGGTGCAGCAAGAGCTTCAGGCTCTCATGAAAAAACATGAGAGTTTGGAGCTGGAGTCGAAGGCGCAAGCATCCGAGCTTGCAACGGCCCTAGTAGCTGCCAAGTCTGCCAAGGCCGAAGCCCAAAAGGCCCTCCAAGAGTTGGAGGAGATGAGGAAGATAGCAGCGGGTAAGGCATTCTTTATGCAAAGCAGAAATATAAAAGTGAACTGCTTGTTACTTACCCGAATCCGGAGCTCTCCAGGGGCATTCGCAGATCTTCCCCGCAGCGTATCCGACGCCGCCGCATTCTACCGAGCTGAAGAGGGTAGCTCGACGGAGAAGGTGTTCTGGTCTCAGTATTCTGAGGCCGGACACCCTGTGCCCTTGAGCGACCTGTTGAAACAGCTGGTCGAGCTCCACAAGGTGGCCGAGCAGGCCATGAAGGGCTTCATAGTTCGGCTGTGGCCCGGAGAGGCCCTGCCTGGGAGCTATTTCGGGCTGGTGCGGTGGCTGGTGGAGGCCTGTCCGAGGCTCGAGGTCATCAAGCGCTCCGTCTGCATCGAAGGTGCCCGTCGGGCCCTTGCCCATGCAAAGGTGCACTGGGGTAAGCTGGACGGTGAGAAGCTTGTGAAGGACGGGCCGCCGCCGGGGAAGGAGCATCGCAAGCCCGAGAACTACTACAAGGATGTTCTTGCAGGTGCCCGCCTTGTGGCGGATGAATGTACCAAGGATGTGATTTTTGAATGAACTCGCTCGTGTTTATCCTGTGCGCTGAAAACTTGTTCATATGCGCTAAGCAATGCTTATTGAATTTAAAATATTACTTTCTGTGCGGCCGTTTATCAAAAATTGAGAGATGGCCAGTCGTCGGCTTCTGCCCCCATGCCACTAGTGCTGGGGTGTTCGGGATAAACCTGAGCGCTCTTTTTCCCAAAGTTGGGTCCATCGAGAGAGGCGCTCAGCACAACGAACCGGGCAATTGGACTATGATGCTTGAACACTCTCACTTAGCCATAGAACTCTATAATTTTAAATTTCGGCGAAGCCCCTAGATCGGAAGACCGAGTTCGGGGCGCTATCCACGCCTTGGCCGGACAAAGCCAGCTCCTCGCTCGAAGCGGCTGCCTTTAGGGACTCGAAAAACCTCTCGAACAGCGACTGGTCTCTCGCCACATCATGACAGTCAGTTTTAGCTTTCTCCACTGAGGTGCTTAACCTAGCTGAACCGGGGCACAATCGCAGTGGTTCTCCTAGTGCTACCTTAGCCGATAGAGCGGAACGTAAGGCACCAAGACATAGGAGCCGGGCAAACCCAACTATTGACCCAAATCATGATTCGGAGCCGATGCATATAGTGCTATAAGTTCGAGCTGCCGCACTTGTGAAAGTGTACGGACTTCTCACACCATTATGAGGGGTACTAAAGCCCCTGGCGTGTTTGCCGTACCATGGTGCACGGGTGCAATCATGTCATTTAATAAACATAAATGTGAAAAGAAGATAATGCAAAAAATAGACAAGAAGCTAAGCATTGTTTATAGAGAGGCTATTTATCAAAGCCGAACGATACAAATAGTGCGGTAAGCAAAAGATATTGGACTATTTAGTATGTCCTGACCAGGGCAGGCCGCGGAATTGTATTTAAAACAGGTATACCGCTCGTAACCGAGACCACCTGGGAGTTCCATAATGCGGCATGGCTTGTCTGCCTCCCAGGAGCTTGCATCATTTGTGCGGCAGTTGAATTGCCGAACAGGTCGTCCGAAGTATGGAGTCCTGAAAGTAAGAAAAAATTTAAAAAAAAGAATTCGGCAGCCCCTAGTACATTTTAAGCCGTATTTTGTGCATGCCGTTATTGTGCCCCTTCCCCTGTGCCCATGGTATGTCAAGGGCGTAGTTATGTATGCGAGGTACTGGTTTCGTTATGTCGCGAGAGCTGGGGTTGGGACCGCATTGCTACGATTGCTCAGAGTGTGCCAGGCGGTCCTGCTATGGGTTACTCCGGGCGCGCTTGGCAGTGTCTGGCTTTTTGATGGCCGGACTGGAGAATTGCCTGAGAAGGATACTTTGTACCTCCGCTACGAGAGCCTCCGTGTGCTCCTCTGTACGGAGGGAGCGTTCGGTGTTTCCGTTGACCGTGATTACTCCTCGAGGGCCTGGCATCTTGAGCTTGAGATATGCGTAGTGCGGCACCGCATTGAACTTTGCAAATGCGGTTCGTCCGAGCAGGGCGTGATAGCCGCTGCGAAACGGGACTATATCGAAGATTAATTCTTCGCTTCGGAAATTGTCCGGAGATCCGAAGACCACGTCAAGTGTTACTGAGCCTGTACAGTTGGCTTCTACACCTAGTATAACGCCTTTAAAGGTCATTTTTGTGGGCTTAATCCTTGAGGGATCTATGCCCATTTTCCGCACTGTATCCTGATAAAGCAGGTTCAGGCTACTGCCGCCGTCCATGAGGACTCTTGTGAGATGAAATCCGTCGATGATTGGGTCGAGAACCAATGCGGTGAAGCCGCCATGACGGATGCTAGTGGGATGGTCCCTTTGATAAAAAGTGATCGGGTAGGAGGACCATGGGTTAAACTTTGGGGCGACTGGCTCCATCGCGTATACGTCTCGTAGCGCACGCTTCCGCTCCCGCTTGGGAATGTGGGTTGCGTATATCATGTTCACCGTCCGCACTTGTGGGGGAAAGCCCTTCTGTCCATTGTTGTTTGGCGGCTTGGGCTCCTCCTCGTCGTCGTTGTGCAACCCCTTGTCTCTATTTTCGGCCCTTAACTTGCCTGCCTGCTTGAACACCCAATAATCCCTATTAGTGTGATTGGCTGGCCTTTCGGGGGTGCCATGTATCTGGCACAAGCGATCGAGTATTCGGTCCAAACTGGACGGGCCCTGAGTATTCTTTTTGAATGGCTTTTTCCGCTGACCGGATTTATAGCCTTTGAATCCGGCATTGACTGCCGTGTCTTCATTGCTGTCGCTGCTAACGTGGCGTTTTTGCTTATTCCGACGTGTCCTGCCACTTTTGTCCTTGGTATCCGAATTACCAGGGTTCTTTGATAAGTTGTTACTGCGAGCTAGCCAGTTGTCTTCTCCCGCGCAAAAGCGGGTCATGAGTGTCGTGAGGGCTGCCATGGATTTCGGCTTTTCCTGTCCCAGATACCGGGCAAGCCACTCGTCGCGGATGTTATGCTTGAAGGCTGCTAGGGCCTCTGCGTCCGGACAGTCGACTATCTGGTTTTTTTTTGTTAGGAACCGTGTCCAGAATTGTCTGGCCGATTCCTCTGGTTGCTGAATTATGTGGCTTAAGTCGTCGGCATCCGGTGGTCGCACGTAAGTGCCCTGGAAGTTGTCGAGGAATGCGGCTTCCAGGTCCACCCAAGAACCTATTGAGTCTGCTGGCAAGCTGTTAAGCCAATGCCGGGCCGGTCCTTTAAGTTTGAGCGGGAGGTATTTGATGGCATGTAGATCATTGCCGCGTGCCATGTGGATGTGAAGGAGATAATCCTCGATCCATACCGCCGGATCTGTTGTGCCATCATATGATTCGATGTTTACGGGTTTGAAACCCTCTGGGATTTTATGATCCATTACTTCATTCGTGAAGCATAGCGGGTGTGCGGCGCCTCTGTACTAGGCTATATCACGACACAGCTCGGAAGAGCTATGTCTGTTGTGTTCGGCCCGGCCGGATTTGTTGTATCCGGAGTGAAGATCATTGTCACATGCCGTAGGGCGCCTGCGCGATTCGTAGATCGATCTTGTTTGTCTTGCCTTATCCTCCAGTATGTCTCGCAGGTCTGGCGCATTTTCCCGTGCCTTAGTTGAGCAACGTCAGGGCATGGCTTGGGTGGAGGGCCGAGAGACCTCTCTGTCGCGGCCGCGAGGTGGCCGGTCTGCCATGTCATGCGCTAGTGATGTAGGTGCTTCCTCCTCTGATCGGGGTAGTGGCCTGCGCATCGGGTAACTCTTGGAGGGGCGTTCGAGTTATACTCTTCGGCCGCAAGGACTTCAGTCCATCTGTCAGCTAGCAAATCTTGGGCAGCTCTAAGTTGTTGCTGCTTTTTCTTGAGGCTGCTTGCCATGGCTAAAAGCCTGCGTTTAAAACGCTCTTGTTTGGCGGGGTCTAATGGTATGACGAAATCATCGTCATCGAGGCTTGCCTCGTCTTCGGAGGGAGGCGTATAGTTATCATCCTCGACCTCTCGGTCTGCCGCTCTCTCATGAGGGCTGGCTTCTCCATCTTCCTGTGCTGAATCTTGCTGAGGTGGGTGTTCTTCGGCGCTATCCGGGGTAGTGTTATCTCCCATGCCGGAATCACCGTTTTTGCTTTGGCGGGATTTAGAGCGGCGCCGCTGACGCCGGCGCTTTGGCTGATTCTTGGGGGCGTCATCCCCCACTATTCCATCGCCATCTCCATCTTTTGGAGTATCCACCATATATATGTCATATGACGAGGTGGCCTTCGAGCGCCCTACAGGTGCTGGTTCCTGTTCGTCTCCTACATTGTCGTTCATGCTGTCGTTGTTTTCGGAGCCGAAGTCAAGCATGTCGGTTAGATCGTCGATAGTGGCTACAAAGTGGGTGGTGGGTGGGCTTTGAATTTCCTCATCGTCCGTATCCCACCCTCGCTGACCGTAGTCCGGCCAGGGCTCTCCTGATAAAGAGAGAGACTTAAGAGAATTTAGGATGTCACCAAAAGGCGAATGCTGAAAGATGTCTGCAGTGGTGAACTCCATTATCGGCGCCCAATCGAATTCGATTGGCAGGGGCGCGGGGGGTTCGGAGTCCGGGGAGGAGTCCGGATCCTCGGAGTCACGGGTTGTGCAGAGTGCGGGGCTAGTGTTCGGCTCGATCGTTTTTGGGATCGCAGTCCCCGAGGTGACGTCCAACCGCTCATCCTCGATTGGCGCAATAGGCTCCGAGTTAGGGGTCGGAACTGATGCGCGTGTGGCCTCCAGGACACTGTCCGGGGGCAGAGCTAGATCATGCCCCTCGAGATAGTGCGGCGCACTTGGCCGTGGCTCGAACCCGTCGAAGATCAAGTCTCCGCGGATGTCAGCCGTGTAGTTTAAGCTTCCAAACCTGACTTGATGGCCAAGGGCGTAGCTTTCGATCTTCTCCAGGTGGACGAGCAAATTGGCCCGCAGAGCGAAGCCGCCGAAGACGAAGATCTGTCCGGGGAGAAAAGTCTCACCCTGGACCGTATCATTGTTGATGATCAAAGGAGCCATCGGGCCTAAAGGCGACGGCACAGAGGAATTATCAATGAAAGCACCAATGTCGGTGTCAAAACCGGCGGATCTCGGGTAGTGGGTCCCAAACTATGCATCTAGGCCGGATGGTAACATGAGGCAGGGAACACGATGTTTTACCCAGGTTCGGGCCCTCTTGATGGAGGTAAAACCCTACGTCCTGCTTGATTAATACTCATGATATGGGTAGTACAAGAGTAGATCTACCACGAGATCAAGGAGGCTAAACCCTAGAAGCTAGCCTATGGTATGATTGTTGTATATGGAGTTGATGTCCTACGGACTACAACCCTCCGGTTTATATAGACACCGGATAGGGTTAGGGTTACATAGAGTCGGTTACAATGGTAGGAGATCTTGAATATCCGCATCGCCAAGCTTGCCTTCCACGCCAAGGAAAGTCCCATCCGGACACGGGACGAAGTCTTCAATCTTGTATCTTCATAGTCCAGGAGTCCGGCTGAAGGTATAGTCCGGCTACCCGAACACCCCCTAATCCAGGACTCCCTCACCGGGACTCTCCTGGTCCAACTCCGATACTCCGTGGGCTTCTTCTGGTCCAAAAATAAGTTCCGTGAAGTTTCAGGTCAATTGGACTCCGTTTGATTTTCCTTGTCTGCGATACTCTAAAACAAGGAAAAAACAGAAAGTGGCATTGGGCTCTGGGTTAATAGAATAGTCCCAAAAATAATATATAAGTGTTTAATAAAGCCCATAAATATCCAAGGTTGATAATATAATAGCATGGAACAATCAAAAATTATAGATACGTTGGAGACGTATCAACATCCCCAAGCTTAAATCCTGCTCGTCCTCGAGTAGGTAAATGATAAAAACAGAATTTTTGATGTGGAATGCTACCTAACATATTTATCCATGTAGTTCTCTTTATTGTGGCAAGAATATTCAGATCCATAAGATTCAAGACAAAAGTTTAATATTGATAATATAATAGCATGGAACAATCAAAAATTATAGATACGTTGGAGATGTATCAAGTCTATCCACTGGCATCGTCAGACAAACACATTTAATGCACTGCTGACGTGCCCCTCTTGCTTTATTGGGGACGACAAAGAAGCTCATCCCAGCTGTCGTCACCTCGCCTGGCTCCGACGCGCGTCCAAGTGGACGAGGCGTTGTAGCACCATGTTGGCTAGTTGTTGGGATGGCGCGGTGGTGGAGCCTTCACGAAGATCTGCATGCCACCACGCAGGTGCTTGTTGAGTTGGTGTGGAGGCCGCGTGCTGCCACGCAGATGCCTGCCCAGCTGGTCGAGCTAGCAGCTGCATGGGAGCGGCGGTGGAGTCTTGGCAGGTGCGGGCATGGCTGCAGCCCCGCAGACGTCCTCGGCAAGGGTCTTACCGGGGGTCTTGTGGGTTTCCTTGGCAAGGATCTCGCCAACGATCGTCGTCTTCTGGTTCTCATCTGATCTTGTGTATTTATGATCTCTACAAAGATCTAGATGCCACCACGGAGGTGCCTCCCGAGCCTTGGTTCCAATGTGGTTGATGGCGTTGGAAACCCTTGGGCTCAAGGGTGGCGCGCCCTGCTGATGTCAAGCAAGTTGCCCCGGCAAGGATCTTGCCGGGGCCGCGGAAACCACCTCGGCAAGACTCTTGCCGAGGGAGTCCACCTTGCCCTCTTGCTCTCTTTGCGCTCCTGGTCTTGGCGTTGTTTTGGTCGTCTTGTGCTCTGCCATCCCTCCTCTGCCCTGCTTAGTGCGACCGTGGGCGTTGCTCTGACTGCCCGTGCACAAGTAAAGGGGTGCAAAAGGAGAGCCCCTACTTTTGTACACGGACAAGTGGTAGCTGCGCACGCATGCATAACTCATCAGTTACATTACTATAACCTCGAATAATAAGGGAAACCGAATATGCACAAGACAGTAACACTCACTTTAAGTTGTAAGGAAGGAGTATTTTCTCTTTGTTTTGATTTTTAAGAAACGATTGTAGCAAGTTGTCCTCGGTTTCTATGACATTGTGTTTAACCGTCCATTCATGTATGACATTTGGGTTAATGAACCCAATGTCATAGATTTGTGCTTTTCTACATTCGACGATCTTCAATCTGCATAATATAGTGAGGATAATTATATATACATGCAATGAAAGAGTTGAGCTATATATAGAGACTTAATTACAGAAGTAGTACTTACAGACAGTAGCAAGTCACGAGTGATTTGTCGAGGGCCTTTTGATTGTATAACTGGAAAAACTCGTCAAATTCAACAGGAAACAGATCCATTCCAATGAGGTTGTGCTCCTCTTTAATTCTCATTGTCAAAGCATCCTTCCCAGAATTGTTGCAGGTTTCCATGGACCATTCATGGAATCTTTGCATCACCATTGTTAGAAGAGGACTTCTGTCTTTGACGAGAGGCTTCCCGTACTGGTATCTGAATTGGTCCACCTCCATTGTTTCAAAATGTACATCATCGCCCAGGTAATCAGGAAGATTGGTACCGGGCACCATCCCCAGCAGATTAGCGACGATATCGCTAGACACCTTGAGCGGGGGGCACGATTGGTTCGCGTGTTCACCAAGTTGTGGAATTTTTTCCCACTTCTTCGCTGTGCTAACCTTGCATCAGTGGAAGTAGTTCCCGACCGTCGCGCATCTTCATATGTCTTTTTAAGAGCGCAGACATAGTTGGAATCCGGCGAAGGCGCTTGTGGTCGCTTCAGGGCATAGATAGTGTGGTTTGATTTCACCGGATCGATCATCTCCTTCGGAGGTGGAGGTTTCTTTGCAAAAAAAAGTCCCTCACTTGGGCTTGACAGATCTCCGCCTTTTCCTTCTTGGTCCTCTCGTATGGTAACTTTTACAAAGCCTTGAGAGATGGACCGTATCTGAATTGCCTCCCACCTCTGGCTGTACTGCTAGCAGCCGGAGCGGCGGCGTCTCTCTTCCATCGTTTCTTACGAGGCGGTGAAGGAGGAGGAGTGCTCCGACGTGCTGGAGGAGCCGGAGCGACGGCGTCTGTCTTCCACCCTTGCTGATGAGAAGGAGGAGGAGGCGGACTGCTCGGACGCGCCGGAGGAGGCGAATGAGGAGGCGGAGTGCCGGCCTCACGCGCCGGAGGAGCCGTAGAAGGAGGCAGAGTGCCTTGATCACTCACCGTAGGAGGAGGAGTAGGAGGAGGTGGAGTGCCTTGACTTGCCGAAGGAGGAGGAGGAGGCGGAGGCGTCCTGCTCGGAAGCTTGATGTACTCCTTCCGCCATAGACATGTAGTCCTCAGAGCATAACTCTGTTGTGTCTCCCCTTCACCTGTAGGGTGGTCAAGATCGAGTTCCTCAAATCGCTCCATTACTTCATCCACCGACACAACAACATAGCCATGCGGAATCGGATGGCAGTGAAAAGTACTGTCGGGTTGAAGAGGTGCAATAGAGCCGACAGCCGCCTTCAAGGTGAGGTTTTGGCATTTCATCATAAGCTGGCAATGTTGAGCCTCCGTGATACCATCCACGAGGTAGCTTGGAGCTGTGAAGTCAGGCTACTGAATGAGCTCCATGGAAGCCATGCTGCTTCTCTGCTGAGATGACGGGGTAGCTTCGTGCCACTGAGATGGTTGGTCGGCAGCTCGCTGGCTCTCAACTTGTTCCTCTAGCTTTAGTACTCTTGCATTGAGCTTCTGCATTGAGCTCAGATCCAGTTTCCTCTTCCTCTCCCGGGTTTTGTAACCGCCTGCTATGGGAAACCCAACCTTCCATGCAACGAAGCCCGGCGTGCCTTGTGTTCGTCCAGGGTGCTTAGGATTCCCGAGTGCCTCAGTCAGCTCGTCCTTCTCAGCTCCTGTTTCCTGTTCCTCTCTCTGGTTTTGTAACCGCCTGCTACGGGAAACCCAACCTTCCACGCAACGGATCCTGGCGTGCCTCGTGTTCATCCAGGGTGCTTAGGATTCCCGAGGGCCTCAGTCAGCTTGTCCTTCTCTCCTTCTTGAGGAGGAGGAGGCGGAGGCGTCCTGTTCGGAAGGTTCATGTACTCCTTTCGCCATAGGCATGTAGTCCTCAGAGCATATATAACTCTGTTGTGTCTCCCCTTCACCTGTAGGGTGGTCAAGATCGAGCTCCTCAAATCCCTCCATTACGTCATCCACCGACACAACAACATAGCCATGCAGAATCGGACGGCAGTGAAAAGTACTGTCGGGTTTAGGAGGTGCAATAGAGCCGACAACCGCCTTCAAGGTGAGGTTTTGGCATTTCATCATAAGCTGGCAATGTTGAGCCTCCGTGATAGCATCCACGGGGTAGCTAGGAGCCGTGAAGTCAGGCTGCTGAACGAGCTCCATGGAAGCCACGCTGCTTCTCCGCTGAGATGGCGGGGTAGCTTCATGCCACTGAGATGGTTGGTCGGCAACTTGCTGGCTCTCAAATTGTTCCTCTAGCTTTAGTACTCTTGCATTGAGCCTCTGCATTGAGCTCAGCTCCTGTTTCCTCTTCCTCTCCCGGGTTTTATCACCGCCTGCTATGGGAAACCCAACCTTCCACGCAATGGAGCCTGGCGTGCCTCGTGTTTGTCCAGGGTGCTTAGGATTCCCGAGGGCCTCAGTCAGCTCGTCCTTCTCTCTGTCGGGAATGAACGTCCCTTGCTGCGCCGCTGTAGGATCGAAGTATTTCTAGAGGGGGGTGATTAGACTACTTGACCAAATAAAAACTTAACCTTTTCCCAATTTTAGTTCTTGGCAAATTTTAGCTATTTTAGGACAAGTCAAGCAATCATCACACAATTCAAGCAAGCATGCAAAGAGTATATTGGCAGCGGAAAGTAAAGCATGCAACTTGCAAGAATGTAAAGGGAAGGGTTTGGAGAATTCAAACGCTATTGGAGACACGGATGTTTTTCCCGTGGTTCGGATAGGTGGTGCTATCCTGCATCCACATAGATGGAGACTTCAACCCACGAAGGGTAACGGTTGCGCGAGTCCACACAGGGCTCCACCCAAGGGCAACGGTTGCGCGAGTCCACACAGGGCTCCACCCACGAAGGGTCCACGAAGAAGCAACCACCCACGAAGGGTCCACGAAGAAGCAACCTTGTCTATCCCACCATGGCCATCGCCCACGAAGGACTTGCCTCACTAGAGGTAGATCTTCATGAAGTAGGCGATCTCCTTGCCCTTACAAACTCCTTGGTTCAACTCCACAATCTTGTGGGAGGCTCCAAGTGACACCTATCCAATCTAGGAGACACCACTCTCCAAGAAGTAACAAATGGTGTGTAGGTAATGAACTCCTTGCTCTTGTGCTTCAAATGATAGTCTCCCCAACACTCAACTCTCTCTCATAGGATTTGGATTTGGTGGAAAGAAGATTTGAGTGGAAAGCAACTTGGGAAGGCTAGAGATCAAGATTCATATGGTAGGAATGGAATGTCTTGGTCTCAACACATGAGTAGGTGGTTCTCTCTCAGAACATATGAGTTGGAATGATGTGTGTGTTCTGATGGCTCTCTCCTGAATGAGAAAGAGGTGGAGGGGTATATATAGCCTCCACACAAAATCCAACCGTTACACACAATTTCCAATCTCGGTGGGACCGAATCAATAAACTCGGTCTGACCGAAATAGTAAACCTAGTGACCGTTAGGAATTTCGGTGGGACTGACATGCAACTCGGTAGGACCGATTCGGTTAGGGTTTGGGCATAACGTAATCTCGGTGAGACCGATTACACAAACTCGGTGAGACCGAAATTGGTAATTAGCTAACCAGAGAGTTGGTCAGGCAAACTCGGTGGGACCGATTTGCTCTTTCGGTGAGACCGAGTGGAACTCGGTGAGACCGAAAAGTTATAGAGGGGAAACACTGAGTTTACATTGCAATCTCGGTGGGACCGAAAAGTTACGAAAGGGAAACAGAGAGTTTGCAACCCCATCTCGGTGGGACCAAGATTCTTATCGGTAGAACCGAATTGCTAGGGTTTGGCAGTGGCTAATGACAAGTGAAACTCGATGGCGCCGGATAGGAAGAATCGGTAGGACCGAGTTTGGGCTTAGGGTTTAGGTCATATGTGGATATGGGAAAGTAGTTGAGGGTTTTGGAGCATATCACTAAGCACATGAAGCAAGAGGCTCAGTAAGCAACACCTCATCCCTCCTTAATAGTATTGGCTTTTCCTAAAGACTCAATGTGATCTTGGATCACTAAAATATAAAATGAAGAGTCTTGAGCTTTTGAGCTTGAGCCAATCCTTTGTCCTTAGCATTTTGAGGGTTCCACTTTCACATCCATGCCATGCCAATCATTGAGCTTTCCTGAAATAATCATCTTGGAATAGCATTAGCTCAATGAGCTATATGTTGTTATGAATTACCAAAACCACCTAGGGATAGTTGCACTTTCAATCTCCCCCTTTTTGGTAATTGATGACAACATATAGATCAAAGCTTCGACAAATGATAATAAGCATGAAATATATCGTCGCTTTGAGAAGTATGTGATAAGTAAGAGCTCCCCCTAAATTTGTGCATATTTAAAATTTGCTTTGGACTGCAACTGCACAAAGAATTAGAATTATGGGTTACTCTTCCATGTCACATACATCTTGGTGGAGCGCTCAAAAATGATAAGATTGAAATACATGCACTCATCACCAAGAATAGTGAATGATCACAAACGATAGATAGAATGATAATATTTAAGCAAGCATTAAGCAAACATTAAGTGTAGCTTATGATCAAACACATGATCATCAATGTCTCACAAATAATGACATAGTATCTCAGGCACTCAAAAGCAAACAAGTTTGAAAACCACCAAATAAAGCAAGAGAGAAAAGCAACACTCTCTCTCTCGAAGCCTATGATCTATACATCTTCTCCCCCTTTGGCAACAAGTTACCAAAAAGTTCCTAGAAAATGCATAGCACTAGATCGACGCTCAGGCTTGATCTTCAAGTGGTGGTGGAGTCCGGAGCACTCCAAGGACGAAGCCTTCGGTAGACGTGGTCGGAGTCGAGGCTGAAGTGGATGCTGGAGCTGGTGGAACTGAGGCTGTGGCTGGTGCATACGTTGTAGCTCTGATGTCAGCAACTGGCTGTGCAGACGACCTCGGACCTCGTGGCACCCTCGCAAAAGCATCAGTCGTGGTCCTGCCTCTCCTCTCATTCATGTCCTCCTAGAGCTGCTCCACGGCAGTCTGTATCTCTGTCACCTTGATGTCCAAGTCATAGAACCTCTGTTCCATGATCCTCTCTAAACTCGCTTGGTTCTAAGTCAGGGTGGCTATACTCTGCTCAATCCGCAGGGTGGACGCAATCAGGTAACCAAGCTGCTCTTGTTTGGTTTTCAGGAAGTAATCAGATGCCTCCTCTTGAGTAGGCATCCTGGCAGCTTTCTCCTTCTTCGCCTTCTCCTTCTGAGCTTGTGCATGGGCAGATGATGGTTCATTTTCAGTTATAACAACTTGATTATCTTTGAAATCTGGACGGATGGGCAGGTGTTCCTTATCCAACAAATATACGCCCGTGCCCATCTTGGAGTTGATGAGATCCTGAATCTGAGGGGCATATCCACAGCTCCTCTTCTAATCTGCCGCAGTCCTTTTGATTGTTTCCACTATGAGGCTCATGACTTTGAATTTTTGAGGCACGTCAAAGACATGAAGCAAATTGATCGCGTGACCTCTGATCATCTTGTGATCTCCAGACTTGGGCAGAAGGGTGTGCCTAAGGATCCAGTTGATCGTAGGCAATCCTGATAGCAGATAATGCACTGAGCCAAACTTGAACGTGTCAAGTGCTTCATTCGGAATCTCCTTGTACATGTTGGACATGGAGTTGTGGTCCATATTTTTCTTGGCATAAATGTCCAAGTCATCTGCTTGCTCCTCTGGGGCATTGATCAGCTTCGCCCATTCCTCAACAGTAGAGTGGTACCTTGTACCCTCTGACATCCATGTGATCCTGCCATCTGGATAAAAGTGTGCTGTGGAGTAGAATTGCATGATTAGCTCCTCGTTCCACTTTGTGAGCTTCTGCCCAACAAAGTCTGCAACTCCACACGCACTAAAGCTGTCAAATACTCCAGGGTAGTACTCTTCATTGTCCTTGATATAGGTCCAGTTGACCCATCTCATGTCACATACAATTGGCTTCTTGTCAAGTAGCACTGTCTCATAGAAATCCTGCTGCTCCTTGGTATGAAACCTGTAGTCCACTGCAGTCCTTCTCCTAGAAGCATATGGATCTGCTTCTCTCCACTTCCTGAGCCCTGAGTCTCTCCCGAGCTTCATATCCTCAGCCACAGGATGAGCATCGTTGTGGTTTGGGATCTTGGGCTTGAGCTTCCAAAGGACATTCTCTTCCTCATCCTCAGCAACAGTCTCAGGCACTGGGGCCTTGTTCTTCTCAGTGGCTGGGATGCTTCTTGTGTTTCTCTTTGGTGCACTCTTAGGCTTAGATGCAGCCTTAGGTGCTTCCTTGGGCTTGGATGCAGCTCCCCCTGACCTTATGGCATCTCCCATAAGCTTGGGTGCCTTGGGCGCTGGTGCAGCTGCCTCTTCTTCCTCTTCCTCTTCCATGATGGAAGCTTTGCCAAGCACCCTAGCCACAGTCTTCTTCACTCTTTCTTTCCTTTTCTTGCCCTCAGCTGCAGCTGGCTCTTGGGAAGTGGGCTTCTCAGTTGAGGCTCTAGCCTTTGACATGGGCTGCCTGCCTGCTGGCCTTTTGATTTTCAGACCTGGCTTAGTGCCTTGAGCTGGCTCAATTCTTTTGGAAGTGGCCTCTTCCTCTGCCACATAGTCCTCATCTTCAGAGTCTGAGGTTCTCTTCTTCCTTTGTCTAGTGGCAGCTTTAGGCAGGTTGCTGGGTGTGCTCCTGCTGCCATCATCTGAGGAACTTGAGGGGCTAGTGCCCTCACTCAACTGCACTTGCTGCTCTGACAAGTTTTGGCTGTCACTCTGGTCTGACATGCTGCAAACTGACTGCTGACCCTGTGAATAGATTATAGAGGAGATAGAGTGGATGAGCATCACAAAATGCAGAGATTTTTGCAAAAGAATAATTCAAAAACCTAGTTTTAGTTTCCCACTGAAGTCATCTCGGATCTACCGACTTTCAAACTCGGTGATACCGAAGCAGTTTTGGAACCTAAACTAGTGAACTCGGTAGGACCGAGTCACAGTTCGGTGGCACCGAGACTGCTAGGGTTTCACTGAGTTCAAAAATCGGTCACACCGATAAGTAATTCTCGGTCAGACCGAGTCTCACTTGTGCAATGGCATAAGCCAAATCGGTGGACCGAGTTTTTCAACTCGGTGGGTCCGAGATGGTTTCGGCGGAAACCTAAACCTAGAATTTTCGAATCAAACCTAATCTATGAGCGTTTTGACTGGATAGAAGTTTATCAAACGTGGCTAGAAACAATATGATCACAATGTGCTAGGAATCAGATTGAGGAATAGCACAAAGATCAAGTCCATACCCTAGTTCGGCAAGGACTTGCTACGGCGGCAACGGCGGGGCAGAATTCCCGTTGACGGCGACGGAGACCAGCGACTGGAGGCTGCTGGCGGCGAGAAGACGATCCGGAGACCTCAAGGGCAGAGCAGGCTATCGCGCGGGCGAAGGGGTTCGGAGAAATTTCCAAATTTTGCCCGTGACTATATATAGCCCGACCCTGTCGGTGTGACCGAGTGGAACAACTCGGTGGCACCGAGATTCATAACTGCGTGCAGTTACTGAAACTCGGTGTGACCGAAAGGTTCAAATCGGTTGCACCGAGATCGAAAACCTAGATCAACTTAATGATCTCGGTAGGACCGAAAGTGGAGTATCGGTCAGACCGAGAATCATAAAGAGGTTTTGGAAGTTTAAGTCTATGACGAATCGGGGACTCCGAGCGCTCCTCACACAGAGTGGTTCGAATCTGACTTGATCAAATTTTGTGATGCAGCATGAATAGAGTTTGAGACGAGAAAAGCATAGATAGCTAGAGGAGGTTCTTAGGCATTCTTGTCCATCCACTTGGCAAAAAGAAATAAAGCCGAACAATCAAAAACAACAAGTGGATGTCCTCAAATGAGTAAAATATGCAACCAGCATGCTCACACAATAAGATGGCAAATGAAATATGTGGCAAGGCATGCACAACCAATTCTAGCATCTATCAAGCAATTTGCGATGACTAGGTCATCTATATATGAGTATATTGACTTAGGAGTCAAGTGAGAACACTTGATCATAGGTCATACTCATCGTTTAAGCTCAAGTGGGGTTACCACTTTTACATAAAGCATTGTTGTGTTCACATCTTTAGAGTTGCTTTAGCTCAAGTCTTAGAGTAAAGCTCCCCCTAGATGTGATATCCCCCCTAAGAGGGATGAACTAACCTTGGGTTTTGTCGATGATGACTTCATGTAGATATTGAAGATGTGGATGCTTAATGTTGATGTAGATCTCTTGGAGCTATCCATTTGAGTGAATTGCACTTTCAATACCTACATGGGTTAGTCCCACAAGGAACAAACAAGGATATCCATAGACATAGAGTGATGCACACTAAAGATGATGTCCATGAAAACTTTTAGGTTACCTTGTCCCTTGTCTTACCAGCAAGAGGGTTTGTGACTCCTTGAACTAGTGCAAGATGTGGAAGTTTATTGCACTTGTTCTTGCCAAAATGATAAGAGTGAAGTATGTTGGCGGAGTCACCCTCAAGAACTCTCTAGTTCTTCTTCTTTTGGATCCACATCATCTTGATGGGAATCCTTGGAGTTGTAGTCGTACTTGATGAAGTAGAACTTGAAGTAGTCTTGGGAATCCACTTGACTAAGGTCTTAGGAGCTTCTTCAAATGCATCAATTTCCTCTTGAAGCTTGTCCTTGCCTTTTTGCTCGTAGTCTTGTGGTGGAAGATCAACTTGAGCTTGTGTCCCCTTGAAAGAAGTATACTTCTCTTGTTGAGGGACAAACTTTGTCTTGGGGTATTGATCTTCTTCCCACTCAACTCCATTGGCATTGAACTTTCGTTCAAAACCAACACCTTGATTCTTCCGGTGCATTCCTTGCTTGCGCACAATTTCCTCGAATTGCTTACTCCCGGCAAGGCTTTTGTACACTCCTTTCTCTATAATTCCCTTCAATAAGCTATTTTCTTGCTCAAGTGTAACTTGGCTAAGAGAATCATTAGTGGAATCAAGAGAACTACTAGAAGCAACAATATTGGATTTAGCATGATCATTGTTACTACTAGAGGAAGAATCTTTCTTGTTAGACTTGACTTGAGGCATGTAAGTGGATAAGAGTAAACGCTTGGCAATGTAAGAAGAACTTTTCTTGTGGAGATCATCATTAATTGCCTTTAAGAACTCATGCTCTTGCTCAAGATTGAGCTTTTGAAAGCGTAGTTTCTCATGAGCTCTTAAAAGTTCTCGATGATCTTCGAAGATAGTGTCATGAGCTAACTTAAGAGTTTTTAGTTCTTTAGTTAGAGCCTCAATCTTCTCCTTATCATTGTCATTCGTTTTATCTTGATTAGCATGATTAATTGGTCTTTCATCATAATATTCATCACTAGAGTTGTCACCAAGAAAATCATCACCTAACAAGTCATCTTCATCACTATTGAAATCAACATACTCGGAGTGTGTTACCTTAGGACCTTTGGCCATGAAGCATCTTCCAATTCCTTCATTTGGTGAGTCAAATATGTCGTAGGAGTTGGTTGACACAAGTGCTAGACCGGCAACACCTTCATCTTGAGTATCTTCGGAGTCGGAGTGATAACTTCTCTCGAAGTGGCTGTCGGAGTCGGAGCCGGATACCCATTCACCAACATGAGCTTGATGTCTTCGTCTTGTGTACCTCCTTGATGATTTTTCCTTCCTTTCTGAATCCTTGCTTCTCCGTGAGTATCTTCGTTCATAACGATCATCTCTACTCCTTCTCTCTCTTGGTGGTGATCCTTTGCTTCTTCTTTTTGGAGAATCTTCTCTTCTCTTGTAGGGAGCCGTACACTCATTGGAATAGTGTCTGGGTCTTCCACAATTGTAACAGTTTCGCTCTCGACTAGAAGATCTTTTGTCATTGTAGGACCTTGACTTGGAGCTTCTATCTTTGCTTCTACTCTTGTAGAACTTGTTGAAGTTCTTCACCATTAAGCTCAATTCTTCATTGAAGTCTTGTTTCTCACTTGATGATGTAGGGGCTTCACATGAGGCTTTATAGGCACCACTTGATTTGTTGTGAAGTTTCTCTTTATCCTTAAGTGACATCTCATGAGAAACAATTCTTCCAATCACCTCCGTTGGCTTGAGATCTTTGTAATTGGGCATCATTTGGATCAATGTGCACACGGTATCATATTTTCCATCCAAGGCTCTTAGGATCTTCTTGATGATGAATCTATCGGTCATCTCTTCACTTCCTAAGCCGGCAATCTCATTTGTGATGAGAGCAAGCCTAGAGTACATTTCAGCGACACCTTCACCATCCTTCATCTTGAACTTGTCAAGTTGGCTTTGAAGCACATCCAAGTTGGATTCCTTGACGGAGTCGGTACCTTCGTGCATATCAATCAAGGTGTCCCAAATTTCCTTTGCATTCCTCAAGGCGGCTGATTTTGTTGAATTCTTCGGGGCACAATCCGTTGAAGAGAATATCACAAGCTTGAGCATTGTATTGCAACATCTTCAACTCATCCGCGGTAGCTTCACGGTTTGGTTCTCTCCCGTCAAAGAAATCACCTTGCAAACCAACACACACAATAGCCCAAACAGCAGGGTTATGTCCAAGAATATGCATTTTCATTTTATGCTTCCAACTAGCAAAATTAGTACCATCAAACTAAGGACCTCTACGGTGATAATTTCCCTCGCTAGACGCCATACTCTCCTAGGTTGTGAAACCAAGGCTATGACCACCAAAAGCTATGGAGATCAAGCAAATGGAGACCAAAGCTCTGATACCACTTGTAGGATCGAAGTATGTCTAGAGGGGGGTGATTAGACTACTTGACCAAATAAAAACTTAACCTTTTCCCAATTTTAGTTCTTGGCAGATTTTAGCTATTTTAGGACAAGTCAAGCAATCATCACACAATTCAAGCAAGCATGCAAAGAGTATATTGGCAGCGGAAAGTAAAGCATGCAACTTGCAAGAATGTAAAGGGAAGGGTTTGGAGAATTCAAACGCTATTGGAGACACGGATGTTTTTCCCGTGGTTCGGATAGGTGGTGCTATCCTACATCCACGTTGATGGAGACTTCAACCCATGAAGGGTAACGGTTGCGCGAGTCCACACAGGGCTCCACCCAAGGGCAACGGTTGCGCGAGTCCACACAGGGCTCCACCCACGAAGGGTCCACGAAGAAGCAACCACCCACAAAGGGTCCACAAAGAAGCAACCTTGTCTATCCCACCATGGCCATCGCCCACGAAGGACTTGCCTCACTAGCGGTAGATCTTCACGAAGTAGGCGATCTCCTTGCCCTTACAAACTCCTTGGTTCAACTCCACAATCTTGTCGGAGGCTCCCAAGTGACACCTAGCCAATCTAGGAGACACCACTCTCCAAGAAGTAACAAATGGTGTGTAGGTAATGAACTCCTTGCTCTTGTGCTTCAAATGATAGTCTCCCCAACACTCAACTCTCTCTCATAGGATTTGGATTTGGTGGAAAGAAGATTTGAGTGGAAAGCAACTTGGGAAGGCTAGAGATCAAGATTCATATGGTAGGAATGGAATGTCTTGGTCTCAACACATGAGTAGGTGGTTCTCTCTCAGAACATATGAGTTGGAATGATGTGTGTGTTCTGATGGCTCTCTCACGAATGAGAAAGAGGTGGAGGGGTATATATAGCCTCCACACAAAATCCAACCGTTACACACAATTTACCAATCTCGGTGGGACCGAATCAGAAAACTCGGTCTGACCGAAATAGTAAACCTAGTGACCGTTAGGAATTTCGGTGGGACTGACATGCAACTCGGTAGGACCGATTCGGTTAGGGTTTGGGCATAACGTAATCTCGGTGAGACCGATTACACAAACTCGGTGAGACCGAATTTGGTAATTAGCTAACCAGAGAGTTGGTCAGGCAAACTCGGTGGGACCGATTTGCTCTTTCGGTGAGACCGAGTGGAACTCGGTGAGACCGAAAAGTTACAAAGGGGAAACACTGAGTTTACATTGCAATCTCGGTGGGACCGATTCGCTCTTTCGGTAGACCGAAAAGTTACGAAAGGGAAACAGAGAGTTTGCAACCCCACTCGGTGGGACCGAGATCCTCTTATCGGTAACACCAATCTCGATGGTAGAGGGAGCGTGCGATGCTTGATCATATCAACATTGGAAACAACTTCCAACACATATCGTCATCTCACCTTTTAGCTAGTCTCCGTTTATTCCGTAGCTTTTGTTTCGAGTTACTAACACTTAGTAACCGAACCAGTATCTAATACCCTGGTGCTACTAGGAGTACAAGTAAAGTACACATTAACATAATGTATATCCAATATACTTCTGTCGACAGCCTTCTCATGTACCAAGTATCTAGGGTAATTCTGCTCCAGTGGTTGTTCCCCTTATTACAGAAGCACTTAGTCTCGGGTTTGGGTTCAACCTTGGGTTTCTTCACTAGAGCAGCAGCTGATTTGCCATTTCATGAAGCATCCCTTTTTGTCCTTGCCCTTCTTGAAACTAGTGGTTTCACCAACCATCAACAATTGATGCTCCTTCTTGATTTCTACTTTTGTGGTGTCAAACATCGCGAATATCTCAAGGATCATCATATATGTCCCTGATACATTATAGTTCATCACGAAGCTCTAGCAGCTTGGTGGTAATGACTTCGGAGAAACATCAATATCTTATCTGGAAGATCAACTCCCACTCGATTCAAATGATTGTTGTACTCAGACAATCTGAGCACAAGCTCAACAATTGAGCTTTTCTCCTTAGTTTGTAGGCTAAGAAAATCGTCGGAGGTCTTATACCTCTTGACGTGGGCACGAGCCTGAAATCCCAATTTCAGCCCTCGAAACATCTCATATGTTTCGCGATGTTTCAAAACGTCTTCGGTGCCTCAACTCTAAACCGTTTAACTGAACTATCACGTAGTTATCAAAATGTGTATGTCAGATGTTCGCAACATCAACAGACGACGTTCGAGGTTCAGCACACTGAGCGGTGCATTAAGGACATAAGCTTTCTACTGTCCGCATAATTGCTACTGTCAACTTTCAACTATATTTTTCTCTAGGAACATATCTAAACAGTAGAACTAAAGCACGAGCTACGACATAATTTGCGAAGATCTTTTGACTATGTTCAGGATAATTAAGTTCATCTTATGAACTCCCACTTAGATAGACATCCCTCTAGTCATCTAAGTGATTACATGATCCGAGTCAACTAGGCCGTGTCCGATCATCACGTGAGACGGACTAGTCAACATCGGTGAACATCTTCATGTTGATTGTATCTACCATACGACTCATGCTCGACCTTTCGGTCTCTTGTGTTCCGAGGCCATGTCTGTACATGCTAGGCTCGTCAAGTCAACCTAAGTGTTTCGCGTGTGTAAATCTGTCTTACACCCGTTGTATGTGAACGTTAGAATCTATCACACCCGATCATCACGTGGTGCTTCGAAACAACGAACTGTCGCAACGGTGCACAGTTAGGGGGAACACCTTCTTGAAATTATTATGAGGGATCATCTTATTTACTACCGTCGTTCTAAGTAAACAAGATGCAAAAATATGATAAACATCACATGCAATCAAATAATAGTGACATGATATGGCCAATATCATATAGCTCCTTTGATCTCCATCTTCGGGGCTCCATGATCATCGTTGTCACCGGCATGACACCATGATCTCCATCATCATGATCTCCATCATCGTGTCTTCTTGAAGTTGTCTCGTCATCTATTACTTCTACTACTATGGCTAACGCTTTAGCAATAAAGTAAAGTAATTACATGACGTTTAAGTTGACACGCAGGTCATACAATAAATAAAGACAACTCCTATGGTTCCTGCCGGTTGTCATACTCATCGACATGCAAGTCGTGATTCCTATTACAAGAACATGATCAATCTCATACATCACATATATCATTCATCACATCCTTTGGCCATATCACATCACATAGCATACCCTGCAAAAACAAGTTAGACGTCCTCTAATTGTTGTTTGCATGTTTTACGTGGCTGCTATGGGTTTCTAGCAAGAACGTTTCTTACCTACGCAAAAACCACAACGTGATATGCCAATTGCTATTTACCCTTCATAAGGACCCTTTTCATCGAATCCGATCCGACTAAAGTGGGAGAGACAGACACCCGCTAGCCACCTTATGCAACTAGTGCATGTTAGTCGGTGGAACCAGTCTCACGTAAGAGTACGTGTAAGGTCGGTCCGGGCCGCTTCATCCCACAATGCTGCCGAAACAAGATTGGACTAGTAACGGTAAGCATATTGAACAAAATCAACGCCCACAACTACTTTGTGTTCTACTCGTGCATAGAATCTACGCAATAGACCTAGCTCATGATGCCACTGTTGGGGAACGTAGCAGAAATTCAAAATTTTCCTACGTGTCACCAAGATTTATCTATGGAGAAACCAGCAACGAGGGGAAGGAGAGTGCATCTACATACCCTTGTAGATCGCTATGAGGAAGCGTTCAAGAGAACGGGGTTGAAGGAGTCATACTCGTCGTGATCCAAATCACCGGAGATCCTAGTACCGAACGGACGGCACCTCCGTGTTCAACACACGTACAGCCCGGTGACATCTCCTACGCCTTGATCCAGCAAGGTGTGAAGGAGAGGTTGGGAAAGACTCCATCCAGCAGCAGCACGACGACATGGTGGTGAAGGAGGAGCGTGGCAATCCTGCAGGGCTTCGCCAAGCACCACGGGAGAAGAGGAGGACTTGGGAGAGGGGAAGGGCTGCGCCAAGACTTGGGTGCGGCTGCCCTCCCACCCCCCGCATATATATAGGGTCAAGGGAGAGGGGGCCGGCCCCCTCAGATCTAATCTGAGGAGGGGGCGGCGGCCAAGGGGGGTTGCCTTGCCCCCCAAGGCAAGGGAGGCGCCCCCCTTTAGGGTTCCCCCAAACCCTAGGCGCATGGGCCCTAAGGGGGGAGGCGCCCAGCCCACTAAGGGGCTGGTCCCTCTCCACATACAGCCCATAGGGCCCTCCGAGGCAGGTGGACCCTCCCGGTAGACCCCCGGAACCCCTCCGGTGGTCCCGGTACAATACCGGTAACCCCCGAATTATTCCGGTGACCGTATGATGACTTCCCATATATAAATCTTTACCTCCAGACCATTCCGGAACTCCTCGTGACGTCCGGGATCTCATCTGGGACTCCGAACAACATTCGGTAACCACGTATATCTATTCCCTATAACCCTAGCGTCATCGAACCTTAAGTGTGTAGACCCTACGGGTTCGGGAACCATGCAGACATGACCGAGACGTTCTCCTGTCAATAACCAACAGCGGGATATGGATACCCATGTTGGTTCCTACACGTTTCCACGATGATCTCATCGGATGAACCATGATGTCAAGGATTCAATCAATCCCGTATACGATTCCCTTTGTCTATCGGTACGATACTTGCCCGAGATTCGATCATTGGTATCCGATACCTTGTTCAATCTCATTACCGGCAAGTCTCTTTACTCGCTCCGTAACACATCATCCCATGATCAACTCCTTGGTGACATTGTGAACATTATGATGATGTCCTACCGAGTGGGCCCAGAGATACCTCTCCCCGTCACACGGAGTGACAGATCCCAGTCTCGATTCATGCCAACCCAACGGACACTTTCGGAGATACCTGTAGTGTACCTTTATAGACACCCAGTTACGTTGTGACGTTTGGCACACCCAAAGTATTCCTACGGTATCCGGGAGTTGCACAATCTCATGGTCTGAGGAAATGATACTTGACATTTAGAAAAGCTTTAGCATACGAACTACACGATCTTTGTGCTATGTTTAGGATTGGGTCTTGTCCATCACATCATTCTCCTAATGATGTGATCCCGTCATCAACAACATCCAATGTCCATGGTCAGGAAACCGTAACCATCTATTGATCAACGAGCTAGTCAACTAGAGGCTTACTAGGGACATGGTGTTGTCTATGTATCCACACATGTATCTGAGTTTCCTATCAATACAATTCTAGCATGGATAATAAACGATTATCATGAACAAGGAAATATAATAATCAATTTATTATTGCCTCTAGGGCATATTTCCAACAGTTACCAACCGGTACTAATGTCCTACGCGCCCACGGAGCTGGCTCGTGCCAAGTGTTTGCCCTTTAGCACCAGTTCATGCTGAACCGGTACTAAAGGGGGGGGGGCTTTAGTGCCTACAGTTTAGTGCCTGTTACCGAACCGGCACTAAAGCCCCTTACGAACCGGTGCTATTGCCCGGTTCTGCACTAGTGGTGCTGTGGTTGCTGCCACGTTGAACTTCCAGGTTGGTCAGGACGGGGTGGCCTGGTTGTCGGCTGATGTGCTAGACGTGGACGTGGTTGATGTCGGTGCATGTAGTGATGCGGCTGCTGCTGCTGGTGCTGAACAACGTCGGTTCTCTGGGTGCACGTGATAGCCTCGTACACAGTCTGTATCTTGTTCTGAATTCGTTCCAGAGTAGGAGCCAACGGTAGTCCGAGCAAAAGTGACACATCCTCCAGAGTAGGAGTCATCTCTCCCCATCGGAAGTGAAACGTGTGGGTCTCTGGCCTCCAACGGTCCACTAAGCAACTCAACAAGGACCCATCGATGGAGATGCGTTTCTCACCGGGGATAGACTCACCCAGACGCGCAAAAAGTAAAAGGCCGACCCATTTCAACCTTCATCAGAGAACATTTCAGTTAGTGTCTCCCATTAATATGCATGTCAGTGTGCAAATTAATAAAGCACGTACCGCTGAAGCCATCCTGGGTGTATCATCCAGTTTTCCTTAGGAGTGCGAGTGACCAGAGGCTCAAGCTTGCGCTCATACCATATCGCACCACGATGACCCCTATCAATGTCCCCATTCAGCAACCACATTCCCGACATTCCTGCACATAAAAAATCAGAACATAGTGCCACATTTAATAAAAATTCAGAACATAGCGCCACACTAAATACAAATTCATAACATAGTGTCACACTTAATAAAAATTCAGAACATGGTGCCACACTTAATACAAATTCAAAACATAGTGCCACACTTAATAAAAATTCAGAACATAGTGCCACACTTCATACAAATTTAGAACATAGTGCCACACTTAATACAAATTCAGAACATAGTGTCACACTTAATACAAATTCAGAACATAGTGCCACACTTAATACAAATTCAGAACATAGTGCCACACCTAATACAAATTCAGAACATACTACTGCTAGCTTAGCTTCTTCCTCTCGCCCTTACTCCTCTACTGCCTCTACCTCCTCTTCTTCCCCAGTTGCCTCGTCCACGCCCAGTGACGAAAGTGGGACAATTAGTGTCCCTATGGCCAAATTCATTGCATAGAATGCATTGCCTAGTCGGACCTCCTGCTTCAGATTCATCCATATCATTCTGGATGCGCTGACACTGCCGTCTGCCTCTACTTGTATGCATATGCTCTGGGTTTGGAATGTAACACCTTTCAGCGGGGTTGACGCTGTTGAAATTACCCATTGATCGAAAACCCATCAGCTCACCTGTCCAGGTATTGAGGACAGACTCTTTCAGAAAAAATGGAGACACAAACGATATTGCGTCCATTCCAAGATGCCCGCAAGCAGCAAGTACATGTGAGCAAGGTAGGTGAAGCAATTTCGGTTTGTTGCATGTGCACTCACACGTTGGCCAGGCTTCATTACCAATTTTCACCTCATGCGTCCTCAAGTCATTTGCACATCCGAATTTGTTGTTGGCTAAGCGGACCTCAAACCTTCTTTCTTGATTACCGATGGCGACTACAGTGTGTGATCTAGCTTTTTGCATCTTGTTGTCCATGTACTTCGTGACTCTTTCATAGTACCGTGTATTCGGGTTGTTGAAGATATGCTGCTCTGCTTTTTGACGTCTATCTCTGAAATACTTGACGGTGCCATAGAAAATACCCTCAACGATGGCTGTAAGTGGCAATGCCTGGTTTCCTCTGAGGACAAAGTTGTATGTTTCTGCGAGGTTCGTTGTCATGACATCGTACCTTGCTCCATGTGTGTCATGTAGCAAAGACCACCTCTCCATAGGCTCATGCTCTATCCACTGCTCGAAGGTTTTAATCGACCTCCCAAGCCTTCTCCTAGTACCAGGTGGGTCAAAGCCTGGTAGGTCACATAGCCCAACAGGCTCCTCCTCCACGGCCGCTGTTCCTGTTGCCAACTATGCAGCTACTGCTTCAACATGTGCCCTCACCGCTGCATCTCTTGCAGCTTTCCTGTCCCTCACGTGTCTCTGCGTGCACACATTAAGTCTGTCGCGTATCAAATTGTACTTCCATAACTGGTTCTGCTTGCAGAGTTTTTTGAACAGATTCATCAGGTTCTTATTTCTAAACTGCGAGAATAAATTAGCCCCAAGATGGTGCATGCACCAACGGCTCTGCAAGTCCTTCCATGGAACTTGTTCCTCAGGGCCTGGGTTTGTCAGTGTCCTTATCGCACTGAGTATACCTGCATGCGTGTCATGAAGGATGCACACATTGGGCTTCTCCTTCACAACTGATATTTTCAACTGCCTGAAGAACCATGTCCAACTTTCAATGTTCTTACTCTCCACAAAAGCAAATGCGAGTGGGACGACTTGATTTTGGCCGTCTTGACCTATGGCTGTCAGGATCTGACCCTTGTACTTGCCTGTGAGAAAAGTACCGTCAACACATATCACTGGTCGGCAATGCCTGAAAGCTTCGATGCATACACCGAAAGAGAAGAAGAGACGATGCAGCACCCTCACAGTTGAGAACTCTGGCATGAACATGTCTTGGATATCGATATAGGTGTCTGGATTCCGCTGCTGCAGGGTGTGGAGGAGCTGGACAACAGAGTCATATGCATCAAAATAAGAACCAAATCTCCTCTCAAGTGCCGCATGCTTAGCCCTCCAAGCCTTGCCATAAGAAATTCTGTACTTGAACCTGGCGAAGACTTTTGTCTGGACTGCCTTCACTTCCATAGCTTTTCCCTGCACTATCTCATCGTAAAACAACCGAGCAATAAGCGTCGATGAAAGGTTGGCATGATCCTGAGGGATGCAGGGAATAAGACAACTGTGATTAACTAAGTCACTTATCACCCAACTTGTGCCATACTTAGGGAGAAAGCCGTGCACCCTGGCGGGACAATCTGCGTTCTTGCATACCATTGTCAGGAATTTCTGACTGGACACCTGAGCTGTGAAAACCCTTTGCATGGACATTGCCCAGTTAATTATTGCATCTTTCAGGGCTTGCTTGTTCGGATACATAGCACCAATCACAATATTGTTCTGGTGATATTGCCAGGCTGAATCATGTCCATCATTCATGGTCATTGCATATGAGAAGTCATGATTCCACGATGCAGGATTCGGGACCTCCTCTACATTTTCTTCTTCATCTGACTCATCAGAATCATCAGCATGACCCCTTTCAACATCGATGTCTTCTTCTTCCATCTGGTCCTGCATGTGCCCATCTACCTCGTCAGCGTCCACCTCGCCATTGCAATCACCATCGGCATTTCCTCCTACCTGACTACTCTGCCCTGGTTCATAACCATAAGCATTTCCTCCTTCTACCTGACTGCTCTGTCCTTATTCGTAACCATCATCTCCAGCATTTGACATAGATAACTGCCTCCCTACACTGCTATGACCAGGATCGTAGCCACCCTCGCCTTCATGTGCAGTGACCTCCTTCACGACGGAAGCACTAAAGCAACAAGATTGCATCCCCTTCGTTCACAACCTTGTAACCACCGCACCCATTCGGAGTCTCGCTCTATCGGCCTCAAATAAAAGTAAATTATTAAACTTGACCGTGTCCAAAATGCATGAACACCTACGGTGTGTGTTTCAGTATCAAGACCTAAACTTGCCACAATCCATTCTTTCAACTGACTGACATACCATGTTTGAGGTGCGCTCATTGCCACAATCCATTCTTTCAACTGACTGACTGACCGCGGTAAGCCGACAGGGGCTCGCCCCATGACCGCCGCGCCGACAGCTCCCTCTCCCCCCTCGCGACGTGGCCTGCCCAATTCGTGCGCGACACGTCGTAGGCTGGCCAACTGTCGGCATGCTCCTCGCCGAGTGCATCCAGTCGGCCTGCTGTGGGCTGACTAGGCCCAGTCGGTCCACAGCGGGCCGACGGTGTATTATTTCTGAAATTCTTTTTTAAGCGTAATATTTGTGCAAATTAATCAAAAAATGTATTATTTTAAAAAAAATAGCCCACCTGACCGGGTCTGCTACTGGGCTAAACGGCCAGCCCATCTCTCTCGCTCAACGTGCGCCTGCACGTCCTGCATGCTAGGCATGCCGATCCAACCTCTCACCCCACCTCTCTGTACTCTACTGATGTACCCTATATAAGCCCATTGAGGCCATGTAATACAATGTGTGAGAGTAATACAGTCCAACTTGGTATCAGACGCATCTCCCGATCCACCTCTCTCGCTTCCGCCATGAACCGCCTTCTCCGTCGCTATCTCTCCGCCGACTTCGACTCGCCGGCGGCACCTGCGCGACCCTTCGCCGCGGTTCCCCTGACCGCCGCGTCCCCCGCGGCCGTCCACGCTCCCGCCGCGGCTACCCCAGCTCCGACCGCAGCCATCCCCAATCCCACCGCGGTCCCCGCGGCCCGTCCAACCCGGCTCGCGCCGGACGTTGTCCGTGGGAAGGAGCCCGTCCCCGAGGCCACTCCCTCTTCCTCGACCACTGCAGGTCACGGGCTCCACCTCGCCGCGGCCCCGGCGCCACCCACGGCCCCTCCCGTGGGCTCTCTTCACCTCGCGGGCAGCGTCCCCATCTCCCACGGCGCCATGATCCCGCGCCTCTCCACGCCCGACGCCGGCTCTTCCTTCGCTCCCGCCGGCCTGCCATCTTCGATCGCGCATCACTTCCAGTCCAAACTGGACTTAGAGTCTGGTAACTACACAAAGTGGCGTCATCTCTTTTATGTCATCTGCTGTGAACACCACGTGCAGCATCATCTCGACGAGGCCCCGTCCCACTGCATGAGAGCGCCGTCTGGCGCAATAATGACCTAACCATAGTCCTGTGGTTCTATGGGGTCGTCGCCGACGAGCTGATGGACGTCGCCGCTTCCCCGGCGAGCACCGCCTTCAACATCTGGTCCCAGCTGCACCTGATCTTCCGCGACAACCAAGCAGGTCGCGCCGTGATCCTCAGCGCCGAGTTCTGCAACTTGGTGCAGGGGGATCTCTCCGTCACCGAGTACTGTCGGCGCCTCCGGACCCTCGCCACCGAGCTCTCCAAGGTCGGCGAGCGCGTCACCGACCAGACCCTGACCCTGCAGCTGATCCGTGGGCTGAACCGCAAGTTCCATGTCATGGCGACTCTCCTCCCGATGCAGTCGCCCTTCCCCACGTTCGCGCGGGCGCGCTCACGTCTCCTCATGGAAGAAATCTCGGCCAACGAATGCGCTCGCCTCGAGGGGCGCCCCGAGGTCACCGCCACGACGCTCACCATCGGCACCGCCGGGGCCGGCTCCCCCGCCGATCGCCCCGGACCTGGCTTCTCCATCGACCGGGCTTCGCACGACAAGGGCAAGGCCACGGCATCCTTCGGCACCGACACCAACGCGCGCGGACGTGGGTGCGGCCGCGGTCATGGACGCGGCTCCCCTACCGCGGGCAGCTCCTCGACCGGGCACGGCATCGTCCCTCCCGCTACTGGCTCGCCGCTCTCTGGGTTCTTCGCACCCTACGGCACGCTCCTGCCCGGGCCGCCTCCGCCTCGTCCAGCCTGGGCCGCGCCCAATGCCACGGGGGTTCTGGGGCCACGCCCTCCGCCTCCTCATCAGGCGTACCCGATGGCCACCACGCCGCCGGCCGGCGACCCCTCATGGGAGCAGTACCACCAGCTCTACGCCGCGCTTCAGAACCTGTCCATGCAGCACCATGGCGGCGGCGGCCAGGAGTGGTCCTTGGACACCGGGGCCTCTTCCCACGTGACTGGTATGACGTCCACTCTCTCCAAGTTTTCTTCCCCATTGTTGCATCATTCTTCTGGGATAGTTGTTGGCGACGGATCCCGTTTACCTATTACTGCTGTTGGCTCCACCTTCGTTTCATCTTTCTCACTTAACGACGTCTTAGTATCACCTACTATCATCAAGAATCTAATTTCCGTACGTCGTTTCACCATTGATAACCATTGCAGTATAGAATTTGACCCGTTCGGTTTTTCCGTGAAGGACCTAGCCACCAGCAAGACCATCATGAGATCCAATAGTCACAGGGACTTGTATCCTTTCTTCACCAACACCGGCGTCCAAGCTCTCCTCACCGTCGTTGGCGGTGACGTGTGGCACCAGCGATTGGGGCATCCTAGTAATAAGACTGTTTCCATTTTATCCCGCACTTTCCTTCCAACATGTAATAATGGTGTGTCTAAAACTTCTGTTTGTACGGCATGCCAATTAGGCAAGCAGCCACGACTGCCTTTTCCCAATTCCACTTCTACTACTAGTGCGCCATTTCAAGTCATACACTGTGATCTGTGGACTTCCCCCACTTGTAGTTTTTCTAGTTTTCAATATTATTTAGTGATACTTGATGACTACTCTCACTACTCTTGGACTTTCCCCTTGCGCCACAAGTCTGACACCGTTGATGTTATTTACCGCTTTCACGCTTACGTACTTACTCAGTTCCACGTTGCCATCCAGTGTATGCAGTGTGATAACAGAGGAGAATTCCTCGCCACCTCCCTTCGTGACCTTTTCTCTCGGTATGGCGCCTCTCTTCGCCTCTCTTCGCCTCTCCTGCCCCCACACCTCGCCCCAAAACAGTAAGGCCGAGCGCCTTATCCGCACTACAAACGACATCCTATGAGTGCTCCTCATCCATGCCAACCTCCCGCCACTATTTTGGGTAGAATCTCTTCACACCGCCACATATATACTCAACCGCCGCCCATGCTCATCCATCGCCTCCGAGACACCTTTTTTCGCCTTCTAGGCAAACACCCCACTTATGACCATATGTGCGTGTTCGGCTGCCTCTGCTTCCCAAACACCATTGCCACCAGCCCGCACAAACTCTCCCCGCGCTCCACTTGCTGCGTCTTCCTCGGCTACCCCTTAGAGCACAAGGGCTATCGGTGCTTAGACCTCACTACCCGCAAGGTCATCATCTCTCGTCACGTCACATTCGACGAAACAGTTTTTCCCTACTCATCTGGCGACACGCCACCACAACGCACTCGTACGGCCACAGAAAATCCGGGCCTCGGGATCCCCCCCCGAACTCTGTGTACCTACCTCGTACCTGCCTCGTTAGGTCCCCACCTCGGTCTCTCCGCCCCCCGCCATGCAGCACCCACCGCCCTCCCTACGCGCGATCCCAACCACCAATCCCACTCACTCGGCGCAACCAGCCAATCCGTGGCCCCCCTGGATCACCCGTGTCCTCCACTCCCACCCAATCCGTGTGCGCGCGGAGCTGCTCGCCAGCCGCCGCGACCCCACCACACCCATCCCCCGCTCGTGACCCTGCATGCACGCCCGCACCCTGCGCCTCACCCACGTCCCTCGGGATCACCCCGCCATGCAGTCCCCATGCACGCCCTTCCTCCTCGGGCCGTCGCCGTAGTACCCCCTGCCAACCTCCACGGCATGCGTACCCGTGCTAAATCCGGATTCACACAACCCAAAGCTCTCACCACTTCCTCTCCTGCTCCTGTGTCCTCCGCTATCAGCCACATCCCTTCATCTTACCGTGTTGCCCTCAAAGATCCCAACTGGGCCAACGCTATGCGAGAAGAATATGATGCACTGATGCGGAATAACACTTGGAGTTTAGTGTCACGTCCTGCAGGTACCAACGTCGTCACAGGGAAGTGGATATTCCGGCACAAGTACAACTCCGACGGCTCCCTCGCTCGCAGCGCGGTGGGTCTTGCGCGGCTTCACACAACAGGACGGCGTCGACTACAATGAGACATTCAGCCCTGTCGTCAAGCCGGCGACCATCCGCACCGTGCTCATTCTTACGGTGGGGCGCGGGTGGCCTATTCATCAACTCGACGTCAAGAACACCTTTCTTCACGGCCACCTCGCCGAGACCGTCTACAGCGCTCAGCCTTCCGGCTTCGTCGACTCTTCCTCGCCCTCGCATGTGTGCCGGCTGAACCGCTCTCTCTACGGCCTCAAGCAGGCCCCGCGGGCGTGGTTCACCCGCTTCACCACGCACCTACGTACCCTCGGCTTCGTCACGTCGAAGGCGGACTCTTCACCGTTCGTCCTCCGCCGTGGTGAGCAGCTCGCCTACCTGCTGCTATACGTGGATGACATCATCCTCACCGCCAGCTCGGGTGTTGTTCTCCACTCCGTGATCCAGGCGCTCCATCGAGAGTTCACGATGACAGACCTCGGCGCGCTTCATCACTTCCTCGGGATCAACGTCACCACCACGGCTCGCGGTTTCTTCCTCTCTCAGGAACAGTACGCCTTGGAGATCCTCGATCGCGCCGGGATGCTCAATTGTAAGCCGCTCACCACGCCAGTCGACACACTCGCCAAGCTCTCCACCGAAGATGGGCTGCTCTTCCACGACCCATCTCTCTACCGCAACTTGGTCGATGCTCTCCAGTAGCTGACGTTGACGCGCCCGGACCTCTCCTACGCAGTACAACAGTGTTGTTTGTTTATGCATGCACCGCGGGATTGTCACTACCAGCTTGTCAAAAGGATTCTCTGGTACGTTCGCGGGATGACACAACTCGGTCTTCAGATCCACCGTGACGCCTCCACCGAGCTCACTGCCTACTCCGACACCGACTGGGCCAGCTGCCCCGACACACGGAAGTCCACCTTGGGCTTTTGTGTCTTCCTTGGCAGCAACCTCCTCACTTGGTCGTCGAAGCGCCAGAGCACTGTCTCTCGGTCCAGCGCCAAGGCCGAGTACCGCGCGGTGGCCAACGCCGTCGCCGAGGCAGTATGGCTGCGCCATCTTCTTGGAGAACTTCACCAACACCCCTCACGAGCTACCGTGGTCTACTGTGACAACGTCAGCGTCGTCTACATGTCCAGCAACCCGGTGCAACACCAACGTACGAAGCACATTGAGATCGATCTCCACTTTGTATGGGAGTGTGTTGCACTGGGCGAGATCCGGGTCCTTCATGTGCCCACAAGCTCCCAGTTCGCGGACATCTTCACGAAAGGGTTGCCGACACGCATCTTCACCGACTTTCGTTCCAGCCTCAACATTGGCGAGCCCCACGTTCAGGCTGCGGGGGGGGGGGGGGGGGGGGTGTTCGACTGCACGCACTCTCTAGTCATCAGGTGGCTGAACCACCTGACTGGGTCTGCCGCTGGGCTAAACGGCCAGCTGTCGGTGTCAAAACCGGCGGATCTCTGGTAGGGGGTCCCGAACTGTGCGTCAAGGCCGGATGGTAACAGGAGACAAGGGACACGATGTTTTTACCCAGGTTCGGGCCCTCTCGATGGAGGTAATACCCTACTCCTGCTTGATTAATATTGATGATATGGGTAGTACAAGAGTAGATCTACCACAAGATCGAGGAGGCTAAACCCTAGAAGCTAGCCTATGGTATGATTGTTGTATATGGAGTTGATGTCCTACGGACTACAACCCTCCGATTTATATAGACACCGGATAGGGTTAGGGTTACACAGAGCCGGTTACAATGGTAGGAGATCTTGAATATCCGCATCGCCAAGCTTGCCTTCCACGCCAAGGAAAGTCCCATCCGGACACGGGACGAAGTCTTCAATCTTGTATCTTCATAGTCCTGGAGTCCGGCTGAAGGTATAGTCCGGCTACCCGAACACCCCCTAATCCAGGACTCCCTCAGTAGCCCCTGAACCAGGCTTCAATGACGACGAGTCCGGCGCGCAGATTGTCTTCGGCATTGCAAGGCGGGTTCCTCCTCCAAGTCCTTCATAGAAGATTGTAAACACCAAGAGTAGTGTCCGGCTCTGCAAAATAAATTTCCACATATTGCCATAGAGAGAATAACATTAACACATATCAAATCTGCTGACGTATTCCGCAGTGCGTCATCACACTACGGCCAAGTCCTTTACTCGAATCGTTTTTACTTTTCCACCTCAGCACATTTTGCGAGGCGGTTTCCTTGGCACGTCTTGTCAAAGCAGAGATCGTGTACCCCTTTTACGGGATTCTCATCAATACGGATGTGGGTAACCCAACCGCGCCATTTATCACGGCACTTGGGAGGCAAGCGAGTTTTACTAGGCTGGTGGGGATGCACAACCGCATCCGCCCATATAAGGGGATAAGGATCCACCTTTTTACCTACGCCTTCTTCCTCCTTTGCCTATCCATCTCCTGCGCACTCGAGCTCCAGCGCCCAAGCCCGCACTTACCACCTCAACCTTCTCCAGCAATGTCCGGAGCGGGAGGCAAGTGGATGGTCTCCTCCGCTACGGAGGGCCAAGTCAAGAAGCTAAGGAAGGCCGGATACCTGTCTAAGGACATCGCGCACCGGCTTCCCGAAAAGGGGCAGCTTCTCCCCACCCCGAGGCCCCATGAGAGGGTAGTATTTATTCCCCACTTCCTCCGCGGACTGGGTTTTCCACTCCACCCATTTGTCCGGGGGCTCATGTTCTACTACGGCCTGGATTTCCACGATCTGGCCCCGAACTTCATCCTCAACATCTCGGCGTTTATCGTCGTATGCGAGGCTTTCCTCCGTGTCCGCCCTCATTTCGGCCTCTGGCTCAAGACCTTCAACGTCAAGCCCAAGGTGGTGCGCGGCAGCCAGGCGGAGTGCGGAGGCGCCATGGCGGGCAAGATGGCCAACATCCTATGGTTTGAGGGCTCTTTTGTGGAGACCCTAAAGGGGTGGCAATCCGGGTGGTTTTACATCACCGAGCCACGCGATCCGAACTGGATCGCAGCCCCCGAGTTCCGATCCGGACCCCCCACGCGGCTTATGTCCTGGAAAGAGACGGGCCTGTCGTGGGTGATGAAAAAGAGGTGACCGGATTGCAAACATGCATCCAGTCCCTGGTGAACAAGCCAATCCGGCTTGTTAATGTAATCCAGGTTATGCTCGTCCGCCGGATCCTCCCGTGCCAACAACGGGATTTTAATCTGTGGGAGTTCGACCCGGCGCAGCACCAAACCCTTAGCAGGCTTTTCGACATGACGTACGACGATGCCTGGAAGGTGCTATTCAAGGGCGCCGAGGCTCCCGCATCCGCTTCTGAGGACCGCGGATACAGCTCGCAGCGTCACGCTAGCGAGGTAAGCTATCTTCACCTTTTACAGGATGTTAAGCTTTTTTCATAGTTTGACTCTATGCGGGATCTAAACTCCCTTACCTTTGACAGGCTTGGCAGGCGATATCCAGACCGATTAACTGTCCGGCTCCGCTGCCCGAAGACCCAGCCCCAGCTCTACTAGTGAAGCTGCTGGTTCCGGCGCCTTATGTGGTGCCGGAGAAGAAGGCCAAGAAGAAGAAGACCACGGGGACTCAAAAGAGTGCCCGTAACGTGGTGGTGTCGGACTCGTCTTCCGACGAGTCCGAGACGCCCTCTTCCCGTGAAAACGAGGAGGAGGAAGAAGAAAACTCTCCCCCCAGCGGAGGGAGAAGAGAAGAGGAAGGCCGCCCCAACGGGGGAGGCCGAGGGGTCTAGGAAAAGGAAGACCCCTCCGCCGGACTACTCCCCCGACGCCGAAGAGGGCGAATAGGAGTGGCCAAATAGGGCCAAGCGTTCGGCGGAATCGTAAGTTCGGATATCAGAGTAACTCATGATGTTCCTTTGTCGCACAGCTTTCCCTAATGTCGAATGTAATTATGCAGCCCGCCCCGGGCCGAATTCAACGAATCGTCGGGCGGCTCCCTGGACTTATCGGACGTGAACTCAGTTCCGCCCGCTGTCTCCCCCCGCACTGCAGACGACGCCGAAGTGGCGTCGCGAAAAGCTCCGGGGCAGGAGGAGGTTGTCCCGGAGGAGCCGCAAGGCAACCTCCCGGACTCCAGGAGTGAAGGGGATAAGGCCCCTCAGGGATCCAAGTCTGGCTTTGTGCCGGACACCGCTCGGGAATCTTCCACAGTTCCGGACCGCGGTAGGCGAACTCCTTCCAAGAGGAGCAAGCCTTCTGAGCCGGCGGCCTCCGTCCAACCGGAGGTGCCGGACAATCTGCTGGAGGTGCTTGACGGCGCCTCCATCGACGAGGGGCGCCGTACTATTATGAGTACGGTGATCTAGAAGGTTTAGTCCGCCAAGAGCGGACTGACTGAAGCTTGCGCTAGCCTTCTACAGGCTTCGAGGTAAGTAAAAATATGTAAAAATATTACCGCATAGATAGTAGCCCTGATGCTCTGTTTGGCGTTCGGAAAGAAAAGCCGAATAAAGGATCTATTAAATTTCGCAGGAGTCTAACAAAAAAAAGAGTCAATATGCGTATGCAGGCTTCGCTGCTATCCACCGCTGCACTGACTGCGGAGGTGGGTGTCCTGAAGCAGGACCTCGAGCGGACCGAGCAAGAGCTCGGCCTTGCCAAGCGGCGGCTCGAGGAGAAAGAAGGTAAGAAATACCTTACAGAAAAGGTGCCTATAGAAAGGCGTGATTGCAAAAAAGATAACAGGATTGTACTGCTTATTGTAGGGGCCACGACTGAAGTGGCGACCCTTAAGCAGGCGCTGTCTGAGGCCGAAAAGAAAATGGCCGCGGAGTGCGCCGAGCGAGACAGACTTGGGGCTCAGGTCGGCGAGGTGCAGCAAGAGCTTCAGGCTCTCATGAAAAAACATGAGAGTTTGGAGCTTGAGACTGCCAAGTCTGCCAAGGCCGAAGCCCAAAAGGCCCTCCGAGAGTTGGAGGAGATGAGGAAGATAGCAGCGGGTAAGGCATTCTTTATGCAAAGCAGAAATATAAAAGTAAACTACTTGTTACTTACCCGAATCCGGAGCTCTCCAGGGGCATTCGCAGATCTTCCCCGCAGCATATCCGACGCCACCACATTCTACCGAGCTGAAGAGGGCAGCTCGATGGAGAAGGTGTCCTGGTCTCAGTATTCTGAGGCCGGACACCCTGTGCCCTTGAGCGACCAGCTGAAACAGTTGGTCGAGCTCCACAAGGCGGCCGAACAGGCCATGAAGGGCTTCATAGTTCGGCTGTGGCCCAGAGAGGCCCTGCCTGGGAGCTATTTCGGCCTGGTGCGGCGGCTGGTGGAGGCCTGTCCGAGGCTCGAGGTCATCAAGCGCTCCGTCTGCATTGAAGGTGCCCGTCGGGCCCTTGCCCGTGCAAAGGTGCATTGGGGTAAGCTGGACGGTGAGAAGCTTGTGAAGGACGGGCCGCCGCCGGGGAAGGAGCATCACAAGCCCGAGAACTACTACAAGGATGTTCTTGCAGGTGCCCGCCTTGTGGCGGATGAATGTACCAAGGATGTGATTTTTGAATGAACTCGCTCGTGTTTATCCTGTGCGCTGAAAACTTGTTCATATGCGCTAAGCAATGCTTATTGAATTTAAAATATTACTTTCTGTCCGGTCGTTTATCAAAAAATTGAGAGATGGCCAGTCGTCGGCTTCTGCCCCCATGCCAATAGTGCTGGGGTGTTCGGGATAAACCTGAGCGCTCTTCTTCCCATAGTTGGGTCCTTCGAGGGAGGCGCTCAGCACAACGAACCAGGCAATCGGACTATAATGCTTGAACACTCTCACTTAGCCATAGAACTCTATAATTTTAAATTTCGGCGAAGCCCCTAGTTCGGAAGACCGAGTTCGGGGCGCTATCCACGCCTTGGCCGGACAAAGCCAGCTCCTCGCTTGAAGCGGCATAAGTCTTTAGGGACTCGAAAAACCTCTCGAACAGCGACCGGTCTCTTGCCTCATCATGACAGTCAGTTTTAGCTTTCTCCAGTGAGGTGCTTAACCCAGCTGAACCGGGGCACAATCGCAGTGGTTCTCCTAGTGCTACCTTAGCCGATATAGCGGAACGTAAGGCACCAAAACATAGGAGCCGGGCAAACCCAACTATTGATCCAAATCATGATTCGGAGCCGATGCATATAGTGCTATAAGTTCGGGGTGCCGCACTTGTGAAAGTGTACAGACTTCTCACACCATAATGAGGGGTACTGAAGCCCCTGGCGTGTTTGCCGTACCATGGTGTACGGGTGCAATCATGTCATTTAATAAACATATATGTGAAAAGAGGATAATGCAAAAAATAGACAAAAAGCTATGCATTGTTTATAGAGAGGCTATTTATCAAAGCCGAACGATACAAATAGTGCGATAAGCAAAAAAGATATTGGACTATTTAACATGTCCTGACCAGGGGCAGGCCGCGGAATTGTATTCAAAAGAGGTATACTGCTCGTAACAGAGACCACCTGGGAGTTCCATAATGCGGCATGACTTGTCTGCCTCCCTGGATCTTGCATCGTTTGTGCGGCAGTCGAATTGCCGAACAGGTTGTCCGAAGTATGGAGTCCTGAAAGTAAGAAAAAATTTAAAAAAAGAGTCCGGCAGCCCCTAGTACGTTTTAAGTCGTATTTTGGGCGTGCCGTTATTGTGCCCCTTCCCCTGTGCCCATGGTATTTCAAGGGCGTAGTTATGTACGCGAGGCACTGGTTTCGCTATGTCGCGAGAGCTGGGGTTGGGGCCGCATTGCTACGCTTGCTCAGAGCGTGCTAGGCGGTACTACTGTTGATTACTCTGGGCGCGCTTGGCAGTGTGTGACTTTTTAACGGCCGGACTGGAGAATTGCCTAAGAAGGCTACCTTGTACTTCCGCTGCGAGAGCAGCCGTGTGCTCCTCCGTACGGAGGGAGCGTTCGGTGTTTCCGTTGATCATGATTACCCCTCGAGGGCCTGGCATCTTGAGCTTGAGATATGCGTAGTGCGGCACCGCATTGAACTTTGCGAATGCGGTTCGTCCGAGCAGGGCGTGATAGCCACTGCGAAACGGGACTATATCGAAGATTAACTCTTTGCTTCGGAAATTGTCCGAGGACCCGAAGACCATGTCAAGTGTTACTGAGCCTGTACAGTTGGCTTCTACACCTGGTATAATGCCTTTAAAGGTCGTTTTTGTGGGCTTAATCCTTGAGGGATCTATGCCCATTTTCCGCACTGTATCCTGGTAAAGCAGGTTCAGGCTACTGCCGCCGTCCATGAGGACTCTTGTGAGATGAAATCCATCGATGATTGGGTCGAGAACCAATGCAGCGAAGCCGCCATGACGGATGCTAGTGGGATGGTCCCTTCGATCAAAAGTGATCGGGCAGAAGGACCATGGGTTGAACTTTGGGGCGACTGGCTCCATCGCGTATACGTCCTGTAGCGCACGCTTCCGCTCCCTCTTGGGAATGTGGGTTGCGTATATCATGTTCACCGTCCGCACTTGTGGGGGAAAGCCCTTCTGTCCATTGTTGTTCGGCGGCCTGGGCTCCTCCTCGTCGTCGCTGTGTAGCCCCTTGTCTTTGTTTTCGGCTCTTAACTTGCCTGCCTGCTTGAACACCCAACAATCCCTGTTAGTGTGATTGGCTGGCCTTTCGGGGGTGCCATGTATCTGGCACAAGCGGTCGAGTATTCGGTCCGAACTGGACGGGCCCTGAGTATTCTTTTTGAATGGCTTTTTCCGCTGACCGGATTTATAGCCTCTGAATCCGGCATTGACTGCCGTGTCTTCATTGCTTTCGCTGCTGACGCGGTGTTTTTGCTTATTCCGACGTGTCCTACCACTTTTGTCCTTGGTATCCGAATTACCAGGGTTCTTTGATAAGTTGTTACTGCGAGCTAGCCAGCTGTCTTCTCCCGCGCAAAAGTGGGTCATGAGTGTCGTGAGGGCTGCTATAGATTTCGGCTTTTTCTGTCCCAGGTGCCGGGCAAGCCACTCGTCGCGGATGTTATGCTTGAAGGCTGCTAGGGCCTCTGCGTCCGGACAGTCGACTATCTGGTTTTTCTTTGTTAGGAACCGTGTCCAGAATTGCCTGGCCGATTCCTCTGGCTGCTGAATTATGTGGCTTAAGTCGTCGGCATCCGATGGTCGCACGTAAGTGCCCTGGAAGTTGTCGAGGAATGCGGCTTCCAGGTCCTCCCAAGAACCGATTGAGTCTGCTGGCAAGCTGTTAAGCCAATGCCGGGCCGGTCCTTTAAGTTTGAGCGGGAGGTATTTTATGGCGTGTAGATCATCGCCGCGTGCCATGTGGATGTGAAGGAGATAATCCTCGATCCATACCGCCGGATCTGTTGTGCCATCGTATGATTCGATGTTTATGGGTTTGAAACCCACTGGGATTTTATGATCCATTACTTCATCTGTGAAGCATAGCGGGTGTGCGGCGCCTCTGTATTGGGCTATATCACGACGCAGCTCGGAAGAGCTATGTCTGTTGTGTTCGGCCCGGCCGGATTTGTTGTATCCGGAGTGAAGATCATCGTCACATGTCGTAGGGCGCCTGCGCGATCCGTAGATCGATCTTGTTTGTCTTGCCTTATCCTCCAGTACGTCTCGCAGGTCTGGCGCATTTTCCCGTGCCTTAGTTGAGCGGCGTCGGGGCATGGCTTGGGTGGAGGGCCGAGAGGCCTCTCTATCGCAGCCGCGAGGTGGCTGGTCTGCCATGTCGTGCGCTGGTGATGTAGGTGCTTCCTCCTCTGATCGGGGTAGCGGCCTGCGCTTTGGGTAACTCTTGGAGGGGCGTTCGAGTTCATACTCTTCGGCCGCAAGGACTTCAGTCCATCTGTCAGCTAGCAAATCTTGGTCAGCTCTAAGCTATTGCTGCTTTTTCTTGAGGCTGCTTGTCGTGGCTAGAAGCCTGCATTTGAAACGCTCTTGTTCGGCGGGGTCTGATGGTACGACGAATTCGTCGTCATCGAGGCTTGCCTCGTCTTCGGAGGGAGGCATATAGTTATTATCCTCGACCTCTTGGTCTGCCGCTCTCTCATGAGGGCTGGCTTCTCCATCTTCCTGTGTCGAATCTTGCTGGGGTGGGTGTTCTTCGGCGCTATCCGGGGTAGTATTATCTCCCATGCCGGAATCACCGTTTTTGCTTTGGCGGGATTTAGAGCGGCGCCGCTGACGCCGGCGCTTTGGCTGATTCTTGGGGGCGTCATCCCCCACTATTCCATCGCCATCTCCATCTTTTGGAGTATCCACCATGTATATTTCATATGACGAGGTGGCCTTCCAGCGCCCTACAGGTGCTGGTTCCTGTTCGCCTCCTACATCGTCGTCCATACCGTCGATGTCTTCGGAGCCGAAGTCAAGCATGTCGGTTAAATCGTCGACAGTGGCTACAAAGTGGGTGGTGGGTGGGCTTTGAACTTCTTCATCATCCGTATCCCACCCTCGCTGACCGTAGTCCGGCCAGGGCTCTCCTGATAAAGAGAGAGACTTAAGAGAATTCAGGATGTCACCAAAAGGCGAATGCTGAAAGATGTCCGCAGTGGTGAACTCCATTATCGGCGCCCAATCGAATTCGATTGGCAGGGGCGCGGGGGGTTCGGAGTCCGGGGAGGAGTCCGGATCCTCGGAGTCACGGGTTGTGCAGAGTGCGGGGCTAGTGTTCGGCTCGATCGTTTTTGGGATCGCAGTCCCCGAGGTGACGTCCAACCGCTCATCCTCGATTGGCGCAATAGGCTCCGAGTTAGGGGTCGGAACTGATGCGCGTGTGGCCTCCAGGACACTGTCCGGGGGCAGAGCTAGATCATGCCCCTCGAGATAGTGCGGCGCACTTGGCCGTGGCTCGAACCCGTCGAAGATCAAGTCTCCGCGGATGTCAGCCGTGTAGTTTAAGCTTCCAAACCTGACTTGATGGCCAAGGGCGTAGCTTTCGATCTTCTCCAGGTGGACGAGCAAATTGGCCCGCAGAGCGAAGCCGCCGAAGACGAAGATCTGTCCGGGGAGAAAAGTCTCACCCTGGACCGTATCATTGTTGATGATCAAAGGAGCCATCGGGCCTAAAGGCGACGGCACAGAGGAATTATCAATGAAAGCACCAATGTCGGTGTCAAAACCGGCGGATCTCGGGTAGTGGGTCCCAAACTATGCATCTAGGCCGGATGGTAACATGAGGCAGGGAACACGATGTTTTACCCAGGTTCGGGCCCTCTTGATGGAGGTAAAACCCTACGTCCTGCTTGATTAATACTCATGATATGGGTAGTACAAGAGTAGATCTACCACGAGATCAAGGAGGCTAAACCCTAGAAGCTAGCCTATGGTATGATTGTTGTATATGGAGTTGATGTCCTACGGACTACAACCCTCCGGTTTATATAGACACCGGATAGGGTTAGGGTTACATAGAGTCGGTTACAATGGTAGGAGATCTTGAATATCCGCATCGCCAAGCTTGCCTTCCACGCCAAGGAAAGTCCCATCCGGACACGGGACGAAGTCTTCAATCTTGTATCTTCATAGTCCAGGAGTCCGGCTGAAGGTATAGTCCGGCTACCCGAACACCCCCTAATCCAGGACTCCCTCACCGGGACTCTCCTGGTCCAACTCCGATACTCCGTGGGCTTCTTCTGGTCCAAAAATAAGTTCCGTGAAGTTTCAGGTCAATTGGACTCCGTTTGATTTTCCTTGTCTGCGATACTCTAAAACAAGGAAAAAACAGAAAGTGGCATTGGGCTCTGGGTTAATAGAATAGTCCCAAAAATAATATATAAGTGTTTAATAAAGCCCATAAATATCCAAGGTTGATAATATAATAGCATGGAACAATCAAAAATTATAGATACGTTGGAGACGTATCAACATCCCCAAGCTTAAATCCTGCTCGTCCTCGAGTAGGTAAATGATAAAAACAGAATTTTTGATGTGGAATGCTACCTAACATATTTATCCATGTAGTTCTCTTTATTGTGGCAAGAATATTCAGATCCATAAGATTCAAGACAAAAGTTTAATATTGATAATATAATAGCATGGAACAATCAAAAATTATAGATACGTTGGAGATGTATCAAGTCTATCCACTGGCATCGTCAGACAAACACATTTAATGCACTGCTGACGTGCCCCTCTTGCTTTATTGGGGACGACAAAGAAGCTCATCCCAGCTGTCGTCACCTCGCCTGGCTCCGACGCGCGTCCAAGTGGACGAGGCGTTGTAGCACCATGTTGGCTAGTTGTTGGGATGGCGCGGTGGTGGAGCCTTCACGAAGATCTGCATGCCACCACGCAGGTGCTTGTTGAGTTGGTGTGGAGGCCGCGTGCTGCCACGCAGATGCCTGCCCAGCTGGTCGAGCTAGCAGCTGCATGGGAGCGGCGGTGGAGTCTTGGCAGGTGCGGGCATGGCTGCAGCCCCGCAGACGTCCTCGGCAAGGGTCTTACCGGGGGTCTTGTGGGTTTCCTTGGCAAGGATCTCGCCAACGATCGTCGTCTTCTGGTTCTCATCTGATCTTGTGTATTTATGATCTCTACAAAGATCTAGATGCCACCACGGAGGTGCCTCCCGAGCCTTGGTTCCAATGTGGTTGATGGCGTTGGAAACCCTTGGGCTCAAGGGTGGCGCGCCCTGCTGATGTCAAGCAAGTTGCCCCGGCAAGGATCTTGCCGGGGCCGCGGAAACCACCTCGGCAAGACTCTTGCCGAGGGAGTCCACCTTGCCCTCTTGCTCTCTTTGCGCTCCTGGTCTTGGCGTTGTTTTGGTCGTCTTGTGCTCTGCCATCCCTCCTCTGCCCTGCTTAGTGCGACCGTGGGCGTTGCTCTGACTGCCCGTGCACAAGTAAAGGGGTGCAAAAGGAGAGCCCCTACTTTTGTACACGGACAAGTGGTAGCTGCGCACGCATGCATAACTCATCAGTTACATTACTATAACCTCGAATAATAAGGGAAACCGAATATGCACAAGACAGTAACACTCACTTTAAGTTGTAAGGAAGGAGTATTTTCTCTTTGTTTTGATTTTTAAGAAACGATTGTAGCAAGTTGTCCTCGGTTTCTATGACATTGTGTTTAACCGTCCATTCATGTATGACATTTGGGTTAATGAACCCAATGTCATAGATTTGTGCTTTTCTACATTCGACGATCTTCAATCTGCATAATATAGTGAGGATAATTATATATACATGCAATGAAAGAGTTGAGCTATATATAGAGACTTAATTACAGAAGTAGTACTTACAGACAGTAGCAAGTCACGAGTGATTTGTCGAGGGCCTTTTGATTGTATAACTGGAAAAACTCGTCAAATTCAACAGGAAACAGATCCATTCCAATGAGGTTGTGCTCCTCTTTAATTCTCATTGTCAAAGCATCCTTCCCAGAATTGTTGCAGGTTTCCATGGACCATTCATGGAATCTTTGCATCACCATTGTTAGAAGAGGACTTCTGTCTTTGACGAGAGGCTTCCCGTACTGGTATCTGAATTGGTCCACCTCCATTGTTTCAAAATGTACATCATCGCCCAGGTAATCAGGAAGATTGGTACCGGGCACCATCCCCAGCAGATTAGCGACGATATCGCTAGACACCTTGAGCGGGGGGCACGATTGGTTCGCGTGTTCACCAAGTTGTGGAATTTTTTCCCACTTCTTCGCTGTGCTAACCTTGCATCAGTGGAAGTAGTTCCCGACCGTCGCGCATCTTCATATGTCTTTTTAAGAGCGCAGACATAGTTGGAATCCGGCGAAGGCGCTTGTGGTCGCTTCAGGGCATAGATAGTGTGGTTTGATTTCACCGGATCGATCATCTCCTTCGGAGGTGGAGGTTTCTTTGCAAAAAAAAGTCCCTCACTTGGGCTTGACAGATCTCCGCCTTTTCCTTCTTGGTCCTCTCGTATGGTAACTTTTACAAAGCCTTGAGAGATGGACCGTATCTGAATTGCCTCCCACCTCTGGCTGTACTGCTAGCAGCCGGAGCGGCGGCGTCTCTCTTCCATCGTTTCTTACGAGGCGGTGAAGGAGGAGGAGTGCTCCGACGTGCTGGAGGAGCCGGAGCGACGGCGTCTGTCTTCCACCCTTGCTGATGAGAAGGAGGAGGAGGCGGACTGCTCGGACGCGCCGGAGGAGGCGAATGAGGAGGCGGAGTGCCGGCCTCACGCGCCGGAGGAGCCGTAGAAGGAGGCAGAGTGCCTTGATCACTCACCGTAGGAGGAGGAGTAGGAGGAGGTGGAGTGCCTTGACTTGCCGAAGGAGGAGGAGGAGGCGGAGGCGTCCTGCTCGGAAGCTTGATGTACTCCTTCCGCCATAGACATGTAGTCCTCAGAGCATAACTCTGTTGTGTCTCCCCTTCACCTGTAGGGTGGTCAAGATCGAGTTCCTCAAATCGCTCCATTACTTCATCCACCGACACAACAACATAGCCATGCGGAATCGGATGGCAGTGAAAAGTACTGTCGGGTTGAAGAGGTGCAATAGAGCCGACAGCCGCCTTCAAGGTGAGGTTTTGGCATTTCATCATAAGCTGGCAATGTTGAGCCTCCGTGATACCATCCACGAGGTAGCTTGGAGCTGTGAAGTCAGGCTACTGAATGAGCTCCATGGAAGCCATGCTGCTTCTCTGCTGAGATGACGGGGTAGCTTCGTGCCACTGAGATGGTTGGTCGGCAGCTCGCTGGCTCTCAACTTGTTCCTCTAGCTTTAGTACTCTTGCATTGAGCTTCTGCATTGAGCTCAGATCCAGTTTCCTCTTCCTCTCCCGGGTTTTGTAACCGCCTGCTATGGGAAACCCAACCTTCCATGCAACGAAGCCCGGCGTGCCTTGTGTTCGTCCAGGGTGCTTAGGATTCCCGAGTGCCTCAGTCAGCTCGTCCTTCTCAGCTCCTGTTTCCTGTTCCTCTCTCTGGTTTTGTAACCGCCTGCTACGGGAAACCCAACCTTCCACGCAACGGATCCTGGCGTGCCTCGTGTTCATCCAGGGTGCTTAGGATTCCCGAGGGCCTCAGTCAGCTTGTCCTTCTCTCCTTCTTGAGGAGGAGGAGGCGGAGGCGTCCTGTTCGGAAGGTTCATGTACTCCTTTCGCCATAGGCATGTAGTCCTCAGAGCATATATAACTCTGTTGTGTCTCCCCTTCACCTGTAGGGTGGTCAAGATCGAGCTCCTCAAATCCCTCCATTACGTCATCCACCGACACAACAACATAGCCATGCAGAATCGGACGGCAGTGAAAAGTACTGTCGGGTTTAGGAGGTGCAATAGAGCCGACAACCGCCTTCAAGGTGAGGTTTTGGCATTTCATCATAAGCTGGCAATGTTGAGCCTCCGTGATAGCATCCACGGGGTAGCTAGGAGCCGTGAAGTCAGGCTGCTGAACGAGCTCCATGGAAGCCACGCTGCTTCTCCGCTGAGATGGCGGGGTAGCTTCATGCCACTGAGATGGTTGGTCGGCAACTTGCTGGCTCTCAAATTGTTCCTCTAGCTTTAGTACTCTTGCATTGAGCCTCTGCATTGAGCTCAGCTCCTGTTTCCTCTTCCTCTCCCGGGTTTTATCACCGCCTGCTATGGGAAACCCAACCTTCCACGCAATGGAGCCTGGCGTGCCTCGTGTTTGTCCAGGGTGCTTAGGATTCCCGAGGGCCTCAGTCAGCTCGTCCTTCTCTCTGTCGGGAATGAACGTCCCTTGCTGCGCCGCTGTAGGATCGAAGTATTTCTAGAGGGGGGTGATTAGACTACTTGACCAAATAAAAACTTAACCTTTTCCCAATTTTAGTTCTTGGCAAATTTTAGCTATTTTAGGACAAGTCAAGCAATCATCACACAATTCAAGCAAGCATGCAAAGAGTATATTGGCAGCGGAAAGTAAAGCATGCAACTTGCAAGAATGTAAAGGGAAGGGTTTGGAGAATTCAAACGCTATTGGAGACACGGATGTTTTTCCCGTGGTTCGGATAGGTGGTGCTATCCTACATCCACTTTGATGGAGACTTCATCCCACGAAGGGTAACGGTTGCGCGAGTCCACACAGGGCTCCACCCAAGGGCAACGGTTGCGCGAGTCCACATAGGGCTCCACCCACGAAGGGTCCACGAAGAAGCAACCACCCACGAAGGGTCCACGAAGAAGCAACCTTGTCTATCCCACCATGGCCATCGCCCACGAAGGACTTGCCTCACTAGCGGTAGATCTTCACGAAGTAGGCGATCTCCTTGCCCTTACAAACTCCTTGGTTCAACTCCACAATCTTGTCGGAGGCTCCCAAGTGACACCTAGCCAATCTAGGAGACACCACTCTCCAAGAAGTAACAAATGGTGTGTAGGTAATGAACTCCTTGCTCTTGTGCTTCAAATGATAGTCTCCCCAACACTCAACTCTCTCTCATAGGATTTGGATTTGGTGGAAAGAAGATTTGAGTGGAAAGCAACTTGGGAAGGCTAGAGATCAAGATTCATATGGTAGGAATGGAATGTCTTGGTCTCAACACATGAGTAGGTGGTTCTCTCTCAGAACATATGAGTTGGAATGATGTGTGTGTTCTGATGGCTCTCTCCCGAATGAGAAAGAGGTGGAGGGGTATATATAGCCCCCACACAAAATCCAACCATTACATACAATTTACCAATCTCGGTGGGACCGAATCAGAAAACTCGGTCTGACCGAAATAGTAAACCTAGTGACCGTTAGGAATTTCGGTGGGACTGACATGCAACTCGGTAGGACCGATTCGGTTAGGGTTTGGGCATAACGTAATCTCGGTGAGACCGATTACACAAACTCGGTGAGACCGAATTTGGTAATTGGCTAACCAGAGAGTTGGTCAGGCAAACTCGGTGGGACCGATTTGCTCTTTCGGTGAGACCGAGTGGAACTCGGTGAGACCGAAAAGTTACAAAGGGGAAACACTGAGTTTACATTGCAATCTCGGTGGGACCGATTCGCTCTTTCGGTGGGACCGAAAAGTTACGAAAGGGAAACAGAGAGTTTGCAACCCCATCTCGGTGGGACCGAGATCCTTATCGGTAGAACCGAATTGCTAGGGTTTGGCAGTGGCTAATGACAAGTGAAACTCGGTGGCGCCGGATAGGAAGAATCGGTAGGACCGAGTCTGGCTTAGGGTTTAGGTCATATGTGGATATGGGAAAGTAGTTGAGGGTTTTGGAGCATATCACTAAGCACATGAAGCAAGAGGCTCATTAAGCAACACCTCATCCCTCCTTAATAGTATTGGCTTTTCCTAAAGACTCAATGTGATCTTGGATCACTAAAATATAAAATGAAGAGTCTTGAGCTTTTGAGCTTGAGCCAATCCTTTGTCCTTAGCATTTTGAGGGTTCCACTTTCACATCCATGCCATGCCAATCATTGAGCTTTCCTGAAATAATCATCTTGGAATAGCATTAGCTCAATGAGCTATATGTTGTTATGAATTACCAAAACCACCTAGGGATAGTTGCACTTTTAGCCGCGGCGATATACTTCTGAAGCTTCTTGACAGGTATTGCATGTTGCTCGTCCATCCAAGTGCACTTCCCAGTTTTAGGGTCCAAAGTTCCCCCAACCTCAAAGAACCAAGTCCTTGAATGGTTGGCCGGTTCAATTTCTCTAGTTCGACTCCTTTCGCAATCAGGTCATTCTCAGCTTTGTCCCAAAACGGCTGGGCTTTGAGGTAGCCACCTGACCCCGTGCGATGGTGATACAGCTTCTTTGCAGCATTTATCTTGTTTGTCTCTGACATTTTCTTACTCTTGTCCGATGTCTTGTAGGCCACAAATGCGGGCCAGTGATCTCTTATATTCTCAAATCGGACGGTGAATTCTTGAGTCTTCCCTTTGTCGACAAACATTGATTTCAACTCATTCTTCCACCTCCTGAATAGATCTACCATCTTCTTAAGAGAACAGGCCTTGACCAGTGGCTCTATAACTGGCTTATTCGAATCCTCCTATAGCGGTAGGGTGAAATTTGCCTTCAGCGAGGTCCAAAGATCATCTTTCTGTCTATCGGTGACATAAGAAACTTGAGGGTCTTCATTCTTAGGCTTACTCCATAGCTGGATGCTGATCAGGATGTTGTCCCTAACAATAGCTCTGCACTGAGCAGAAAATGCATCCTTGGTCCGCCTGGGTTCAATCGGTTGGCCATCGTCCGTGATTGCCGTGATCGTGAACCTTTCATCCTGGCGCAACCTTTTCTTAGGCCTCGTCTCGTTACCAAAGTTTGGCTCGATCCGGAGGGCTATAAATGAGAAAGAAGAGTTAATATATGTACATACCAAAACAATTAATGCATCAATTAGCTAGACAGCACAGGCTTAATTAATATATATATATACCTCACCGGACTTTGCAACAACTCCCTCCTCCGTTCGGTCACCGGAGGCGTCATCACGGTCTCCTTATTCCACCAGCATTCTGTCACCGGAGCCATCATGATCATGTCTTTCCTCCTCCATTGTTTGATCACCAAAGCCTTCATCCTCTGCTTCCAGACCATCAGTGTCATTGAGAAATGGCAAGACATCACATATGTCGGATTTCGGGTTCCGGCAGACCCTTGAGGTTCGAACACTGGGGTGCGCGCGGAGATTTCGCCTTCTACCTACCTGCACCCCTCCGCCTCGCTAAGATCTAAGCTATGGAAAGAACAGCACAAGAGACACAGGGTTTATACTGGTTCGGGCCACCGTTGTGGTGTAATACCCTACTCCAGTGTGTGGTGTGGTGGATTGCCTCTTGGGCTGATGATGATGAGCAATACAAGGAAGAACAGCCTCGCGAAGGCCTGTTCTTGGCTGAGGGGATGAACTGCTAGGAGGAGTTCAATCACCCTTCTCTCTGTGTGTGTGTGATGCTAGTCGATCCGATTCCAGCTTGTTTCTGGGTTGGCCGATTCTAGATTCTCCCTTCTTGATTACGATCCCCCTACCCTGGGGGTGGCTAGTCCTATTTATAGGCAAAGGCCCTGGGCCTCTTCCCAAATATTGAGCGGGAAGGGCGCCAACAATTGGCCATTTTGAAGGGGAACATCTGATACACTTATCCTGACTAAAGTTGGTCCTCGCCTGCCAAAGGCTCTGGTGGTGACGCTGGACTGGTCTCCACAATGACTTCCTCCCTGCCGTTGGACTGGTCTTGGTCTCGTTGCACCGAAACGGGTGCCTTTGCTTGATGCTCTCGCCTGCGCTTGCTCCCTTTGCACCAAAGAGGAAAGGAGTACACTGCGCGGCTGGCGCCCGCCTGGCACCCTTGGTCATCATGGCTTGCGTCACGGGCACCTCGTGAGGTACCCCGCCTTGATCTCTCCGCCTCCTTGCGAGCCAGCCTGATGAGGCCGTGCCTGAGGAAGCTCCGTGTCGTTCGCCCCGCGAGGCTTGGCCCCTCGTGAGGGTCTTGGGTCTGTGTTGATGAAGATGGGCCGCGCTGGGCCCCCTTTTGAGCCACGCCGCGGGCCGCAGGCAGGCAAGTCTGGGGACCCCCGTTCCCAGAACGCCGACAGTAGCCCCCGGGCCCAAGGCGCGCCTGGACTTGGCCGTGCAGGGAGGCGAAAGGGCAAGAGCGAAGCGCCGCGGGCCCTAACAGCCTGCGGCCTTGGGCGTCGTGTGGCGGTTGATTGGACATGGGCGTCTCCACTTCCCACGGCACCTCGGCAACTGCACGGACTGGACAAGTCCCAGCATGCAAAGCGGGTCATGATTACCTGCGATCGTGGAGGTCGGCGGTTGACCTTCGCCGGCCATAAGTACGGAATGGCGCGCGCCCTTCCAGTCCATCCCGTCTTGCTTCTCCTTCTTCCCGATCCTTGCTCCGTCTTGCTGTGATGGCTCCGATCTGCCGGTTCTCGACAGCAGAGAAGGGAAAGGCTCCCCGAGAGGAACCAGACCCGCTCCCGCCGAAGAAACGGCTCGCCCTCCGCGGCCGGGACGAGGGGGCCCATCAGGTGGTGTCGAGGCCCTGGTGCGAGCGGCCATCGCCGGGGTTCCCGCTTCCCTTGTACGCCCACATCGAGGGCTCTGAAGGAGTTGATGCCGATCGCCACGGGCGGCGCCGCCGTCGGTGCCGACGGGTCACGAAGGTGTGGGTCGTCCCCCCTGGGGTCCACACCGAGGGCTCCTCCCGAGAGTTCGTGCTCCACGCCGCCATGCCTCCTCAGTCTTGGATTCACCTTCCTCCCTTCTTCGCCTCCATCATGCCGCAGGGAGAACTCCTGAAGCTTTGGCTGCAGCACGCCGGCTGCAGCACCCTCATGACCGAGGCAGAGGTCGCGGTCGTTGCCCCGGCGAGGTCTTCATGACTCGAGGCTGGAGCGAAATCGCCCGGGTTTGCAGGACAAGAGGCGCCCTCGCGATCCACTTGGAGTATGATGGTGCTTCGGTGATGTTCTTCAAGGTCTTCGATGCTAACGGGCGCCGGCTGGAGTGCTGCCCCGGGAGAGGTGGTCGGGACCCTGCTACGGCGAGGACTGGGCCCGCCAACCTCTCCCTTGGCGGCTCCTCAGGCGGCGGAGGCGGCGGAGGTTCCAGCGACTCCGGCGAGCTCTTCGCGACTATGGAGACGAGTGACGACAGCTACGAGCCCTCGAGCCGGCGCCACTCCTGGAGCAGGGCGGGCTCGTCAGGCCGTCGCCGACTCTGATCTGGATGGGGTTGGCGTCGGTGCTTGACGGCCCACTGTTGATGATGGCGTCTTTTGCAGGGGCGCGTGTAGTTAGCGTCCTTTTAGGATCTGGTCCCTGCGAGGAATCAAAGACGCGTCCCGTGGGGGCTTGTAAGGTGCCTGTGATCCTGTTTTGTTAATATAACCCTTGTCGTAGAATTGTGTAAGTTGCTCATTACGTCTTAGCTCAGTTCTCCCTTTCGAACATCACGAGGGCTTGGTGGTCTACGCCGACAGGTCCCAGTCCCAAGGCGGCTTCATCCATCGCTGGTATGCCAGGTCGCGATGCCGTGGTCAAGGCCAGGAGGTGAGCGACCCGGGGTCCGGTAAGAGCCCCTGAGTCGCGATGCTCAGGAGGTCCCCTTTGGCGCTCAAGCATCCATCGTTCAGTGAGAAAGGAGAGCGGCGTCGCTAACACGGGATTGCATTAGGTGCGGGGATGGTGCCACGGTAGCTGGTGCTTCCGGGTGGTGACTTATCTCGAGAATCAGGGGCCGCTCTCTGGTGTGTCGTCGGGTCCGTGCATCGGCAGGCGTGAGGTTGCTTGGCTAGGTCCTCGCGTGTCCCTCCCCTCTCGCCTTTGCTCCCCTTTCTGCTCTACGTCCTCAGGTCCCGGCCCTCGAGCGAGTCTCAGCCATCGCTGGTATGCCAGGTCGCGATGCCGTGAACAAGGCCAGAGGGTGAGGGCTGGAGAGCCAGTAGGAGCCCTGAGTCGCGATGCTCAGGCACCCCCCCCCTTTAACGTGCAAGCGGTTTGCGCGAATGAGAGTGAAGGAGACACCGCAAGGGCCTCGCCTGACGCAGCTCCTTTAGGAGATCCTATAGACCCATCATAGAAAGAACGAGGGGTTGCCATGACAATTGACAGTCAGCCGTTGGTTGCTTCCGAGGGGCGACGAGGCATTGAAGGCTTGACGAGGTGGCGCCATGCGGGGCTGCCGCGGCCAGAGCTCAGCCATTCAGGTTTGTCGGCGTTGCAGGGACGGACCCATGCGCAAGCGTCGTGCCGTTTGGGAGCAGCTCCGTCAGTTGGCGTCAGTTGAGCGGGCAACTAGGTCAAACACATTAGCCGCGAAGGAGTGGATTCATTCAAATAGATGCTGGGAAGGCGGACATCACTGGGTCAGGCCCGAGCGACTTGGGGATGATGCAGCCCGAGGGGCGCCCCCAACAAGGTAAGCTAACAACATAAAATAAAAGGGATACATGCCGCAGGGACGGACCCATGCGGCCCGGGAATAATGCAGCCCTAGGGGCGCTCCCAGCTGGAAATGAAACTTGAAAAATGTCACCTGATGATGTTGAGGACGAAGGAGTGTTGGTGTAGCAGACTCGGTGGGCTGCGGAAGCTGATCCTCATGAGCCCCCAAGCCCAGGGGCCTCGGGAGGCTCTGGAGGCGCTGGTGGCTCCTCGCTGACCATCTCCATCTCCACCAGGGCTGCGGAACGCCTGGCCTCTTGAGCCTCCATGATGCCCCTCATGAGGCGCTGGTTCGGCAAGCCGTAAGGCATGCGAACGTAGCTGTGGGGTGGACCTTCGCAGCGCCCCACTCGCGAGGGCCAGAGGCGCTCCAGAGAGGCGACTTGATTGAGCCCTGGTATGTTGATGCAGACGCGCAGCCCACCATCCTCGCCTGGATGGGGAGCCACAGCTGGTAGGCGGCGGCCGCCTCTCATGACTCTTGACTCCTGTAGCTCCTGAATGGCCTTGCTGACGAACTCCTGAGGGTCTGGCCCTCCTTGCCTTACTCCTTCTTGAGGGAAACATGCTTCGAAACATGCCTCCATGTGGTGCCCAAGCGCCTCCCTCGTGACCTTAACCAGGTCGGTGGCCCTCCAGGGGAGAGCCCCCGAGCCCTACCTGAGGAGGGCGCCGGGCGCGCTTTCCTATGCGATGGAAGGAGGTTCCCCCTGGGCAGGCGCGGGCCCTGAGGGGCCTGCCTCCTGAGGGGCCGGGCCAGACGATGTCTTCTTCTTCTTGGGGGCGGTCTCGGGAAGCCTCCTGCTTCCGCGATCCGGATCTTCCAGCGATGCGGCCTGAAAGGCTCGTTCCAGGGAACACACCGTGTCCTTCTCTTCACAGGGCACCGTGATGACTCCGCCACTTCCTGGCATCTTGAGGACATTGTAGCCGTGGTGAGTTACGGCCATGAACTTGGCCAGCGCTGGGTACCCAAGGATGGCGTTGTACGGCAAGCGAATGTGAGCGACGTCGAAGTCGATGAGCTCGGTGCGGTAGTTGCTGCGTGCCCCGAAGGTGATAGGGAGGCGGACCTGCCCAATCGGGACCGTGGAGCCGTCGGTGACTCCGGAGAAAGGCTTGGTTGGCTGAAGCTGGTTGTGGGGCACTTGGAGATTGTTGCATGTTTCCACGGACAGGACGTTGAGCCCTGCCCCGCCATCGATGAGGGTCCTGGTGACCACCACGTTGCTGATGATTGGGGAACAAAGCATCGGGAGGACTCCGGCTGTGGCCGCACACTTGAGCTGATCTGCTGAGCTGAACGTGATGGCGCACGCCGACCACCTGAGAGGGCGCGTGGCTTCGAGCTTGGGGAGGAATGCATTCACTTCGCGGGCGAACTGCTTGAAGATGCGTTGAGAGGCTGGGGCTTGAGCCCCGCCCATGATGCAGGCGATCGCGCACGGCTCCTGGAAGCCCCCAGCCCCCTCGTCCTGATGGCGGTCCTCGTTTCTCCTTGGCTGCGGCGGCAGCGGAGGGAGGCCTGCGTTGCCTGGCGGGCGATCCTCGTGAGGCTGATCCCTCCAGTCTCCCTCGTGAGGCGGGTCTTGCCAGCGATCCTCGTGAGGTCGATCGCGCCACCCTTGGCGCGGGCAGCGGTCTTCCCAGCGTCCTGCGTTCCTTCCTCCTCCTCGACCGTAGCCCCGGTCACCGCGGTCGGGGCGACGGCCGATCCTTCCTTCTCGCACGGCTCGGAGCTCTTGACATTCGTTGGTGTTGTGGGTGTGGAGGTCGTGGTACACACAGTACCGACTGCCCTTGGAAGATTCGGACTGATCTCTGCCCTGCTTGGTGTCTGGTTCTGCCGCGAGCACGGCAGCCCCCTTGCGCTTCACATCCTTGGCCTTGGGCTTCTTCGCTTCTGGGTCCGCGATAGGCAGCTCGAGGAGGGAGAGACGCCCTTCTTCAGCCCTGGCGCACTTCGTTGCCAAGTTGAACAACTCCAAGGAAGTGCACAGGTCTTCATGCATCACCAGCTCCTCCTTCATCTTGACGTCGCGCATGCCGTCGGAGAAGGCTGAGATGATGGCCTCCTCGGTCACCTTGGGAATCTTGAGGCGTGCGTTGCTAAAGCACTGGATGTACTTCTGTAGGGTCTCTCCGGGTTGTTGCTTGATGCGGCGCATGTCGCTCACGGCGGGTGGCCAGTCGCGAGTACCTTGGAAGTTGGCGATGAAGCCGGTGCGCATCTCGTCCCAGGAGGAGATCGTGCCTGGAGCCAGGTTCAGGAGCCAGGTGCGGGCCCCATCCTTGAGTGCCATGGGAAACCAGTTCGCCATGACCTTCTCGTCTCCGTTGACAGCTTCGATGCCCAGCTCGTAGAGCTGGAGGAACTCTGCAGGGTCAGCCATGCCGTCGTAACGAGGAGGCAGGTCTGGCTTGAACTTGCCGGGCCACGCGACGCTGCGTAGCTCGATGGTGAAGGCACGGCAGCCTGCTGTGGCCACGGGAGGCCTTGGGTGGCGGAGAGCTTGGTCTTGCATGTCCCCACGCGCTGCAGCTGGGAGCAGCGCGGGGTCTTGACGTGCGGGAGCAGGAGCATGGTCGCGACGTGCTGGAGCAGGGAGCGCCCGAGCAGCTTCTTGCGGGCAAGGGACTTCTTGGCAGCTCTGCTCTTGCCGCACTGGCACCTGACGGAGCGGGTTCCACCCAGGGGCCATGCGCCTTGGAGCCATGGTGCCTTCTTGAGGAGGAGGTGGCTGGGGCGCCGCCGGAGCTTCGTCGCCCGCGCGGGGCGGGGTGCGGTGCAGCGGAACAGACGGCGCGGGAGAGCCCCTACGGCGCGGCCGATCTCGGCGATGCGGTCGAGCCATTCTTCGTAGACGTCATCGACGGGACGGTAGCGCAGGAACTCATTTGCCGCGATGAGCGCAGATCGAGCCTCCATGGGTGCGCGGAGCGCGCGGGACGAAGAACCAGCTGGGGTGAGCGAGGGAGTAGCGGTGCGGCCGTATTGCCGGACGGACGGATGCTGAGACGACGCTTGCTGCTCGTCCCCCACCGGGCCGGTGGCGGCGTTGACGGCAAGTGACGGGGAACGGCGAGGACGCCCGCCGACAGGAGCCGTCTGGGCGACGCGGGAAGCGAGAGCGGCCCGGCGCTCGGCGCGGGCCCGACGAGCGTCAGACATGGACGCGATGGTCGGAGGAGAACGGGGTGGTGGAAGACGAATTCCGGCGCACCCCTACCTGGCGCGCCAAATGTCGGATTTCGGGTTCCGGCAGACCCTTGAGGTTCGAACACTGGGGTGCGCGCGGAGATTTCTCCTTCTACCTACCTGCACCCCTCCGCCTCGCTAAGATCTAAGCTATGGAAAGGACAACACAAGAGACACAGGGTTTATACTGGTTCGGGCCACCGTTGTGGTGTAATACCCTACTCCATTCGATACTTTTCTCCCTAACCGTCAGATCCGGTCCTCTAATCTCCCACCACTAGAAAGTGCATAGTCACTACCAGACCACGCCTCCTCTGTCGGGTCCCATCCCTGAAAAGTGCGTAGTCACCACCAGACCACGCCTCCACGCCTCCTCTGTCGGGTTGCTCCTTCGCTAGATGCGGGAAATGCGTTCATCGGCGTCGGCAGCCCCGGCGGGACCGGCGCTGTTGTCAGCTTGCCGTCCCTCGTCTCATGGCCACCGGGACTGCAGCGCCGCCGCCGATTGTGTGCTAGCTTCTACTGTTGATCGGTTCCATCCCACAGTCGTCATGGTTGTAGCAAAAACTCTGGTGTCGGCGGCTCCAGCTCACGCCACCATCGACTAGCACTGCCATGATCCAGCAAAAAACTCGGTAGCAAAAACCAAAAAATGGTCAACTGAAGCAAAACATTTAGTCAGTTCCAGCTAAAAAAACACTGGTTGTAAGAAAAAAACCCACTGATCCAGCAAAAAATAGAATTCTGTAGCAAAAACCAAAAATGGTCAATTGGAGCAAAATATTTAGTCGGTTCCAGCTAAAAAACACCTGTTGTAGAAAAAAAGCCACTGATCCAGCAAAAAGATCTCAGTAGCAAAAACCTCTAATGGTCAGTTGTAGCAAAAAATTAGCTAGTTCCAGCTAAAATTAACAAAGGTTGCTACAAGAATGTCACGTCAGAAAATTCAAAGAAAAAGATTGTAGCAAAAAAACTAGCAGGTTCCAGCAAAAAAACGTTGGCGGCCAGGAATGCGTCCAGTTTTAGCAACGGTGGATACTTCCAGCATGCCGCCTGGCTGGTTGCAGCAAATGCCGACGCCAGTTCCAGCAAAGTGCTGCCCAGGTCGTAGCCAAACGCCGATGCGGGTTGTAGCGAAAAAATGGTGACCGTGGGTGGTAGAAAATTACCGAGCCGGTTTCGGCAAACGTTGAATACGGTCCCAACATTTCTAGTCACCCGCCGTTCTAGCATCACGCCAGATCAGAAAAGGGAGAGCTCGGGGGGAGGGGGCGCCATCCTTGACAGACAGGGTGGGCGAGCGCTACATGGAGTCTAAGCACGGCGATGTACAACCATGGCTAGCGTGTGAGGTGGGTTGTTCTTGACGGTATGAGCTTTGGGGGCAAAAATGGCGGCTTTGTCTTGTAGATTTGTGGATGGACGAGAAAAGAATGAGAGGTGATAAGGCAGGTGCGCTGGCGAGCGGTGGGTGGGCCCCCACAGCCATGCGTTCCCACGCATGCGGCTTCGACGGAGACACGTTTCACGAATCATGAGTGCGCGTTGTTACATGGGAGTGGATGTCACCCCGATCCAACGATTCGCGAGCGACCGGCCGAGCGTTTCGGCCGGCGCGCCGCATGTAAACAGTTCCCTTTGGTTAAGTACCGGTTAGAGAAGAAAAATCGAAGGAAAACGTTTGGAAACGGTGTGCCGGCCGAAGCTTCGGCCCATCGCGCCGCGTAGCTCGCTTTAGTTTTTCTCTCCACGTGACTACGTGAGCATTTGGGACCACCCATCGCCTATCTCTTCATCTTATCTCTCCAGAACACACTACAGCCATTCGTTCCCCTCAAGTCTCTCTCCTCCCAATCCCAATCTCGTCAGCCATGGCACGACCATCCCCCCGACGAGCAGCTCCTTCCATGGTGCTCGTGTGGCTCCTACCTCTCCATGGCTGTGACGCTCATCACCTTGTCTGCCTCCGCCGGCAGCTGGACACGCGCCCTCTCCATGGCCGTCGCAACCAGGGTGCTTCGATCGCCATGGCCAAGCTGCACCCGGCCCCGGCAACGGTGGCGAGTTTGTGCTGGAACCGGGTATTTTTTTTGCTGGATCCACCATTTTGTTTTGCTACAACCCCTTTGTTTTTTGCTACCATCCCCTTTCAATTTTATGAACATCTTCGTTTTTTGTGGGAACTGATGCTCTTGTCTGCTGCAACCAGCTGGTGTATGTGCTACAAGGTCGGTGCCTCGCCAGGGAAGCTACATCCAGCAGCAAGGAGTGTTGTATCCAACGTTGTTCGAATGTCGGGAGCTGCAATCGTGCACGCCGGAGCTCCAACCGGTTACTGGGGGAGCTGCAAGAGAGGGTGGCCATTTTTTGTTGATGCATTTTTTGCTGAACCAATTTTTTGTTTTTGTTGGAACCGGTGTATTTTTTTGCTGGAACCAAGATATTTTTTTGCTTCATCGGATGCAGAGCTCTCAAATGCTCATGTCGTTTTTGTTGGCACCTAAGCTTGTTTTTGCTAGAAGCATTTTTTTGATTTTGCTTCAACCGACCACCGGATTTCGACCCAGGGTGAAGTTTTTTGCTGGAAGATTTTTGTTGCTTCTAGATTTTTTGCTGCTTGGCACTCGAACCCGGCGAGCTGGAGACGCAGAGATGATGCAGCCATCCACCCTAACTGCTAGCACATGCATCATCAGAAGTTTGGATCCAACAAATTATTTTGCTACCACCATAATTTTTTACTAGAACCAACTTCAAATTTTGCTTCCATCATGTTCTGTTTTTGCTGAATCCAGCTTTTGTTTTTGCTTCCACCATGACGGCGGCCGGCGGCAACGACTGCGGCCGGCGGCGACGACGACGACCGGCGGGGAGGGCGGCTACAGGCGAGCGCACCAGGGTGGTACTTTCAAACTGGGCGCATCGCTCATCCATGGTAGCGCGCTGGAAGTTTTTTTTAAGGAAGAAGACGCCTGGTGAAAGTAAAGAAGAGAATCGTACGGCCATGAGTTGTTCGATCGGACGCTGCTGGTATGACCGGCTCAAAGTTGGGCCGGCGCACCGGCGCCTAGTAATGGCCAGAATCGAATTTGTTTTTCTCTAACGCCGGATAGGGATCGGTCAGAATGCTCTCAAGTGCAGCAAAAAAAATGAAATATCTGTAGGACACATGGCCTTGCTTTTTTTTCTTGAGAAATCTCCCATGCTTTATTGAATAAGAGTAATGTTCATAGATACAATAGTTGGGTCACGAGAAGTGCCCAACCACACATGTATGTCTATGCATAGATTACATGCATGCTTTGCGAGATTGTGAGCCTTAAAATTGAAATTTCTAAGCTCAAAAATAACACATGGCCTTGCTATGATGCACCATTTTGAACCACAAGCAGCTAGTATTTTTCTGGCGGTGACTGGACTAAACGAAGAATTCACGCAGAACTTTCAGCGACCTCCAATTTCCCCTCAACAAGATCCTCCAGGAAACCGCTGAGAGAACGCTGCGACGAGCCGCCTTCGAGGACCGTACCACGGGAAGCCTCGCGCAGCTGCGCAGCCCTTCTCCTCATCTCCTGGCCAGCGCCGCTGTCCAAATCCATCAGCTTCCTCGCGGCATCAGAGACCGCGGCCCTGCTCACGATCCCATCCTTTCCCCTCTGCTGCCTCAGGTTGATGCCGGTCTTCCATTCGTCGGCGACCATCCGGGCATTCACCAGCTGATCCCACACAACAGGGAAGCCAATCAAGGGCACTCCAGCGCACACGGCTTCGAGCACCGAGTTCCACCCGCAGTGGCTGAGGAAGCCGCCGACGGACGGGTGGCGCAGCACCTCCTGCTGGTCGCACCACGGCACCGCCAACCCCCTGTCGCCGCACATCTCCCGCAGGCCGGCGGTGGCCCTGTCCCGGGCCACCCAGAAGAACCTGACCGCGCTGTCGCGCAGCCCCACGGCGATCTCCTCGAACTGCTTGGGCGGCATGGCGACGAAGCTGCCGAACGAGACGTACAGCACCGAGTTCTGCGGCTGCGCGTCCAGCCAGCGCCGGTGCTCCTCGTCACGGGCGCTCTCCCCGTTGTCCGGCGCACGCAGGATTGCAGGGCCGATTGGATAGATGGGGCAGGGAAGTAACTCTGCTATTTTGCTCATGGAACTGGGCTCGAGCTCGTGGAAGGAGGTGAATAGGACGCACTGCGCTTTGCGTACTTTGACGAACACCTCCGCTGATATTTTGATTGGCCCCTCCCAAGCGAGGAAGATCTTGACATCAGACAACCTCACTGATGAGAGGCCCGGTACATATTGCTCCAACGACTTGCGGCTTAGTTCTGCAGAGCATACGAGTAGAACGCATCAGTTGTCTACGATTTAGTGAAGAATCAAACTGAAGCTTGTCCTAGGCTAAAGAATCCAAAATATTCTATGAGGAAACAGAGACAATCTTGTGGAGTAAATTGCTCAGTTTTTCCTGATTAGTAACGGTCTTCTACACTCTCTGAACAAAATTTTGGAGCATGGTCGAATTAGCTAGTACCTTCTTCGCTGAAACCTTCAACCGCTGGTCGCCACAGGTCCAAATGGCAGAGCGCCAACAAGAACGTGGCCGGCTGGGTCCAAAGCGAGCACACCGGCACGCCGAGCCGCGCGCCGGCCGCCACCGCCCACTGCAGGTACGTGTCGGCCACGATAGCATCTGGCCTCCGCCCCAGCTCCAACGCCAGCCGGTCGAGCAGCCGCTCGACGGGCTCCCCCATCTTGCAGTTTACGGCCTCGATGAAGCCGCCGTGGTCGGCCCCGCGGCCGTGCTCGGAGGGGATGACGTTGGGGATGGTGGCGAGGCGGACGCGGTCCGGCAGCGTGGGGGTCACTCCGGCGGAGGCCAGCAGCCCGTGCCACTCCTCTGTGACGACGACGGTGACGGTGAGGGCGCCGTCCGCGGCGACGAGCAGGCGGCACACGGCGAGCATGGGGTTGATGTGGCCGCGGCCCGGGTACGGCAAAGCGACCATGTGCCGAGCCGCCGTTGCGGACGTGGCCATTGTTTGATTCTGTGCGGACTGCGGTGAGAGATCGGTGGAGTACTCTTATGTAACGCGGTGATGATTGAGACGTTGTCATCTTTTTTCGGATTTCTAGGTAATGCCGGCGGCGGCATACAATAATTCAGTACCAGACCAGTTCTGCATCGTTCTGATGCGGAGGCCATAGTGCCCCCCTTTTCGAAAAAAACCAGGCCAGTTCTACAAACTTTTTTCATTTTTTAACATTTCTCTTCTAAACCTATCTATCCAGATGAGAATTTGCAAATCCTAAAATAATAATGCAGCTGTCTGATTCTCATGGACAAAGCCAACAGAAGAATCATGCCCGTATCTGTATGAGTGGAATTGTATATAGTGTTGCAAATGATAACATCATTGCTGACATCATGACATCTTTTTCTATTCCGGCTGTTTGGCTAAGCTAAATCGGAATTTGGAGATGTAAGAACAGTTATTTAGGTGACTATGCTGCATATAATTAACTTGTGTAAGGTAGATACAGATTAAAATTCACTATATAGAAAATCCAAAACTACAAATAAAGAGTATTTTCATAAGTACCCCACTGGTTCACAAACTTTTAAATATTGTTTTTGTTAAAATTTGTAGTCTGGTTTACATGAAAACTAAATCACGGATGGATCGTGATTCCTACCGCCGCCGCCACCAAAAAAAGCGCTCCTCCTCTCCTCCGCTGCCGGAGGAAGCTGCAGGGCGAAGCCGCTGCGACCGACGGCGGCGGCAGGGACCTTGCTCGCGTCGTGGGGGCGTCCTCGGGCACGGCGGAGTCTCCCTTGTTGACACCAGCGGCGACGATGTTTTGGGCGGTTGCTCGGTTCCGGCAGGTCGGGGCGGTGGCTTGCCTCCTCGTCTGCGCACCGTACTGACTTCGCTCGAGAGCGGCGCTGGAGTGCGGGGCGGGCCGGCCGCTGCCGTTTCCGTCAGATATGGCGCCTGGAGCCGCGGGCCATGGACAGCATGGGCCAATGTCCTCCGCCGTGACGTCGATTGCGTCAGCTTGGTGGAGGCAGCGGTGTGGTGACGGCCTTGTGCTCTTATCGCATCACGGCAACGTTCTGCTTGACTGGTCCTCCTCGATCTGGCAGTCGACGTGTTCCGGAACTACTGCCGAAGATCTTGCCCAAGGATATCTGGATCGGATAGTATCTGGTCGTTTGTGTCCATATCAGCCTATGTGGCTCCAGGAGGGCGTGACGCGAAGCTCTGCTATTTGTTTACACCATGGGACATGTCGGCATCTCGATTTCCATGGCACAGACAACAGCAGAGAAACTCTTGATGGCTGAGATCGGAGGATCAGTAAGGCGGAGGGGGCCCTTGAAGGCGATGGAGTCAGCTAGGTGTTTGATAACTTTCAGTAGCAACAGTGTCAAGTGGGGGCGATAGCACTAGAGGATTTCATATTTTGGTGGTGCTCCTCGGGTAGCGAGTCGTGACTTTCAGGGTGAAAAACCTAAGGTTTTGCCTTCAGTGGTTGTGCCTGGCAATTGCCTTGTTGAAGGTATTGTTTTGAGAACTCGATCTTTCTCCAGGGTGAAAACCTATGATCTTGGATCGGGCGACGACGGCGCTTGTGCACTGTTTCCTTCTTAAAGACGTCGCTTTTGGAGACCTTTTATGTTTTCCAGGTGTTGTCTTTGGTCTTTCGGCCTACAAATCACGCTCCACTTGGCTAGTCTATATTTTTTTCTTTTCCACCTCTAAAAGTGTTCTAGATATTTTCAGACCCTTTTATATATAATTTAACATCTCCAAAAACATTTTCCACCTATATGTATTTATCGATAATACCCGGTATTACCTGATACTCTGTGAAACCCTTCCGATGACCCCCGAAACGCTTCCAGATCCTCTCGAAATTATTCCAAATATTAATAAAACAATTCCAAAAATATATTTTCATCACGCTCGTCCTACTAACACTTAGAAGATCATGATTTCCTTAAGCTTGTGACCTCGTAGGTTCGGTAACTCATAGATATGAACGAAACCATTCGTTCAATGACCGACAGCAGAACCGTGGACGTCCATATTGATCCTTATGAGCACATAAATGATATTCGAGTGAACCTTTGGTTATCATGTGATGTTCCCTTTGCTTCTGATACTCCACAAAACCCAAGATGCGTCGGTATCCTCCTGAGTCATCACATGCTCACTATACCGTTATCCTCGTTACCGGTTTTATTCTTCTTTCTCGTTATTGTGTTCCGGCATCCCCGTGATGAAGTCACATGTGTCTAGACAGATGATGATGGATGTCATCAGGGCCCTAAGAATATCTCTCCATCGTCATAGAAGCAAATCCCACTATCGATCTATCTAGTCCCTTGTCAAATTTTCTGATGAACATATAAGTTGTCGTTACGATCGCCGTGTTACAGGTGACGTTTGAGCAACCCGAAATCCCACTGTGTGGTAAGAAGTGACTACGATACTCTCATGGTCTAAGGAGCAAAACCACATGTTAACATTCCGTGTTATTACAATTGATTACAGATGATATTAACTTAATCCATAACAAACAAGTTTGGATCGATTTAGTATGACCGTTCTTCTAACGTCATAATCTCAATGTTGTTTTAAAACTATCGTTACACTTACAGATATCCTAAGATCCGGAAAACATGATCACCAACAACACTTGAGCTAGTCCTAAAGGCAAGACTAGGAACCTTTTATTTTACCATTTATCATTCCACACGTGCATACGAGTTTTCCAACGAATCGCATATTTCAGGATCATAGCAGTTATAGCAGAGAATATAAACTCTATAATTATGAATATGAAAATATAATGATACAATTAGTATTGCTTCTATGACATATTTCCAACAACAAAGCGCGAGAGAGGAGGCTGGGAGGAACAACATCGGCGGTGGTGCCAATGTAGTAGTACGCATGAGAGAAGGCAGATAGGCAGCGGCAGTGCATCTGACACGACGAGCACGGGGTCGCGGGCGAGTGATCCCGTTGTTGACACGACAAACTAGTTGCTAGCGTCGTCGCCGCAGAAAAAGTTCATGTGGATGGACGAATAGGAGGGCGCTGAGGCAGAGGATAGAGGAGAATAAATAGAGTGTGCACGTCATGGCAGCGTCAGCTTAGTAGGATGCAGGAGAGGAGGCCAAGATTAGCGATGGCGACGATGACGCCACTTCAGCAAGACGCGGGAGAGGAGATCGAGAGCCGCCACACCCAATGGGTCGTTGATTTTCCTTCGCCCTGAACACAAGTGTCTAAATTAAGAATCGACATGGATTGCTTGCATGTATCCTTGAAATTCTGAATGAAACGGGTCTTCAATTCAGCCCATGAACCAATGGAGTTAGCAGGCAACCCTTTCAACTAGTTACGAGCCGGCCCGTCCAACATCATGGTGAAATACTTTGCACATGCAACATCACTGACATCCAACATCTCCATAGCCATCTCATAGCTCTCAATCCAAGCCTCTGGGGGATGATCCGCTATGTAGTTAGGCACTTTTACGAGGGCCCTTGAAATCCTTAGGCAATCGCTCGTTGCGTAGAGCCAGCACTAAACATGGCACTCCCAAGGTTCTAGAGGTCACTCCTGCCTCCACAGATGCTGACGGATAAACCGGAAATTTTTGTTGAGCTGCTAACTGAGCCGCCAGCTTAGCCTTCCGACGTGCCCTGGCCTGATCCACCAAAGTCTGAGCATCGACACCACCGCGTTTCGGGTCATGCCTGAAGTAAATATGCCCTAGAGGCAATAATAAAGTTGTTATTTATATTTCCTTATATCATGACAAATGTTTATTATTCATGCTAGAATTGTATTAACCGGAAACTTGATACATGTGTGGATATATAGGCAGAACACAGTGTCCCTAGTAAGCCTCTACTAGACTAGCTCATTAATCAAAGATGGTTAAGTTTCCTAACCATAGACATGTGTTGTCATTTGATGAACTGGATCACATCATTAGGAGAATGATGTGATGGACAAGACCCATCTGTTAGCTTAGCATAATGATCGTTAAGTTTTAGTGCTATTGCTTTCTTCATGACTTATGCATATTCCTTTGACTATGAGATTATGCAACTCCCGGATACCGGAGGAATACCTTGTGTGCTATCAAACGTCACAACATAATGGGTTGATTATAAAGATGATCTACAGGTATCTCCGAAGGTGTTTGTTAGGTTGGCATAGATCAAGACTAGGTTTTGTCACTCCGAGTATCGGAGAGGTATCTCTTGGCCCTCTCGGTAATGCACATCATAATAAGCCTTGCAAGCAATGTGACTATTGATTTAGTTGTGGGATTATGCATTACGGAATGAGTAAAGAGACTTGCCAGTAATGAGATTGAACTAGGTATGGAGATACCGACGATCGAATCTCGGGCAAGTAACATACCGATGACAAAGGGAATAACGTATGTTGTCATAACGATTTGACCGATAAAGATCTTCGTAGAATATGTGGGAACCAATATGAGCATCCAGGTTCCGCTATTGGTTATTGACCGGAGAGGTGTCTCAGTCATGTCTGCATAGTTCTCCAACCCGTAGGGTCCGCACGCTTAACGTTCGATGACGATTTGTATTATATGAGTTATGTGATTTGGTGATCGAATGTTGCTCGAAGTCCCGGATGAGATCACGGACATGACGAGGAGTCTTGAAATGGTCAAGAGGTAAATATTCATATATAGAATGATAGTATTTGGACACGGAAGTTTTCCAGGGGTACCGGGTACGTATCGGGTCATCGGAAGGGGTTTCGGGCACCCCCCCGGCAAAGATATGGGCCTTATTGGGCCTACGACAGGACAGACCAGCCCCTAAGGGGCTGGTGCGCCCCCATATGTGCCGGCCTAAGTGGAGAAAGGAAAGGGGAAGGAGGAAAGGAAATAGAGGGAATAGGATTCCCCCTTACTTTCCCCTCTCCCCTCTTTCCTTCCCCCCTTCGGAGATAAGGAAAGGGGGAGGCCGAATTGGAGGAGGCCCCCAAGTAGGATTCCTCCTACTTGGGGCGCCCCATGGTTGTCCCCCTCCCCCTCCCACCTATATATATGTGGGGAGGGGCGCCTAGAACACACAGCAAACATTGTTAGCCGTGTGCGGCGCCCCCTCCACAGTTTACGCCTCCGATCATATTCACGTAGTGCTTAGGCGAAGCCCTACGCGGATCACTTCACCATCACCGTCACCACGACGTCGTGTTGACGAAACTCTCCCTCGACACTTTGCTGGATCAAGAGTTTGAGGGACGTCATCGAGCTGAACGTGTGCAGAACTCGGAGGTGCCGTACGTTCGGTACTTGATCGGTTGAATCGAGAAGACGTTCGACTACATCAACAATGTTAATCTAACGCTTCCGCTTTCGGTCTACGAGGGTACGTGGACACACTCTCCCCTCTCGTTGCTATGCATCTCCTAGATAGATCTTGCGTGATCGTAGGAATTTTTTTGAAATTGCATGCTACGTTCCCCAACAATGCCTACGGGGTTGGCTACGGTGTTGCTCACTACTTGAAATTGTACGTATAAGCCGCCTGTTGAGCCACTGCTGTCTGAAGAAGCTCTCTGGCCCTTCGCATCTCTATCGCGGCTGGAGACTCGCCTTCCACCGGGAGAGCCGCCAATCGTGTCGCCGCAGCAATCATGTTATCTAGAGGATTGGAACAGTGACCCGGCGATGTCGGAGCGTGCTGAGGTGGAGTCAAGCGGGGCGAGTCAGCAGCTCATGGTTGAACCGGCGCTCCTGTCACCGGTACTTCACCAGCCCGATTCATCACAGGCGGGTCACTGGTCCCTGCCCCAGGTGTGTTGAAGAGGTTTCTCGCGTCGTAATCCGAAGGTAAGCGACTTTGGTGCCTCCTTCTCATGTTGGCATTTGAAGCGTTTCAATCCAAGGTAAGCCGGAAAGATTCTGCATGAATCTGTTGTGCCTGAACGTCCAAAGCAGCTTGCTCCGTGGCCATGCTAGCATTTTCAGCCGCCAACTCTTCATTGGCCTAAGCTATCTCATCTCGTAGCTTCACAACATCCACTTTATGATGTTCTTGAGTGTCCGGGGTCACCTCCGCCCCCATCAAAGTTGCCAAAGCATCCAGCAGTTCGGTCAGAACCTGAGCCGGCGGGCGCGCGGAGCCGCTAGCCACAGCCGTTGCTGCAGCCGCTGAGCTGGAGGTCATGGCCACGGCGGTCGTTGAACCGAGCACTGGTTGTGTACCAGTCATGAAGATTGCAACCCTGTTCGGCTGCTCATAGGGGTCCGGAATACTGTCACCATCTGAACAGCCCCCAAGCCGGCCGACCTATAGTTGATACATTGAATCGGTCTCTCCGGTTGATGACTCACCATTAGAGTAGATGGCCGTCTCACCAGCAGACACAGATCCTTTCTCAAGTTCCGCCCCATGGATGAAACCCACAAAGGCGTGCTTCACAACGGTTTGATCTTGGCGGGTCGTGCACGCTGAACCGCCTCGACGATGTCAGTGCAGATGTCTGGCTCAGGGCCTGATTCGCCGATCTTGCCGATGAAGACGTGGATTCCGCCGAAGGGGACCCGGTACCCATACTCGATTGAGCCGGCCTCGGGGTCCCAGCCCGCATCGTCGATGTAGAGCTTGCCGCGATGACTCTTGGTCATCCGGCCCACGGCATATCTCTTGATCCCTGCGAAGTCGCCCTTTAAGAACTCGAAACCACCGTGCACTGGCCCCACGGTGGGCGCCAACTATCGTGGGTTTAACACGGCAGATGTCCTAGCGAAAGAACTTAGATGTGGAGCCATCGCGACTAGGTTAGCTTAAAGGGGTTAATCGGGACAAAGGACGCAGAGAGTTTATACTAGTTCGGCCCCTCGTAATGAGGTAAAGGCTTACTCCAGTTTGGGGTTGTTTTGCTTGTGTTTCGATTACCAGGGAGCGAATCCGCTTGACCTAGTTCTCGACTTGTTGTTTCTTGAGTTAACCCGCCGCCGAGTCACCCCTTTATATACACAGGTTGATGCCCGGCGGCTAACAGAGTCCCGACTGGCTCATACACAACGTGTCTGGCTCGGTGACTAACTAAGCTTGCCTTACAATACAAGTTATACATATGGCGGTTCATCCTCTTGGGCCTCAAGTCGCCTCTGGGTCTTGGGCCTTCAATGGGCTTCCTTCATGACCCGCCATCTTCATCTTTAAGTCGTCAGTGGTATGACCCGGCCCCTCCTAGGCGGGTTATACCTAATAGTTATATCCCCAACACCATTGCTGGCGTCAGTGTAACAGGACGCGGGACAGAGTCCTAGAGGAACGATTAAGTAGCCTCTTAAATCAGACCACACATATGCATATGTACAATCACGAGGAAGATATAGATATACGCGTCTACGATCGTGGAAACAGAAAACATGCAACACGAAAGTCGCGCGACGAATTTGATAAAATTCGTCCAGAATAGCTTTAAACATGAACACAAAATTAAATATTTACCATATATGAAACTATGAACCGGTCGCCTGAATGAAACTACAACATCGATGTGCTTTTTTTTTCATGTAGACCTTATCTTGAAACCTCAGGTGCACGAGGTATGAGACCGAATGAGGTTGCATTCCTGGACCAACCCACGCGTGCTCTCGTGCATCGCCCAAGCTTGACTCGCTGGAAACTGCCGATTTGCACATTCTTTGCGGGCCTGGCTAGGAGGTACTGTAAGTTTCGTGCTATGCAGCCCAAACAGTGAATGTAGGCAATCACACATGCCATTTCATTGCACACAGGGCTGGTTGGGCTCTAAGAGGGCAACTAAAGACGCCCTTGGTTGCTCCTTCACAAGGGAGGTCTGATACCACTTGCTTCTGCTACTGCAGTTGCACTGTGTCATACCCTTAGGAAGGAGCAGGATCCTCGAGTGGTGGCCCACGTCGAGCTTAGCGGTGGAGCGTTTTAGGATGAAAGAGCTAACCATGGTTGTCTATGTTACCTTGTGGTGTCATCTGGCTAGAACATAACAACAGAATGGTTGTGCATAAGTCATCCCTACCAGGCCTGGTGGTTGCCACGATCAAAGCGGAGCTCGAGCTGTTGCCACTCAATGTCCTCAATGCATAGTTGTTTAGCTTTTGGGTGCTAAGCATCCTTCACTTAATTAGTTGTAGACTTAGAATTATGTTTCCATCTAGGTACACGTGTTTAGTACCATTTTTATGGGGTCATCAAAGTACTCTCTCTTTTTAATTAGATTGCACCATCCGATTTTATGCCGATTCGATAGCCTTAACATCTATACATGGTGGAACATTAGAAGGGGCCTTAGCGCATGTCTATGGTGGGCCTACATTTCAAGTACACTAGTTGTGCAGCAGTGGGGTAGGGTTTGATCTCACATTTGATTGCCTGCCCTGTACTCGGTTGTAAATGATGTTTGTCTCTCATCTCAATGGAAAAGACATGCAGTGCTCTTGCATGAAAAACAAACAATGGAATTGCTAAACCTCAGTCGATTGGGTACTTAACCAAGTCTCAGTCGATGCTTTATTCGTGAGATCTCACATGAAGATCCGTTCAAAATTTTCTTTTAAACTTTTATATGTTATGTGACTTGACTGAGACTTGGTTAAGTCTAAGCACAAATTTTAGTTGAACCAAAGAACTATCGCACAAAAACGCACTTAGTCCATTTCGCACTTAAAGAAAACCCATCCGGAATAATCTATCGTCTTCGAGACCTGGCACAGAATCAGCCGCCAGCAGTCATCACACTTGATGATCGGCAGAGGCATGTCGAGTTGTCGGGCTAGGGCCGAGCCCGCTCGAATGGCCAACGAGGATCTGCTGGTGGGTGACTGACAATGCAAGCGGTAAGAGGAGGAATACATACCACGAGGCGGCGCAACGAGCTCCGGGTGGCTACGCTTGACGAACCCCGACAAAATACGACGGCGCCGGGCATGGGTGCATCGAATCCGGTGGGGGTGCGCTCGAATCCAACAGTGCAAGGACGAGGAGCGGCGGGTGGTGCCAGGCGACTGCGGTGGTGAATGGTGGCTGGTGGAGGAAAGGGATGGCCGCTCTGGAGTGGATGCGGTCGAGCGGGGGAGAGTGGCGCCGGTCGAATAAATTAAGGGGCCACCGACGCCAGGTGTAAATGTTTTACTTCTCTAATGCTAATAAGGATCGGCTAGATCCAGTTTAGGCCCTTGAAATATATTTTTACTCTCTAAAGTCTTTTAAGAGATTGGCTAGAGATGCTCCAAACGCTGCATGGTACCTCACGTGCATGGTAGAATATTCAAACTCAAACTTTTTTGCTGTTGGGAAGAAGATGCCAACTGATTCTGATCAGTGTGTACATTGGAATAACCTCTATAAAAAGCTAGTGTACAAGCTTATAGTCACCTTAGTCGATCAAGTAGCTCATTACAACTGTTCCAAGCCTCAAAAACAGGTACCATTTTCTTTCGTGGAAGCAGTAAGCAAGCAAACCCGCGCGTCCAGGTCTGGAGGCCAAGCCTGCACTTGCTGCAATCATATTTGGAATGAATCTACCATAGCCTTCAGAATCTTTTCCGACGACTGCCACTGCTTGTCGCTGGCGCTCGCGACGAAGAGCACCACCGTGCTCCCCTTGGCCGTGGCCTTGGCCAGATTGTGAGAGCCCGTCAGTGCCAGTGGGGTCTCCAGCACATAGCTGTAGTACTGCGTCACAAATAATTTACGCCCATGCATCAGGAATTCAGGTTTCAGCAACACCTTCAGTGAGTTATCGACGGCGACTTACAGTTAGGTCGCCGATCTTCTCGACAGAGGCCTCGATGATCTCCTCGGGTTCCAAGGTGTTGCCGGTGACGAAGGGCCCCAGGGAGGCGATCAGCTTCTCGGGGCTGCCGATGTCCTCGATGGTGGCGTTCGGCCGGTTGGTGAGGCGGATCAGCGGCGAGGCCACCACCTGCACTTTGCCCTGCCTCTCGTCCTCGAATTTCACCTCCACCCATGGCTCCGCGCACTTGGGCTGGCAGTAATTGCCGGAGAGTATGTTGGCCACTCGCAGCTGCTTCCAGGTGGGCGGCAGGATGAACTCATATGGTTCCACATTGCCTGAATTTCATGACAAAACTCAACTCAGTTGACTAATCGACAGGGTGCATCAGATTGCAAGATAGGTACTAGCACTAACAAGGAACAATGCATGGAGATAGCTAGAAAGTAGCAAGAACCGAGTGATCACCAGCCCGGAGGGCGGGGGTGTCCTTGGTGGTGGCCTTGAAGAACACGAAGCCCGGGCTGGCCGGCGCCGGCGGCAGGTACTTGCCGGCCTCGACCTCGCGCGCTCCCGCGGGCAGCGGCGTCGCCGAGAACAGCGCACCGAGCGCCGTCCCCACCACCAGCTCCCTCCTGTGGCTAGCAACCGCGAGAGGCGCCGACTGCGGGGCAGGGGCAGCGTTGTCCGCAGACACAGCGTGGAGAGCAGAGGAGCGCGTGGCGCAGGAGGCGACCCGCAGCCGGAGCGTAGGCCGCAGGAGCGGGGAGAAGACGGAAGAGGAGGAAGAAGCCATGAGCGAGCGCGCGAGGGCCACGGGTTCGCGCGCGGGAGGGTCAGAAGAACGGCCACTCTTATCCAGACGAGTGTGATATTTGGCCTTGTCGACGCGCTCGCATTCTTGATCTCGATGTGGCGAGTTTGTGTACGTGTACGTGTACGGAAGAGGTGCCGGGGACGCGGCTGAGCAGCGCCCCCTCAGTCAGTCAGCACGTCGAGGATAAGGTGGGATAATAGGGAGCCAGAGGGCGGGTGTGCGGCCGAGCAGCAACGGTGGAATTACTCGGCAACCATGGCGCCTGCAGCCTTGTCCGCCCCCGTCCTTCGCGTCTCTCCACAGTCGGCTGGAAGGGCCGCCGCCGCCGCGCCCGCCGGCGGTCTCCGCTTCGGCCAGACGGCTTGCCTGCACTCCGGCCATTCTGGTATTCTTGCTTCTGCTCCATGCTCTTTTCTTGTGCTAATGAGCTGCACGAATCCAGTGAGCAGATGGATTATTAACAAACTGATCTTGTTATGTTCTGCAAAAGGCCAAACCGTGCTGCGATCGAAGGTGCTGCTGCAGAGGCCCGTGGGGCAGAGGAGGCGCTCGGCGCTGAGAAGCAGCGTGGATGACTCCAAAGCCACGGATGACAAGGTGGAGTTCGGGTACTCGAGGAAAGACGTGCTGCTGATCGGCGTCGGCGTCACCCTCCTCGGCTACGGCCTCAAGTCCGGCCTCGAGGTGACCTCCTCTTCATTTCTCTAGCAAAATCCGGCAGCTGCTCGATTTGCCAACGATGATGAAGAACATGTTTGTATTTTACCTGAACCTGATCGCAAACCCTTTCCCTGACCGCGCGCAGTTCGTCGGCGTGGACCCCCTGCAAGCCGGCAACGTGGTCCAGCTGTTCATCGTGCTCGGGATGACGGTGGGGTGGATCTCCTCCTACATGATCCGGGTGGCCAACAAGGACATGACCTACGCCACGCAGCTCAGGAACTACGAGAAGCAAGTCATGGAGGTGAGCTAGTGACCCCTCTGCCATCAACAAGAAACAAGTTGTGACTTGTGACTTGTGACTGACCACCATTAAAACTGTTTTCGTTGCAGAAACGGCTGGAGAGCCTGTCGGAGGCGGAGCTGCAGGTGCTGCTGGAGCAGGTGGAGGAGGAGAAGGAACGCCTGCCGCCGATGAGGAGGGATCAGGGAATCACCATCAACAGGAAGACGGAGGATCAGACCACTGCCAACTAATAGCTCCTAGAAGACCTCGATCATGATACTAGCCCAGTACATTGTTAGGATAGCTTGCATCGATTGATTATGGCTTTTCCTTTGTTATAAGAATCTGTAGCACAATACTAGTAGTGCTCTTAGCAGCAACACTGAGTTATACTCCGAAGAATAGTTACCAAGATTCACATGGATAGAAGCCATACATAAATTATCTACGGAGGAACGTGACAATAAAAGTCAGGCATTGTCTACACAAGACTCGCTCGAAAAATACTGCACCAGCACTACTCCCTCCGTTTTAGACATTTTAGAAATTCCAATATTGACTACACGAAGCAAAATGAATAAATCAACACTTTAAAATATACATCTGTATATGTTCGACTGCACGCACTCTCCAGTCATCAGGTGGCTGAACCACCTGACGCTAATTTTTTTTAAATAATACATTTTTTTATTAATTTGCACAAATATTACACCCAAAAAATAATTTTTAAAAGTAATACACCGTCGGCCCGCAGCAGGCCGAGTGGACCTAGTCGGCCCACAGCAGGCCGACTGAGATCTTATCGGCTTGCAGCTGGCCGATTGGCCTATCGGCCACCAGTTCAGGTCCAGTCGGCCAGTAGTGGGCCGACAGGGCCTAATTGGCCTGCTGTGGGCCGACAGGGACTAATTGGCCTGCTGTGGGCCGACAGGGACTAATTGACCTGCTGTGGGCCGACAGGTGCATGCCATCATTTTTGTCCCGAACGATCTCCGGATTTTTTTTATAAACTATGACGTATTTTGCGCAACCCTTTCCCCGCAAAATTTTCCTGCCATATGTTCGCGCCAACTCTTTCCCGTCACCCGTTTCCCGCCATGTGTTCGCGCCAACTCTTTCCCGCCACCCGTTTCCCGCCAATCGTTTCCCGCCATACCGCAGTCGTTCTTTCCCGCCATTTTCTCATCCCTACCTATAAAACCCCCTTCAGACAGAGGAGGATAAGCATTCCAGTGTAGTGTAGTTGAGATGTCCCATTATCCTTTCGATCGTAGTTTTCACCCTGAGATGAGCAGGACTCTTCTGAGGCTAGCTACCGATTTCAGGATGGACAATAGGATAGTTCCATGGGACGAACTCACTGGTAGTGACACCATAATGAATGAGTTGGCTCACGAATTACGTATGTCTGGGTGGCCTGAAAGGACCTATGAGGAGGTACGTATAGAACTTCTTAGGTTGCATGCAAGGTGGAAGAAGGTAGTGGAGCCGGAGAGTGAAACTTTCAGAAGGACTGCAGAAAAGCATCCATTTTTATGGACTGAGGAGAACGAGGACGAAGATGATATCTTCATGCCGCCGCTTCCGGGTTCTGCATCGTCAAAGAACAAGAGTTTTGCATTGTCCAAGGGCAAGAGTACTGCATCCTCGAAGGGCAAGAGTTCTGCATCGTCCAAGGGTAAGAGTTCTGCATCCTCGAAGGGAAAGAGTTCTGCATCGACGGAGGATGACGATGATGACTTCATGTAATTTTTATGATGTATGTTGTAAGTTTAGTCGTACGTACCGTTAATTTAGATGTAGTTCTATCTAGTTGTTTATACTGTCTTGTTGTATGAGCATTATGTTCTATCTAAATATGATGTTATAGTTCGGATAACAGAGTACTAAAATAGAGTAGGCATATGTCTCATACATAAGTACATAGTCATTTGTCTCATACATAGAATAGACATAAGTCTCATACATAAGTAGATGGTCATGTCTCTACTGATAGATGGAAGCGTCAGTGACGACGTCTGGCCTGGCGGGGAGGCGGATCTGAAGCGGCGACCATCCCAACCTGTTAGGTGGCTTAATATTACGAGGAGGAATTTTAGACTCTCCCTGGTCATGCTGTGTATCCTGTGTGGGGCCTGGTGGAGGAGTCGAATACATGTTCATCCACTGGGTGTGCTGCGACATCTGAGCATGTATATTCTTCTCGGGTTGTTGATCACTCCCCCACGTATCATGTGATGCTGACATAGACGCATGATATCCGTAGGCTCCTGCATGATGGAACGTTTAGTCATGAAGAATGAGGTCGCCTCAATTAATATTGAAAACAATAAAAATGAAGACACTTACCTGCTGGTTGTGACGGCTGCTCTCGCTCAAACACGAAGCTCGATGAGGGACCGTGCTGCTGTGGCTGTGGAGAAAACACGAAGCTCGATGAGGGACCGTGATGCTGTGGCTGTGGAGAAAACACGAAGCTCGACGTGGGCCCATAGTGCACTAGTAGAAAAACGGTCAAATGTGAAGCACATTAGTGCTGGTTTGAATTTGAGCCGGCACTAATGTGACCATTAGTGCCGGTTCCAACGGCTAGGCGGGCGGGCATCATTAGTACCAGTTCATGGGCAACCTTTAGTACCGGTTCATGCCACGAACCGGTACTAATGAGGCTGTGTCAGGCTATGGTCAGGCTGGGGCCCCCACAAAGACCTTTAGTACCGGTTCATGCCATGAACCGGTACTAGAGTTTCATTGTAATCTGATTTTTAGTCCCACCTCGCCAAGAGAGAGGCAATATGAGCGGTTTATAAGCCGTGAGTGCACAGACAATGACGAAGAGTTTCAATGCTCACCTGCATGTTGATTAGTTTCAAGCCTTGCGGAATAGCATAGATTGCACTGAGCTATGTGCAGTGCAGTCTACACTATTCCGAATGGCTTGAAGCAAATTAACCAGCATTGCACCTCTTTTTTATTTTTAATAACTTATTTGAACTCCGGACTTCTTTTGTGTTCAGTATGCAGCATTCAAAGTGACATCGTCAATTTCCAACATGTTCTGACATCATTTGTTGTTTTTCGGTCATTTACCTAATTGTTTAGAGAGCTAAATGACCGTGAAATTGAAAATCACTACAAAATGAATCCTGAAAATGTTGAAAACTTGGCATGGTATCATCATATTACCCGCATAGCATGCGCGAAAGAGTAGAGAGGGTCACGGCAAAAACTGGACACACTTCGTGTACAAACTGGACAAACTCTTTCGGAGTATCAGGGTTTCGGACGAGAACTCATCTGTTACATGGCCACTTCAATGTTTTTTAAACTTATTTGAACTCCGGACTTCTTTTGTGTTCAGTATGCAACATTCAAAGCTATGTCATCAATTTCCAACATGTTCTGACATCATTTGTTGTTTTTCGGTCATTTACCTAATTGTTAAGAGAGCTAAATGACCGTGAAATTGAAAATCACTACAAAATGAATCCTGAAAATGTTGAAACTTGGCATGGTATCATCATATGACCCGCATAGCATGCACGAAAGAGTAGAGAGGGTCACGGCAAAAGCTGGACACACTTTGTGTACAAACTAGACAAACTCTTTCGGAGTATCAAGGTTTCGGACGAGAACTCATCTGTTATACGGCCACTTCAATGTTTTTTAAACTTATTTGAACTCCAGACTTTTTTTGTGTCCAGTATGCAGCATTCAATTTCCAGAAGACAATAAATAGAAGAAAAGAAATAATGCAGAAAAAAAAAACTATACAAAAAATTACTCAAAAATAAATAGAAGAAAATAAATAATGCAGAAAATAAAAAAACTATATAAAAACTACTCAAAATAAGTAGAAGAAAATAAATAATGCAGAAAAGAAAAAACTATATAAAAAATTTGTTGGCGCTGCACAGTGGGCCTGCCAGACCTAGGGTGTGCAAATGCAGGCCCAGAAGGGCCAGCAGGCTCACAGGGCAGCGCGCCCTAGTTAATTAGGCCCAGAAGCCTGCTATATAGAGAAGCTCGAAGGAGCAGCCGCGGCTGGGTTTATAAACCAGTGCGGCTGCCCTTCGCTCGGCGAGGTGGGACTAAACATTGTGCACCGCCGGTGGCAGCGCACAACCTTTAGTACCGGTTGGTGGCTCCAACCGGTACTAAAGGGGGGGGGGTCTTTAGTATCGGTTCGTGGCACGAACCGGTACTAAAGGGGACGTTTCCTGCCCCTTGGCCTGGCGAAAATTGGCCTTTAGTACCGGTTGGTGGCTCCAACCGGCACTAAAGACCCCTCCTATATATATGGAACCTACGAAAAAATTAGTTTCGCCCACCAGTAGTTCTTCTCGATCCAAACTTCTTCGCCGCGCTCGTCGCCCCATCGCGCGCCGCCCTCGCCGCCCCCGCCGCCCGTCGTCGCTGTCACCGCCGTCGCCCACGCCACCCGTCGTCGTCGTCACCGCCGTCGCCCCCGCCACCTGTCGTCGCCGTCACCGCCCGGCCCGTCGCCCCCGCCGCGCCCGTACGTCGCCGCCCCCGTCCCCCCGTCGTCGCCCGCCGCCGCCTATACGCCGCCGCCCCCCGGTCGTACACACACACACATAGAGAGAGAGAGACACACACACCACACACACACACCCCACACACACACACACACACACAGAGAGACACACACACACACACACCACACACACACACAGAGAGAGAGAGACACACACACATACACACACACATTGTTTTTACTTATTCTATTTTCTGTTGTTTAGATTAATGTTAGATAAATTACGTAGATAATAATGTTAGAATGTTAATGTTAGATGAATTATATGGAAAAGATGTTAAATATTAATGTCAAATATATTTTACATGAATTAGAACAAGTTGAACTAGTTGAATTAGTATAGCTAGATATTAATTAGGTATATATATGAGATTTGAACTAGTTGAATTAATATAACTAGTTTATTTTTAGTATGAAAATTAATAGAACAAGTTTATTTTTAGTAAGAAAATTTAGGTATATGAGATTTGATGATCTAATCAAAATATTACTATATAAAACTACCTACTTTATTTTAGTAAGAAATTAATAGAACTAGTTTATTTTTAGTAAATGCTTAGTTGAATTAATAGAACTAGTTTATTTAGTTGAATTAATAGAACTAGTAAGTGTTTAATATTTCACCTATATATGAACATATATGTTAGATATTAGATATAAATTATATGTTAGATATATATTTAATTTAGTTATATGAGATTTCATTATCTAATTAACAGAACTAGTTTAGTTGAATTGATTGGTTGAACTAGTTAGTTGAATTAGTTCAATTAATTAGGTATATTTTTCGTAAGTGCTTAGTTGAACTAGTTGAATTAATAAGTGTTTAATGTTTCACCTATGAACATAGGAATGTCGTCTGACGACGAACACGATTTCATTATGTGCGAAAATTGCGAAGACCAGCACGGCCTGTGCGGCAGAAATTTTCTAGTTGATGATAGACGCTTCAGCATCAAGCTGGATGAGAACTTCGAAGTGGATACAGTAAGTCACAACGACAAGTATTTTTTCGTAATTAAGCATGACTTATGCTTCATTTGCTTCACCTTTTAATTTTAATTTTTCACTATTCTACTAGCGTATCCCCTGCCATGCAAGAATTTTTGTCTTGGATAAGATAGGTTTCAGTCCTAACGAAACTATGGAGGTAAAAAGAGTTTACTTGAAGACCGAGCATGGTTATACCTTCAACGTCAAATTATACAATGCAGACACATACACCTATTTTGAATGCAAAACTTGGCAAGCACTATGCAAGGCTTATGCATTTGAGCCTGATATGGTTATCACCTTTGATATTCGTCCAGAAGATGATATTGAAGGTAATAGAGACATCCGGGTCGATGTGCAGACGCCTCCAGTTCTACCATTATGTGAGTTTCTCAACCATATTTATGTCTTCGATATGAGATTATTTGAACCAGTTGAATAATTAATAGATCTCAATTTATATTGACAGCTTACTTCCAATCAAGCAAACATGTCCGACGCTTGGTAGACAGGACCGTCCACTATCTCGGGGCTGAACTAAACTGCGAGGAGACAAGTCATTATGTTTCATGGCTTGAGGATCTTGATGCTGTCAAGACAAATTTCTTTCCTGCACTTAGAAATGTTAGTACTCAAAACGTGCGACCAATAGTGTTCGTACTGAACTACGGTCACATATATTTAGGAAAGATGGTAAGATTTCTACTATTTCTCCTCAATGCATCTTTTGCATCCATTATTTTTTAAGCTAAACTTCATTGCTAAGTATGTTACTATACGATGTTCTTCAACAGGGACTCCCGATGAATGTTGTGCCTGATTGGATCGAGACTAAAGGTACCATGAATATTGTTAGCTTACGGCCAAGATATCCTACAATGCACTTTAGTGCATCCATGATTTCTAATAGCAAGGAATGCTTAATAGTAAAAGACTGGAGCAAAATTGTGAACGATCACAGAGAAGTACTAGGGGGAAGCAATCAGAAGCGCAACCCACGATTAGGAGACAGGTTCATCTGCATGCTCCAATATGATGAATCAGCAAAGCTATACATGTTCTATGCTATTTTACCTGAGAGAGAGAGCAGCAGGAGTGATTAATTAGCTAGTTCATGCTCTTAGTACTTGTCCTCTCATGTCCGTGTTCTTCGTCCTGAACTTAATCTCAAAGAGTGATTTGCTTTTGTGGTGTTATGAACGCTTATAATATCATTACCATGTTGAACTCGATGATATCTTTGCTATGAAAACCGTTGGTGATGATATATATGATGCAAGAGTTTTTATACTAATTAATATGATGATGATGATGATGAGTTATTATATCATTTATGAAAGAAATTGCATATTAGTTTCAACTGGATGGATTCTAGCTAAGTGATCAAGTATATGCCATATCCATATTACCTCCATCACTTAAGTAGGTGATCAAGTATATATAATATGGATATGACATATACTTGATGACTTAGCTAGGATCCACACGCATCCAGTCAAACTAATCACCTAATGATTTAACAACTCATTATAATGTAAAACAATCACTAAATTAAATTGAAAACACAAAATTAAAGTAAAAATAAAAAATAAAACCAAAACACACCAAAACATTTAGTACCGGTTGGTGTTATTGTTGGGGAACGTAGCAGAAATTCAAAATTTTCCTACGTGTCACCAAGATCTATCTATGGAGAAACCAGCAACGAGGGGAAGGAGAGTGCATCTACATACCCTTGTAGATCGCTATGCGGAAGCGTTCAAGAGAACGGGGTTGAAGGAGTCGTACTCGTCGTGATCCAAATCACCGGAGATCCTAGTGCCGAACGGACGGCACCTCCGCGTTCAACACACGTACAGCCCGGTGACGTCTCCTACGCCTTGATCCAGCAAGGGGTGAAGGAGAGGTTGGGAAAGACTCCATCCAGTAGCAGCACTACGGCATGGTGGTGAAGGAGGAGCGTGGCAATCCTGCAGGGCTTCGCCAAGCACCACGGGAGAAGAGGAGGACTTGGGAGAGGGGAAGGGCTGCGCCAAGACTTGGGTGCGGCTGCCCTCCCACCCCCACATATATATAGGGGCAAGGGAGAGGGGGGCCGCCCCCCTCAGATCCAATCTGAGGAGGGGGCGACGGCCAAGGGGGGTTGCCTTGCCCCCCAAGGCAAGGGGGGCGGCCCCCCTTTAGGGTTCCCCCAAACCCTAGGCGCATGGGCCCTAAGGGGGGAGGCGCCCAGCCCACTAAGGGGTTGGTCCCTCTCCACATACAGCCCATAGGGCCCTCCGGGGCAGGTGGACCCTCCCGGTAGACCCCCGGAACCCCTCCGATGGTCCCGGTACAATACCGGTAACCCCCGAATTATTCCGGTGACCGTATGATGACTTCCCATATATAAATCTTTACCTCCGGACCATTCCGAAACTCCTCGTGACGTCCGGGATCTCATCCGGGACTCCGAACAACATTCGGTAACCACGTATATCTATTCCCTATAACCCTAGCGTCATCGAACCTTAAGTGTGTAGACCCTACGGGTTCGGGAACCATGCAGACATGACCGAGACGTTCTCCTGTCAATAACCAACAGCGGGATCTGGATACCCATGTTGGTTCCTACATGTTCCACGATGATCTCATCGGATGAACCACGATGTCGAGGATTCGATCAATCCCGTATACAATTCCCTTTGTCTAGCGGTACGATACTTGCCCGAGATTCGATCGTCGGTATCCCGATACCTTGTTCAATCTCGTTACTGGCAAGTCTCTTTTACTCGTTCCGTAACACATCATCCCGTGATCAACTCCTTGATCACATTGTGCACATTATGATGATGTCCTACCGAGTGGGCCCAGAGATACCTCTCTGTCACACAGAGTGACAAATCCCAGTCTCGATTCATGCCAACCCAACAGACACTTTCGGAGATACCTGTAGTGTACCTTTATAGCCACCCAGTTACGTTGTGACGTTTGGCACACCCAAAGTATTCCTACGGTATCCGGGAGTTGCACAATCTCATGGTCTGAGGAAATGATACTTGACATTTAGAAAAGCTTTAGCATACGAACTACACGATCTTTGTGCTATGCTTAGGATTGGGTCTTGTCCATCAAATCATTCTCCTAATGATGTGTTCCCGTCATCAACGACATCCAATGTCCATGTTCAGGAAACTGTAACCATCTATTGATCAACGAGCTAGTCAACTAGAGGCTTACTAGGGACATGGTGTTGTCTATGTATCCACACATGTATCTGAGTTTCCTATCAATACAATTCTAGCATGGATAATAAACGATTATCATGAATAAGGAAATATAATAATCAATTTATTATTGCCTCTAGGGCATATTTCCAACAGTCTCCCACTTGCACTAGAGTCAATAATCTAGTTCACATCGCCATGTGATTAACACTCACAGGTCACTAAACTAGTTCACATCATCATGTGATTAAGACTCAATGAGTTCTGGGTTTGATCATGTTTTGCTTGTGAGAGAGGTTTTAGTCAACGGGTCTGCAACATTCAGATCCGTATGTACTTCGCAAATCTCTAGGTCATATTATAAATGCTGCTTCCACGCTCCACTTGGAGCTATTCCAAATGGTTGCTCCACTATACATATCCGGTTTGTTACTCAGAGTCATTCGGATAGGTGTTAAAGCTTGCATCGATGTAACCCTTTACACCAAACTCTTTATCACCTCCATAATCGAGAAACATGTCCTTATTACTCCAAGGACAATTTTTGACCGCTATCTAGTGATCCACTCCTGGATCACCTTTGTACCCTCTTGCCAGACATGTGGCAAGGCACACATCAGGTGCGGTACTTAGCATGGCATACCGTATAGAGCCTATGACAAAAGCATAGGGGATGACCTTCGTCCTTCCTCTTTCTTATGCCGTGGTCGAGCTTTAAGTCTTAACTTCATACCTTACAACTCAGACAAGAACTCCTTCTTTGGCTGATCCATCTTGAACACCTTCAAGATCATGTCAAGGTATGTGCTCATTTGAAAGTACCATTAAGCGTTTTTGATCTATCCTTATAGATCTTGATGCTTAATGTTCAAGTAGCTTAATCCAGGTTTTCCATTGAAAAACACCTTTCAAATGACCCTATATGCTTTCCAGAAATTCTACGTCATTTCTGATCCACAATATGTCAACAACATATACTCATCAGAAATTCTATAGTGCTCCCACTCACTTCTTTGGAAATACAAGTTTCTCATAAACTTTGTATACACCCAAAATATTTGATCATCTCATCAAAGCATACATTCCAACTCCGAGATGCTTACTCCAGTCCTTAGAAGGATTGCTGGAGCTTTGCATACTTATTAGCATCTTTCAGGATTGACAAAACCTTCCGGTTGTATCACATACAACCTTTCCTCAAGAAAATCGTCGAGGAAACAATGTTATGACATCCTATCTGCAAGATTTCATATATAATGCAGTAATCGCTAATATAATTCCAACAGACTCTTAGCATCGCTACGAGTGAGAAAGTCTCATCATAGTCAACTCCTTGAACTTGTCAGAAAAAATCTTAACGACAAGTCGAGCTTTCTTAATGGTGATACTTACCATCATTGTCCGTCTTCCTTTTAAAATCCATCTGTACTCAATAGCCTTACGACCATCGAGCCGTTCTGCCAAAGTCTACACTTTGTTTTCATACATGGATCCTCTCTCGGATTTTATGGCCTCGAGCCATTTATCTGAATCCGGGCCCACCATCGCTTCTCCATAGCTCGTAGGTTCATTATTGTCTAGCAACATAACTTCCAAGACAGGATTACGTACCACTCTGAAGTAGTACGCATCCTTGTCATCCCACGAGGTTTGTTAGTGACTTGATCTGAAGTTTCATGATCACTATCATAAGCTTCCACTTCAATTGGTGTAGGTGCCACAGGAATAACTTCCTGTGCCCTGCCACACACTAGTTGAAGAGACGGTTCAATAACCTCATCAAGTCTCCACCATCCTCCCACTCAATTCTTTCGAGAGAAACTTTTCCTCGAGAAAGGACCCGATTCTAGAAACAATCCCTTATTGCTTTCGGATCTGAGACAGGAGGTATACCCAACTGTTTTGGGTGTCCTATGAAGATGCATTCATCCGCTTTGGGTTCGAGCTTATCAGCCTGAAACTTTTTCACATAAGCGTCTCAGCCCCAAACTTTTAAGAAATGACAGCTTAGGTTTCTCTAAACCATAGTTCATACGGTGTCATCTCATCGGAATTACGTGGTGCCTTATTTAAAGTGAATGTGGTTGTCTCTAATGCCTAACCCATGAACTATCATGGTAATTCGATAAGAGACATCATGGTATGCATCATATCCAATAGGGTGCAATTATGATGTTCGGACACACCATCACACTATGGTGTTCCAGGCTGTATTAGTTGTGAAACAATTTCCACAATGTCTTAATTCTGTGCCAAACTCGTAATTCAGTTATTCATCTCTATGATCATATCATAGATATTTTATCCTCTTGTCACGACGATCTTTCAACTTCACCCTGAAATTACTGAACCTTTCAATAATTCAGACTCATGATTCATCAAGTAAATATACTCAACATCTACTCAAATCATCTGTGAAGTAAGAACATAACGATATCCACTACATGCCTCAGCACTCATTGGACTACACACATCAAAATGTATTACTTCCAACAAGTTGCTTTCTAGTTCCATTTTACTGAAAACGAGGCTTTCAGTCATCTTGCCCATGTGGTATGATTTGCATGTCTCAAGTGATTCAAAAATCAAGTGAGTCCAAACGCTCCATTTGCATGGAGTTTCTTCATGCATATACACCAATAGACATGGTTTGCATGTCTCAAACCTTTCAAAAACGAGTGAGCCCAAAGATCCATCAACATGGAGCTTATTCATGCGTTTTATACCGATAAGACTTACGTGGCAGTGCCACAAGTAGGTGGTACTATCATTACTATCTTTTGGCATGAACATGTGTATCACTACGATCAAGATTCAATAAACCATTCATTTTAGGTGCAAGACCATTGAAGGTATTATTCAAATAAACAGAGTAACCATTATTCTCCTCAAATGAATAACCATATTGCGATAGACATAATCCAATCATGTCTATGCTCAACGCAAACACCAATCTTGATGGTAGGGGGAGCATACGATATTTGATCAACCTTGGAAATACTTCCAACACATATCGTCATCTCACCTTTTAGCTAGTCTCCGTTTATTCCGTAGCTTTTGTTTCGAGTTACTAACACTTAGTAACCGAACCAGTATCTAATACCCTGGTGCTACTAGGAGTACAAGTAAAGTACACATTAACATAATGTATATCCAATATACTTCTGTCGACAGCCTTCTCATGTACCAAGTATCTAGGGTAATTCTGCTCCAGTGGTTGTTCCCCTTATTACAGAAGCACTTAGTCTCGGGTTTGGGTTCAACCTTGGGTTTCTTCACTAGAGCAGCAGCTGATTTGCCATTTCATGAAGCATCCCTTTTTGTCCTTGCCCTTCTTGAAACTAGTGGTTTCACCAACCATCAACAATTGATGCTCCTTCTTGATTTCTACTTTTGTGGTGTCAAACATCGCGAATATCTCAAGGATCATCATATATGTCCCTGATACATTATAGTTCATCACGAAGCTCTAGCAGCTTGGTGGTAATGACTTCGGAGAAACATCAATATCTTATCTGGAAGATCAACTCCCACTCGATTCAAATGATTGTTGTACTCAGACAATCTGAGCACAAGCTCAACAATTGAGCTTTTCTCCTTAGTTTGTAGGCTAAGAAAATCGTCGGAGGTCTTATACCTCTTGACGTGGGCACGAGCCTGAAATCCCAATTTCAGCCCTCGAAACATCTCATATGTTTCGCGATGTTTCAAAACGTCTTCGGTGCCTCAACTCTAAACCGTTTAACTGAACTATCACGTAGTTATCAAAATGTGTATGTCAGATGTTCGCAACATCAACAGACGACGTTCGAGGTTCAGCACACTGAGCGGTGCATTAAGGACATAAGCTTTCTACTGTCCGCATAATTGCTACTGTCAACTTTCAACTATATTTTTCTCTAGGAACATATCTAAACAGTAGAACTAAAGCACGAGCTACGACATAATTTGCGAAGATCTTTTGACTATGTTCAGGATAATTAAGTTCATCTTATGAACTCCCACTTAGATAGACATCCCTCTAGTCATCTAAGTGATTACATGATCCGAGTCAACTAGGCCGTGTCCGATCATCACGTGAGACGGACTAGTCAACATCGGTGAACATCTTCATGTTGATTGTATCTACCATACGACTCATGCTCGACCTTTCGGTCTCTTGTGTTCCGAGGCCATGTCTGTACATGCTAGGCTCGTCAAGTCAACCTAAGTGTTTCGCGTGTGTAAATCTGTCTTACACCCGTTGTATGTGAACGTTAGAATCTATCACACCCGATCATCACGTGGTGCTTCGAAACAACGAACTGTCGCAACGGTGCACAGTTAGGGGGAACACCTTCTTGAAATTATTATGAGGGATCATCTTATTTACTACCGTCGTTCTAAGTAAACAAGATGCAAAAATATGATAAACATCACATGCAATCAAATAATAGTGACATGATATGGCCAATATCATATAGCTCCTTTGATCTCCATCTTCGGGGCTCCATGATCATCGTTGTCACCGGCATGACACCATGATCTCCATCATCATGATCTCCATCATCGTGTCTTCTTGAAGTTGTCTCGTCATCTATTACTTCTACTACTATGGCTAACGCTTTAGCAATAAAGTAAAGTAATTACATGACGTTTAAGTTGACACGCAGGTCATACAATAAATAAAGACAACTCCTATGGTTCCTGCCGGTTGTCATACTCATCGACATGCAAGTCGTGATTCCTATTACAAGAACATGATCAATCTCATACATCACATATATCATTCATCACATCCTTTGGCCATATCACATCACATAGCATACCCTGCAAAAACAAGTTAGACGTCCTCTAATTGTTGTTTGCATGTTTTACGTGGCTGCTATGGGTTTCTAGCAAGAACGTTTCTTACCTACGCAAAAACCACAACGTGATATGCCAATTGCTATTTACCCTTCATAAGGACCCTTTTCATCGAATCCGATCCGACTAAAGTGGGAGAGACAGACACCCGCTAGCCACCTTATGCAACTAGTGCATGTTAGTCGGTGGAACCAGTCTCACGTAAGAGTACGTGTAAGGTCGGTCCGGGCCGCTTCATCCCACAATGCTGCCGAAACAAGATTGGACTAGTAACGGTAAGCATATTGAACAAAATCAACGCCCACAACTACTTTGTGTTCTACTCGTGCATAGAATCTACGCAATAGACCTAGCTCATGATGCCACTGTTGGGGAACGTAGCAGAAATTCAAAATTTTCCTACGTGTCACCAAGATTTATCTATGGAGAAACCAGCAACGAGGGGAAGGAGAGTGCATCTACATACCCTTGTAGATCGCTATGAGGAAGCGTTCAAGAGAACGGGGTTGAAGGAGTCATACTCGTCGTGATCCAAATCACCGGAGATCCTAGTACCGAACGGACGGCACCTCCGTGTTCAACACACGTACAGCCCGGTGACATCTCCTACGCCTTGATCCAGCAAGGTGTGAAGGAGAGGTTGGGAAAGACTCCATCCAGCAGCAGCACGACGACATGGTGGTGAAGGAGGAGCGTGGCAATCCTGCAGGGCTTCGCCAAGCACCACGGGAGAAGAGGAGGACTTGGGAGAGGGGAAGGGCTGCGCCAAGACTTGGGTGCGGCTGCCCTCCCACCCCCCGCATATATATAGGGTCAAGGGAGAGGGGGCCGGCCCCCTCAGATCTAATCTGAGGAGGGGGCGGCGGCCAAGGGGGGTTGCCTTGCCCCCCAAGGCAAGGGAGGCGCCCCCCTTTAGGGTTCCCCCAAACCCTAGGCGCATGGGCCCTAAGGGGGGAGGCGCCCAGCCCACTAAGGGGCTGGTCCCTCTCCACATACAGCCCATAGGGCCCTCCGAGGCAGGTGGACCCTCCCGGTAGACCCCCGGAACCCCTCCGGTGGTCCCGGTACAATACCGGTAACCCCCGAATTATTCCGGTGACCGTATGATGACTTCCCATATATAAATCTTTACCTCCAGACCATTCCGGAACTCCTCGTGACGTCCGGGATCTCATCTGGGACTCCGAACAACATTCGGTAACCACGTATATCTATTCCCTATAACCCTAGCGTCATCGAACCTTAAGTGTGTAGACCCTACGGGTTCGGGAACCATGCAGACATGACCGAGACGTTCTCCTGTCAATAACCAACAGCGGGATATGGATACCCATGTTGGTTCCTACACGTTCCACGATGATCTCATCGGATGAACCACGATGTCGAGGATTCGATCAATCCCGTATACAATTCCCTTTGTCTAGCGGTACGATACTTGCCCGAGATTCGATCGTCGGTATCCCGATACCTTGTTCAATCTCGTTACTGGCAAGTCTCTTTTACTCGTTCCGTAACACATCATCCCGTGATCAACTCCTTGATCACATTGTGCACATTATGATGATGTCCTACCGAGTGGGCCCAGAGATACCTCTCCGTCACACGGAGTGACAGATCCCAGTCTCGATTCATGCCAACCCAACGGACACTTTCGGAGATACCTGTAGTGTACCTTTATAGACACCCAGTTACGTTGTGACGTTTGGCACACCCAAAGTATTCCTACGGTATCCGGGAGTTGCACAATCTCATGGTCTGAGGAAATGATACTTGACATTTAGAAAAGCTTTAGCATACGAACTACACGATCTTTGTGCTATGTTTAGGATTGGGTCTTGTCCATCACATCATTCTCCTAATGATGTGATCCCGTCATCAACAACATCCAATGTCCATGGTCAGGAAACCGTAACCATCTATTGATCAACGAGCTAGTCAACTAGAGGCTTACTAGGGACATGGTGTTGTCTATGTATCCACACATGTATCTGAGTTTCCTATCAATACAATTCTAGCATGGATAATAAACGATTATCATGAACAAGGAAATATAATAATCAATTTATTATTGCCTCTAGGGCATATTTCCAACAGTTACCAACCGGTACTAATGTCCTACGCGCCCACGGAGCTGGCTCGTGCCAAGTGTTTGCCCTTTAGCACCAGTTCATGCTGAACCGGTACTAAAGGGGGGGGGGCTTTAGTGCCTACAGTTTAGTGCCTGTTACCGAACCGGCACTAAAGCCCCTTACGAACCGGTGCTATTGCCCGGTTCTGCACTAGTGGTGCTGTGGTTGCTGCCACGTTGAACTTCCAGGTTGGTCAGGACGGGGTGGCCTGGTTGTCGGCTGATGTGCTAGACGTGGACGTGGTTGATGTCGGTGCATGTAGTGATGCGGCTGCTGCTGCTGGTGCTGAACAACGTCGGTTCTCTGGGTGCACGTGATAGCCTCGTACACAGTCTGTATCTTGTTCTGAATTCGTTCCAGAGTAGGAGCCAACGGTAGTCCGAGCAAAAGTGACACATCCTCCAGAGTAGGAGTCATCTCTCCCCATCGGAAGTGAAACGTGTGGGTCTCTGGCCTCCAACGGTCCACTAAGCAACTCAACAAGGACCCATCGATGGAGATGCGTTTCTCACCGGGGATAGACTCACCCAGACGCGCAAAAAGTAAAAGGCCGACCCATTTCAACCTTCATCAGAGAACATTTCAGTTAGTGTCTCCCATTAATATGCATGTTAGTGTGCAAATTAATAAAGCACGTACCGCTGAAGCCATCCTGGGTGTATCATCCAGTTTTCCTTAGGAGTGCGAGTGACCAGAGGCTCAAGCTTGCGCTCATACCATATCGCACCACGATGACCCCTATCAATGTCCCCATTCAGCAACCACATTCCCGACATTCCTGCACATAAAAAATCAGAACATAGTGCCACATTTAATAAAAATTCAGAACATAGCGCCACACTAAATACAAATTCATAACATAGTGTCACACTTAATAAAAATTCAGAACATGGTGCCACACTTAATACAAATTCAAAACATAGTGCCACACTTAATAAAAATTCAGAACATAGTGCCACACTTCATACAAATTTAGAACATAGTGCCACACTTAATACAAATTCAGAACATAGTGTCACACTTAATACAAATTCAGAACATAGTGCCACACTTAATACAAATTCAGAACATAGTGCCACACCTAATACAAATTCAGAACATACTACTGCTAGCTTAGCTTCTTCCTCTCGCCCTTACTCCTCTACTGCCTCTACCTCCTCTTCTTCCCCAGTTGCCTCGTCCACGCCCAGTGACGAAAGTGGGACAATTAGTGTCCCTATGGCCAAATTCATTGCATAGAATGCATTGCCTAGTCGGACCTCCTGCTTCAGATTCATCCATATCATTCTGGATGCGCTGACACTGCCGTCTGCCTCTACTTGTATGCATATGCTCTGGGTTTGGAATGTAACACCTTTCAGCGGGGTTGACGCTGTTGAAATTACCCATTGATCGAAAACCCATCAGCTCACCTGTCCAGGTATTGAGGACAGACTCTTTCAGAAAAAATGGAGACACAAACGATATTGCGTCCATTCCAAGATGCCCGCAAGCAGCAAGTACATGTGAGCAAGGTAGGTGAAGCAATTTCGGTTTGTTGCATGTGCACTCACACGTTGGCCAGGCTTCATTACCAATTTTCACCTCATGCGTCCTCAAGTCATTTGCACATCCGAATTTGTTGTTGGCTAAGCGGACCTCAAACCTTCTTTCTTGATTACCGATGGCGACTACAGTGTGTGATCTAGCTTTTTGCATCTTGTTGTCCATGTACTTCGTGACTCTTTCATAGTACCGTGTATTCGGGTTGTTGAAGATATGCTGCTCTGCTTTTTGACGTCTATCTCTGAAATACTTGACGGTGCCATAGAAAATACCCTCAACGATGGCTGTAAGTGGCAATGCCTGGTTTCCTCTGAGGACAAAGTTGTATGTTTCTGCGAGGTTCGTTGTCATGACATCGTACCTTGCTCCATGTGTGTCATGTAGCAAAGACCACCTCTCCATAGGCTCATGCTCTATCCACTGCTCGAAGGTTTTAATCGACCTCCCAAGCCTTCTCCTAGTACCAGGTGGGTCAAAGCCTGGTAGGTCACATAGCCCAACAGGCTCCTCCTCCACGGCCGCTGTTCCTGTTGCCAACTATGCAGCTACTGCTTCAACATGTGCCCTCACCGCTGCATCTCTTGCAGCTTTCCTGTCCCTCACGTGTCTCTGCGTGCACACATTAAGTCTGTCGCGTATCAAATTGTACTTCCATAACTGGTTCTGCTTGCAGAGTTTTTTGAACAGATTCATCAGGTTCTTATTTCTAAACTGCGAGAATAAATTAGCCCCAAGATGGTGCATGCACCAACGGCTCTGCAAGTCCTTCCATGGAACTTGTTCCTCAGGGCCTGGGTTTGTCAGTGTCCTTATCGCACTGAGTATACCTGCATGCGTGTCATGAAGGATGCACACATTGGGCTTCTCCTTCACAACTGATATTTTCAACTGCCTGAAGAACCATGTCCAACTTTCAATGTTCTTACTCTCCACAAAAGCAAATGCGAGTGGGACGACTTGATTTTGGCCGTCTTGACCTATGGCTGTCAGGATCTGACCCTTGTACTTGCCTGTGAGAAAAGTACCGTCAACACATATCACTGGTCGGCAATGCCTGAAAGCTTCGATGCATACACCGAAAGAGAAGAAGAGACGATGCAGCACCCTCACAGTTGAGAACTCTGGCATGAACATGTCTTGGATATCGATATAGGTGTCTGGATTCCGCTGCTGCAGGGTGTGGAGGAGCTGGACAACAGAGTCATATGCATCAAAATAAGAACCAAATCTCCTCTCAAGTGCCGCATGCTTAGCCCTCCAAGCCTTGCCATAAGAAATTCTGTACTTGAACCTGGCGAAGACTTTTGTCTGGACTGCCTTCACTTCCATAGCTTTTCCCTGCACTATCTCATCGTAAAACAACCGAGCAATAAGCGTCGATGAAAGGTTGGCATGATCCTGAGGGATGCAGGGAATAAGACAACTGTGATTAACTAAGTCACTTATCACCCAACTTGTGCCATACTTAGGGAGAAAGCCGTGCACCCTGGCGGGACAATCTGCGTTCTTGCATACCATTGTCAGGAATTTCTGACTGGACACCTGAGCTGTGAAAACCCTTTGCATGGACATTGCCCAGTTAATTATTGCATCTTTCAGGGCTTGCTTGTTCGGATACATAGCACCAATCACAATATTGTTCTGGTGATATTGCCAGGCTGAATCATGTCCATCATTCATGGTCATTGCATATGAGAAGTCATGATTCCACGATGCAGGATTCGGGACCTCCTCTACATTTTCTTCTTCATCTGACTCATCAGAATCATCAGCATGACCCCTTTCAACATCGATGTCTTCTTCTTCCATCTGGTCCTGCATGTGCCCATCTACCTCGTCAGCGTCCACCTCGCCATTGCAATCACCATCGGCATTTCCTCCTACCTGACTACTCTGCCCTGGTTCATAACCATAAGCATTTCCTCCTTCTACCTGACTGCTCTGTCCTTATTCGTAACCATCATCTCCAGCATTTGACATAGATAACTGCCTCCCTACACTGCTATGACCAGGATCGTAGCCACCCTCGCCTTCATGTGCAGTGACCTCCTTCACGACGGAAGCACTAAAGCAACAAGATTGCATCCCCTTCGTTCACAACCTTGTAACCACCGCACCCATTCGGAGTCTCGCTCTATCGGCCTCAAATAAAAGTAAATTATTAAACTTGACCGTGTCCAAAATGCATGAACACCTACGGTGTGTGTTTCAGTATCAAGACCTAAACTTGCCACAATCCATTCTTTCAACTGACTGACATACCATGTTTGAGGTGCGCTCATTGCCACAATCCATTCTTTCAACTGACTGACTGACCGCGGTAAGCCGACAGGGGCTCGCCCCATGACCGCCGCGCCGACAGCTCCCTCTCCCCCCTCGCGACGTGGCCTGCCCAATTCGTGCGCGACACGTCGTAGGCTGGCCAACTGTCGGCATGCTCCTCGCCGAGTGCATCCAGTCGGCCTGCTGTGGGCTGACTAGGCCCAGTCGGTCCACAGCGGGCCGACGGTGTATTATTTCTGAAATTCTTTTTTAAGCGTAATATTTGTGCAAATTAATCAAAAAATGTATTATTTTAAAAAAAATAGCCCACCTGACCGGGTCTGCTACTGGGCTAAACGGCCAGCCCATCTCTCTCGCTCAACGTGCGCCTGCACGTCCTGCATGCTAGGCATGCCGATCCAACCTCTCACCCCACCTCTCTGTACTCTACTGATGTACCCTATATAAGCCCATTGAGGCCATGTAATACAATGTGTGAGAGTAATACAGTCCAACTTGGTATCAGACGCATCTCCCGATCCACCTCTCTCGCTTCCGCCATGAACCGCCTTCTCCGTCGCTATCTCTCCGCCGACTTCGACTCGCCGGCGGCACCTGCGCGACCCTTCGCCGCGGTTCCCCTGACCGCCGCGTCCCCCGCGGCCGTCCACGCTCCCGCCGCGGCTACCCCAGCTCCGACCGCAGCCATCCCCAATCCCACCGCGGTCCCCGCGGCCCGTCCAACCCGGCTCGCGCCGGACGTTGTCCGTGGGAAGGAGCCCGTCCCCGAGGCCACTCCCTCTTCCTCGACCACTGCAGGTCACGGGCTCCACCTCGCCGCGGCCCCGGCGCCACCCACGGCCCCTCCCGTGGGCTCTCTTCACCTCGCGGGCAGCGTCCCCATCTCCCACGGCGCCATGATCCCGCGCCTCTCCACGCCCGACGCCGGCTCTTCCTTCGCTCCCGCCGGCCTGCCATCTTCGATCGCGCATCACTTCCAGTCCAAACTGGACTTAGAGTCTGGTAACTACACAAAGTGGCGTCATCTCTTTTATGTCATCTGCTGTGAACACCACGTGCAGCATCATCTCGACGAGGCCCCGTCCCACTGCATGAGAGCGCCGTCTGGCGCAATAATGACCTAACCATAGTCCTGTGGTTCTATGGGGTCGTCGCCGACGAGCTGATGGACGTCGCCGCTTCCCCGGCGAGCACCGCCTTCAACATCTGGTCCCAGCTGCACCTGATCTTCCGCGACAACCAAGCAGGTCGCGCCGTGATCCTCAGCGCCGAGTTCTGCAACTTGGTGCAGGGGGATCTCTCCGTCACCGAGTACTGTCGGCGCCTCCGGACCCTCGCCACCGAGCTCTCCAAGGTCGGCGAGCGCGTCACCGACCAGACCCTGACCCTGCAGCTGATCCGTGGGCTGAACCGCAAGTTCCATGTCATGGCGACTCTCCTCCCGATGCAGTCGCCCTTCCCCACGTTCGCGCGGGCGCGCTCACGTCTCCTCATGGAAGAAATCTCGGCCAACGAATGCGCTCGCCTCGAGGGGCGCCCCGAGGTCACCGCCACGACGCTCACCATCGGCACCGCCGGGGCCGGCTCCCCCGCCGATCGCCCCGGACCTGGCTTCTCCATCGACCGGGCTTCGCACGACAAGGGCAAGGCCACGGCATCCTTCGGCACCGACACCAACGCGCGCGGACGTGGGTGCGGCCGCGGTCATGGACGCGGCTCCCCTACCGCGGGCAGCTCCTCGACCGGGCACGGCATCGTCCCTCCCGCTACTGGCTCGCCGCTCTCTGGGTTCTTCGCACCCTACGGCACGCTCCTGCCCGGGCCGCCTCCGCCTCGTCCAGCCTGGGCCGCGCCCAATGCCACGGGGGTTCTGGGGCCACGCCCTCCGCCTCCTCATCAGGCGTACCCGATGGCCACCACGCCGCCGGCCGGCGACCCCTCATGGGAGCAGTACCACCAGCTCTACGCCGCGCTTCAGAACCTGTCCATGCAGCACCATGGCGGCGGCGGCCAGGAGTGGTCCTTGGACACCGGGGCCTCTTCCCACGTGACTGGTATGACGTCCACTCTCTCCAAGTTTTCTTCCCCATTGTTGCATCATTCTTCTGGGATAGTTGTTGGCGACGGATCCCGTTTACCTATTACTGCTGTTGGCTCCACCTTCGTTTCATCTTTCTCACTTAACGACGTCTTAGTATCACCTACTATCATCAAGAATCTAATTTCCGTACGTCGTTTCACCATTGATAACCATTGCAGTATAGAATTTGACCCGTTCGGTTTTTCCGTGAAGGACCTAGCCACCAGCAAGACCATCATGAGATCCAATAGTCACAGGGACTTGTATCCTTTCTTCACCAACACCGGCGTCCAAGCTCTCCTCACCGTCGTTGGCGGTGACGTGTGGCACCAGCGATTGGGGCATCCTAGTAATAAGACTGTTTCCATTTTATCCCGCACTTTCCTTCCAACATGTAATAATGGTGTGTCTAAAACTTCTGTTTGTACGGCATGCCAATTAGGCAAGCAGCCACGACTGCCTTTTCCCAATTCCACTTCTACTACTAGTGCGCCATTTCAAGTCATACACTGTGATCTGTGGACTTCCCCCACTTGTAGTTTTTCTAGTTTTCAATATTATTTAGTGATACTTGATGACTACTCTCACTACTCTTGGACTTTCCCCTTGCGCCACAAGTCTGACACCGTTGATGTTATTTACCGCTTTCACGCTTACGTACTTACTCAGTTCCACGTTGCCATCCAGTGTATGCAGTGTGATAACAGAGGAGAATTCCTCGCCACCTCCCTTCGTGACCTTTTCTCTCGGTATGGCGCCTCTCTTCGCCTCTCTTCGCCTCTCCTGCCCCCACACCTCGCCCCAAAACAGTAAGGCCGAGCGCCTTATCCGCACTACAAACGACATCCTATGAGTGCTCCTCATCCATGCCAACCTCCCGCCACTATTTTGGGTAGAATCTCTTCACACCGCCACATATATACTCAACCGCCGCCCATGCTCATCCATCGCCTCCGAGACACCTTTTTTCGCCTTCTAGGCAAACACCCCACTTATGACCATATGTGCGTGTTCGGCTGCCTCTGCTTCCCAAACACCATTGCCACCAGCCCGCACAAACTCTCCCCGCGCTCCACTTGCTGCGTCTTCCTCGGCTACCCCTTAGAGCACAAGGGCTATCGGTGCTTAGACCTCACTACCCGCAAGGTCATCATCTCTCGTCACGTCACATTCGACGAAACAGTTTTTCCCTACTCATCTGGCGACACGCCACCACAACGCACTCGTACGGCCACAGAAAATCCGGGCCTCGGGATCCCCCCCCGAACTCTGTGTACCTACCTCGTACCTGCCTCGTTAGGTCCCCACCTCGGTCTCTCCGCCCCCCGCCATGCAGCACCCACCGCCCTCCCTACGCGCGATCCCAACCACCAATCCCACTCACTCGGCGCAACCAGCCAATCCGTGGCCCCCCTGGATCACCCGTGTCCTCCACTCCCACCCAATCCGTGTGCGCGCGGAGCTGCTCGCCAGCCGCCGCGACCCCACCACACCCATCCCCCGCTCGTGACCCTGCATGCACGCCCGCACCCTGCGCCTCACCCACGTCCCTCGGGATCACCCCGCCATGCAGTCCCCATGCACGCCCTTCCTCCTCGGGCCGTCGCCGTAGTACCCCCTGCCAACCTCCACGGCATGCGTACCCGTGCTAAATCCGGATTCACACAACCCAAAGCTCTCACCACTTCCTCTCCTGCTCCTGTGTCCTCCGCTATCAGCCACATCCCTTCATCTTACCGTGTTGCCCTCAAAGATCCCAACTGGGCCAACGCTATGCGAGAAGAATATGATGCACTGATGCGGAATAACACTTGGAGTTTAGTGTCACGTCCTGCAGGTACCAACGTCGTCACAGGGAAGTGGATATTCCGGCACAAGTACAACTCCGACGGCTCCCTCGCTCGCAGCGCGGTGGGTCTTGCGCGGCTTCACACAACAGGACGGCGTCGACTACAATGAGACATTCAGCCCTGTCGTCAAGCCGGCGACCATCCGCACCGTGCTCATTCTTACGGTGGGGCGCGGGTGGCCTATTCATCAACTCGACGTCAAGAACACCTTTCTTCACGGCCACCTCGCCGAGACCGTCTACAGCGCTCAGCCTTCCGGCTTCGTCGACTCTTCCTCGCCCTCGCATGTGTGCCGGCTGAACCGCTCTCTCTACGGCCTCAAGCAGGCCCCGCGGGCGTGGTTCACCCGCTTCACCACGCACCTACGTACCCTCGGCTTCGTCACGTCGAAGGCGGACTCTTCACCGTTCGTCCTCCGCCGTGGTGAGCAGCTCGCCTACCTGCTGCTATACGTGGATGACATCATCCTCACCGCCAGCTCGGGTGTTGTTCTCCACTCCGTGATCCAGGCGCTCCATCGAGAGTTCACGATGACAGACCTCGGCGCGCTTCATCACTTCCTCGGGATCAACGTCACCACCACGGCTCGCGGTTTCTTCCTCTCTCAGGAACAGTACGCCTTGGAGATCCTCGATCGCGCCGGGATGCTCAATTGTAAGCCGCTCACCACGCCAGTCGACACACTCGCCAAGCTCTCCACCGAAGATGGGCTGCTCTTCCACGACCCATCTCTCTACCGCAACTTGGTCGATGCTCTCCAGTAGCTGACGTTGACGCGCCCGGACCTCTCCTACGCAGTACAACAGTGTTGTTTGTTTATGCATGCACCGCGGGATTGTCACTACCAGCTTGTCAAAAGGATTCTCTGGTACGTTCGCGGGATGACACAACTCGGTCTTCAGATCCACCGTGACGCCTCCACCGAGCTCACTGCCTACTCCGACACCGACTGGGCCAGCTGCCCCGACACACGGAAGTCCACCTTGGGCTTTTGTGTCTTCCTTGGCAGCAACCTCCTCACTTGGTCGTCGAAGCGCCAGAGCACTGTCTCTCGGTCCAGCGCCAAGGCCGAGTACCGCGCGGTGGCCAACGCCGTCGCCGAGGCAGTATGGCTGCGCCATCTTCTTGGAGAACTTCACCAACACCCCTCACGAGCTACCGTGGTCTACTGTGACAACGTCAGCGTCGTCTACATGTCCAGCAACCCGGTGCAACACCAACGTACGAAGCACATTGAGATCGATCTCCACTTTGTATGGGAGTGTGTTGCACTGGGCGAGATCCGGGTCCTTCATGTGCCCACAAGCTCCCAGTTCGCGGACATCTTCACGAAAGGGTTGCCGACACGCATCTTCACCGACTTTCGTTCCAGCCTCAACATTGGCGAGCCCCACGTTCAGGCTGCGGGGGGGGGGGGGGGGTTCGACTGCACGCACTCTCTAGTCATCAGGTGGCTGAACCACCTGACTGGGTCTGCCGCTGGGCTAAACGGCCAGCTGTCGGTGTCAAAACCGGCGGATCTCTGGTAGGGGGTCCCGAACTGTGCGTCAAGGCCGGATGGTAACAGGAGACAAGGGACACGATGTTTTTACCCAGGTTCGGGCCCTCTCGATGGAGGTAATACCCTACTCCTGCTTGATTAATATTGATGATATGGGTAGTACAAGAGTAGATCTACCACAAGATCGAGGAGGCTAAACCCTAGAAGCTAGCCTATGGTATGATTGTTGTATATGGAGTTGATGTCCTACGGACTACAACCCTCCGATTTATATAGACACCGGATAGGGTTAGGGTTACACAGAGCCGGTTACAATGGTAGGAGATCTTGAATATCCGCATCGCCAAGCTTGCCTTCCACGCCAAGGAAAGTCCCATCCGGACACGGGACGAAGTCTTCAATCTTGTATCTTCATAGTCCTGGAGTCCGGCTGAAGGTATAGTCCGGCTACCCGAACACCCCCTAATCCAGGACTCCCTCAGTAGCCCCTGAACCAGGCTTCAATGACGACGAGTCCGGCGCGCAGATTGTCTTCGGCATTGCAAGGCGGGTTCCTCCTCCAAGTCCTTCATAGAAGATTGTAAACACCAAGAGTAGTGTCCGGCTCTGCAAAATAAATTTCCACATATTGCCATAGAGAGAATAACATTAACACATATCAAATCTGCTGACGTATTCCGCAGTGCGTCATCACACTACGGCCAAGTCCTTTACTCGAATCGTTTTTACTTTTCCACCTCAGCACATTTTGCGAGGCGGTTTCCTTGGCACGTCTTGTCAAAGCAGAGATCGTGTACCCCTTTTACGGGATTCTCATCAATACGGATGTGGGTAACCCAACCGCGCCATTTATCACGGCACTTGGGAGGCAAGCGAGTTTTACTAGGCTGGTGGGGATGCACAACCGCATCCGCCCATATAAGGGGATAAGGATCCACCTTTTTACCTACGCCTTCTTCCTCCTTTGCCTATCCATCTCCTGCGCACTCGAGCTCCAGCGCCCAAGCCCGCACTTACCACCTCAACCTTCTCCAGCAATGTCCGGAGCGGGAGGCAAGTGGATGGTCTCCTCCGCTACGGAGGGCCAAGTCAAGAAGCTAAGGAAGGCCGGATACCTGTCTAAGGACATCGCGCACCGGCTTCCCGAAAAGGGGCAGCTTCTCCCCACCCCGAGGCCCCATGAGAGGGTAGTATTTATTCCCCACTTCCTCCGCGGACTGGGTTTTCCACTCCACCCATTTGTCCGGGGGCTCATGTTCTACTACGGCCTGGATTTCCACGATCTGGCCCCGAACTTCATCCTCAACATCTCGGCGTTTATCGTCGTATGCGAGGCTTTCCTCCGTGTCCGCCCTCATTTCGGCCTCTGGCTCAAGACCTTCAACGTCAAGCCCAAGGTGGTGCGCGGCAGCCAGGCGGAGTGCGGAGGCGCCATGGCGGGCAAGATGGCCAACATCCTATGGTTTGAGGGCTCTTTTGTGGAGACCCTAAAGGGGTGGCAATCCGGGTGGTTTTACATCACCGAGCCACGCGATCCGAACTGGATCGCAGCCCCCGAGTTCCGATCCGGACCCCCCACGCGGCTTATGTCCTGGAAAGAGACGGGCCTGTCGTGGGTGATGAAAAAGAGGTGACCGGATTGCAAACATGCATCCAGTCCCTGGTGAACAAGCCAATCCGGCTTGTTAATGTAATCCAGGTTATGCTCGTCCGCCGGATCCTCCCGTGCCAACAACGGGATTTTAATCTGTGGGAGTTCGACCCGGCGCAGCACCAAACCCTTAGCAGGCTTTTCGACATGACGTACGACGATGCCTGGAAGGTGCTATTCAAGGGCGCCGAGGCTCCCGCATCCGCTTCTGAGGACCGCGGATACAGCTCGCAGCGTCACGCTAGCGAGGTAAGCTATCTTCACCTTTTACAGGATGTTAAGCTTTTTTCATAGTTTGACTCTATGCGGGATCTAAACTCCCTTACCTTTGACAGGCTTGGCAGGCGATATCCAGACCGATTAACTGTCCGGCTCCGCTGCCCGAAGACCCAGCCCCAGCTCTACTAGTGAAGCTGCTGGTTCCGGCGCCTTATGTGGTGCCGGAGAAGAAGGCCAAGAAGAAGAAGACCACGGGGACTCAAAAGAGTGCCCGTAACGTGGTGGTGTCGGACTCGTCTTCCGACGAGTCCGAGACGCCCTCTTCCCGTGAAAACGAGGAGGAGGAAGAAGAAAACTCTCCCCCCAGCGGAGGGAGAAGAGAAGAGGAAGGCCGCCCCAACGGGGGAGGCCGAGGGGTCTAGGAAAAGGAAGACCCCTCCGCCGGACTACTCCCCCGACGCCGAAGAGGGCGAATAGGAGTGGCCAAATAGGGCCAAGCGTTCGGCGGAATCGTAAGTTCGGATATCAGAGTAACTCATGATGTTCCTTTGTCGCACAGCTTTCCCTAATGTCGAATGTAATTATGCAGCCCGCCCCGGGCCGAATTCAACGAATCGTCGGGCGGCTCCCTGGACTTATCGGACGTGAACTCAGTTCCGCCCGCTGTCTCCCCCCGCACTGCAGACGACGCCGAAGTGGCGTCGCGAAAAGCTCCGGGGCAGGAGGAGGTTGTCCCGGAGGAGCCGCAAGGCAACCTCCCGGACTCCAGGAGTGAAGGGGATAAGGCCCCTCAGGGATCCAAGTCTGGCTTTGTGCCGGACACCGCTCGGGAATCTTCCACAGTTCCGGACCGCGGTAGGCGAACTCCTTCCAAGAGGAGCAAGCCTTCTGAGCCGGCGGCCTCCGTCCAACCGGAGGTGCCGGACAATCTGCTGGAGGTGCTTGACGGCGCCTCCATCGACGAGGGGCGCCGTACTATTATGAGTACGGTGATCTAGAAGGTTTAGTCCGCCAAGAGCGGACTGACTGAAGCTTGCGCTAGCCTTCTACAGGCTTCGAGGTAAGTAAAAATATGTAAAAATATTACCGCATAGATAGTAGCCCTGATGCTCTGTTTGGCGTTCGGAAAGAAAAGCCGAATAAAGGATCTATTAAATTTCGCAGGAGTCTAACAAAAAAAAGAGTCAATATGCGTATGCAGGCTTCGCTGCTATCCACCGCTGCACTGACTGCGGAGGTGGGTGTCCTGAAGCAGGACCTCGAGCGGACCGAGCAAGAGCTCGGCCTTGCCAAGCGGCGGCTCGAGGAGAAAGAAGGTAAGAAATACCTTACAGAAAAGGTGCCTATAGAAAGGCGTGATTGCAAAAAAGATAACAGGATTGTACTGCTTATTGTAGGGGCCACGACTGAAGTGGCGACCCTTAAGCAGGCGCTGTCTGAGGCCGAAAAGAAAATGGCCGCGGAGTGCGCCGAGCGAGACAGACTTGGGGCTCAGGTCGGCGAGGTGCAGCAAGAGCTTCAGGCTCTCATGAAAAAACATGAGAGTTTGGAGCTTGAGACTGCCAAGTCTGCCAAGGCCGAAGCCCAAAAGGCCCTCCGAGAGTTGGAGGAGATGAGGAAGATAGCAGCGGGTAAGGCATTCTTTATGCAAAGCAGAAATATAAAAGTAAACTACTTGTTACTTACCCGAATCCGGAGCTCTCCAGGGGCATTCGCAGATCTTCCCCGCAGCATATCCGACGCCACCACATTCTACCGAGCTGAAGAGGGCAGCTCGATGGAGAAGGTGTCCTGGTCTCAGTATTCTGAGGCCGGACACCCTGTGCCCTTGAGCGACCAGCTGAAACAGTTGGTCGAGCTCCACAAGGCGGCCGAACAGGCCATGAAGGGCTTCATAGTTCGGCTGTGGCCCAGAGAGGCCCTGCCTGGGAGCTATTTCGGCCTGGTGCGGCGGCTGGTGGAGGCCTGTCCGAGGCTCGAGGTCATCAAGCGCTCCGTCTGCATTGAAGGTGCCCGTCGGGCCCTTGCCCGTGCAAAGGTGCATTGGGGTAAGCTGGACGGTGAGAAGCTTGTGAAGGACGGGCCGCCGCCGGGGAAGGAGCATCACAAGCCCGAGAACTACTACAAGGATGTTCTTGCAGGTGCCCGCCTTGTGGCGGATGAATGTACCAAGGATGTGATTTTTGAATGAACTCGCTCGTGTTTATCCTGTGCGCTGAAAACTTGTTCATATGCGCTAAGCAATGCTTATTGAATTTAAAATATTACTTTCTGTCCGGTCGTTTATCAAAAAATTGAGAGATGGCCAGTCGTCGGCTTCTGCCCCCATGCCAATAGTGCTGGGGTGTTCGGGATAAACCTGAGCGCTCTTCTTCCCATAGTTGGGTCCTTCGAGGGAGGCGCTCAGCACAACGAACCAGGCAATCGGACTATAATGCTTGAACACTCTCACTTAGCCATAGAACTCTATAATTTTAAATTTCGGCGAAGCCCCTAGTTCGGAAGACCGAGTTCGGGGCGCTATCCACGCCTTGGCCGGACAAAGCCAGCTCCTCGCTTGAAGCGGCATAAGTCTTTAGGGACTCGAAAAACCTCTCGAACAGCGACCGGTCTCTTGCCTCATCATGACAGTCAGTTTTAGCTTTCTCCAGTGAGGTGCTTAACCCAGCTGAACCGGGGCACAATCGCAGTGGTTCTCCTAGTGCTACCTTAGCCGATATAGCGGAACGTAAGGCACCAAAACATAGGAGCCGGGCAAACCCAACTATTGATCCAAATCATGATTCGGAGCCGATGCATATAGTGCTATAAGTTCGGGGTGCCGCACTTGTGAAAGTGTACAGACTTCTCACACCATAATGAGGGGTACTGAAGCCCCTGGCGTGTTTGCCGTACCATGGTGTACGGGTGCAATCATGTCATTTAATAAACATATATGTGAAAAGAGGATAATGCAAAAAATAGACAAAAAGCTATGCATTGTTTATAGAGAGGCTATTTATCAAAGCCGAACGATACAAATAGTGCGATAAGCAAAAAAGATATTGGACTATTTAACATGTCCTGACCAGGGGCAGGCCGCGGAATTGTATTCAAAAGAGGTATACTGCTCGTAACAGAGACCACCTGGGAGTTCCATAATGCGGCATGACTTGTCTGCCTCCCTGGATCTTGCATCGTTTGTGCGGCAGTCGAATTGCCGAACAGGTTGTCCGAAGTATGGAGTCCTGAAAGTAAGAAAAAATTTAAAAAAAGAGTCCGGCAGCCCCTAGTACGTTTTAAGTCGTATTTTGGGCGTGCCGTTATTGTGCCCCTTCCCCTGTGCCCATGGTATTTCAAGGGCGTAGTTATGTACGCGAGGCACTGGTTTCGCTATGTCGCGAGAGCTGGGGTTGGGGCCGCATTGCTACGCTTGCTCAGAGCGTGCTAGGCGGTACTACTGTTGATTACTCTGGGCGCGCTTGGCAGTGTGTGACTTTTTAACGGCCGGACTGGAGAATTGCCTAAGAAGGCTACCTTGTACTTCCGCTGCGAGAGCAGCCGTGTGCTCCTCCGTACGGAGGGAGCGTTCGGTGTTTCCGTTGATCATGATTACCCCTCGAGGGCCTGGCATCTTGAGCTTGAGATATGCGTAGTGCGGCACCGCATTGAACTTTGCGAATGCGGTTCGTCCGAGCAGGGCGTGATAGCCACTGCGAAACGGGACTATATCGAAGATTAACTCTTTGCTTCGGAAATTGTCCGAGGACCCGAAGACCATGTCAAGTGTTACTGAGCCTGTACAGTTGGCTTCTACACCTGGTATAATGCCTTTAAAGGTCGTTTTTGTGGGCTTAATCCTTGAGGGATCTATGCCCATTTTCCGCACTGTATCCTGGTAAAGCAGGTTCAGGCTACTGCCGCCGTCCATGAGGACTCTTGTGAGATGAAATCCATCGATGATTGGGTCGAGAACCAATGCAGCGAAGCCGCCATGACGGATGCTAGTGGGATGGTCCCTTCGATCAAAAGTGATCGGGCAGAAGGACCATGGGTTGAACTTTGGGGCGACTGGCTCCATCGCGTATACGTCCTGTAGCGCACGCTTCCGCTCCCTCTTGGGAATGTGGGTTGCGTATATCATGTTCACCGTCCGCACTTGTGGGGGAAAGCCCTTCTGTCCATTGTTGTTCGGCGGCCTGGGCTCCTCCTCGTCGTCGCTGTGTAGCCCCTTGTCTTTGTTTTCGGCTCTTAACTTGCCTGCCTGCTTGAACACCCAACAATCCCTGTTAGTGTGATTGGCTGGCCTTTCGGGGGTGCCATGTATCTGGCACAAGCGGTCGAGTATTCGGTCCGAACTGGACGGGCCCTGAGTATTCTTTTTGAATGGCTTTTTCCGCTGACCGGATTTATAGCCTCTGAATCCGGCATTGACTGCCGTGTCTTCATTGCTTTCGCTGCTGACGCGGTGTTTTTGCTTATTCCGACGTGTCCTACCACTTTTGTCCTTGGTATCCGAATTACCAGGGTTCTTTGATAAGTTGTTACTGCGAGCTAGCCAGCTGTCTTCTCCCGCGCAAAAGTGGGTCATGAGTGTCGTGAGGGCTGCTATAGATTTCGGCTTTTTCTGTCCCAGGTGCCGGGCAAGCCACTCGTCGCGGATGTTATGCTTGAAGGCTGCTAGGGCCTCTGCGTCCGGACAGTCGACTATCTGGTTTTTCTTTGTTAGGAACCGTGTCCAGAATTGCCTGGCCGATTCCTCTGGCTGCTGAATTATGTGGCTTAAGTCGTCGGCATCCGATGGTCGCACGTAAGTGCCCTGGAAGTTGTCGAGGAATGCGGCTTCCAGGTCCTCCCAAGAACCGATTGAGTCTGCTGGCAAGCTGTTAAGCCAATGCCGGGCCGGTCCTTTAAGTTTGAGCGGGAGGTATTTTATGGCGTGTAGATCATCGCCGCGTGCCATGTGGATGTGAAGGAGATAATCCTCGATCCATACCGCCGGATCTGTTGTGCCATCGTATGATTCGATGTTTATGGGTTTGAAACCCACTGGGATTTTATGATCCATTACTTCATCTGTGAAGCATAGCGGGTGTGCGGCGCCTCTGTATTGGGCTATATCACGACGCAGCTCGGAAGAGCTATGTCTGTTGTGTTCGGCCCGGCCGGATTTGTTGTATCCGGAGTGAAGATCATCGTCACATGTCGTAGGGCGCCTGCGCGATCCGTAGATCGATCTTGTTTGTCTTGCCTTATCCTCCAGTACGTCTCGCAGGTCTGGCGCATTTTCCCGTGCCTTAGTTGAGCGGCGTCGGGGCATGGCTTGGGTGGAGGGCCGAGAGGCCTCTCTATCGCAGCCGCGAGGTGGCTGGTCTGCCATGTCGTGCGCTGGTGATGTAGGTGCTTCCTCCTCTGATCGGGGTAGCGGCCTGCGCTTTGGGTAACTCTTGGAGGGGCGTTCGAGTTCATACTCTTCGGCCGCAAGGACTTCAGTCCATCTGTCAGCTAGCAAATCTTGGTCAGCTCTAAGCTATTGCTGCTTTTTCTTGAGGCTGCTTGTCGTGGCTAGAAGCCTGCATTTGAAACGCTCTTGTTCGGCGGGGTCTGATGGTACGACGAATTCGTCGTCATCGAGGCTTGCCTCGTCTTCGGAGGGAGGCATATAGTTATTATCCTCGACCTCTTGGTCTGCCGCTCTCTCATGAGGGCTGGCTTCTCCATCTTCCTGTGTCGAATCTTGCTGGGGTGGGTGTTCTTCGGCGCTATCCGGGGTAGTATTATCTCCCATGCCGGAATCACCGTTTTTGCTTTGGCGGGATTTAGAGCGGCGCCGCTGACGCCGGCGCTTTGGCTGTTTCTTGGAGGTGTCATCCCCCGCTGTTCCATCGCCATCTCCATCTTTTGGAGTATCCACCATGTATATTTCATATGACGAGGTGGCCTTCCAGCGCCCTACAGGTGCTGGTTCCTGTTCGCCTCCTACATCGTCGTCCATACCGTCGATGTCTTCGGAGCCGAAGTCAAGCATGTCGGTTAAATCGTCGACAGTGGCTACAAAGTGGGTGGTGGGTGGGCTTTGAACTTCTTCATCATCCGTATCCCATCCTCGCTGACCGTAATCCGGCCAGGGCTCTCCTGATAAAGAGAGAGACTTGAGAGAATTCAGGATGTCGCCGAAAGGCGAGTGCTGAAAGATGTCCGCGGCGGTGAACTCCATTATCGGTGCCCAATCGGATTCGATTGGCAGGGGCGCGGGGGGTTCGGAGTCCGGGGAGGAGTCCGGATCCTCAGAGTCACAGGTCATGCAGAGTGTGGGGCTGGCGCTCGGCTCGATCGCCTTTGAGATCGCAGCCCCCGAGGTGACGTCCAACTGCTCATCCTCGATTGGCGCAATAGGCTCCAAGTTAGGGGTTGGAACCGGTGCGTGTGCGGCCTCCAGGACACTGTCCGGAGGCAGAGCTAGATCATGCCCCTCGAGATAGTGCGGCGCGCTTGGCCGTGGCTCGAACCCGTCGAAGATCAAGTCTTCGCGGATGTCAGCCGTGTAGTTTAAGCTTCCAAACCTGACTTGATGGCCAGGGGCGTAGCTTTCGATCTGCTCCAGGTGGCCAAGCGAATTGGCCCGCAGTGCGAAGCCGCCGAAGATGAAGATCTGTCCGGGGAGAAAAGTCTCACCCTGGACCTCATCGTTGTTGATGATCAAAGGAGCCATCGGGCCTAAAGGCGACGACACAGAGGAACTCTCAATGAAAGCACCAATGTCGGTGTCAAAACCAGCGGATCTCGGGTAGGGGGTCCCAAACTGTGCGTCAAGGCCGGATGGTAACAGGAGACAAGGGACACGATGTTTTTACCCAGGTTCGGGCCCTCTCGATGGAGGTAATACCCTACTCCTACTTGATTAATATTGATGATATGGGTAGTACAAGAGTAGATCTACCACGAGATCGAGGAGGCTAAACCCTAGAAGCTAGCCTACGGTATGATTGTTGTATATGGAGTTGATGTCCTACGGACTACAACCCTCCGGTTTATATAGACACCGGATAGGGTTAGGGTTACACAGAGTCGGTTACAATGGTAGGCTATCTTAAATATACGCATCGCCAAGCTTGCCTTCCACGCCAAGGAAAGTCCCATCCGGACACGGGACGAAGTCTTCAATCTTGTATCTTCATAGTCCTGGAGTCCGGCTGAAGGTATAGTCCGGCTACCCGAACACCCCCTAATCCAGGACTCCCTCACCAGCCCCTCTCTCTCTCTCTCGCTCAACATGTGCCTGCACGTCCTGTATGCTAGGCATGCCGATCCAACCTCTCACCCCACCTCTCTGTACTCTACTGATGTACCCTATATAAGCCCATCGAGGCCATGTAATACAATGTGTGAGAGTAATACAGTCCAACTGTATATACTCCCTCCTTCTCTTATACAAGTCCAATATGAAAAAATACATTTGAATCTATACAAGGCCACCAATAGTAATCGAGGAAAAAATTAATGATGTTTCCTCATACTAGCAACTCTTTTAATACTTACATGCTTGTAAGTCATAATGACACTCAACTACTTCCCTCTCATTTCTTTTTTGCATGCATGTGGCGTATTAATTAATGATCCTGGTTAACGAAAAGAAAAGTTGCCTTGTAAAGTAGTTATTAAATTTTACCTTGATACCTGTAACCTAAGCTTGTGGCCTTGTCTAAGGGAATGGAGAGAGTAGTTCATATTGAAATCTTTTAAAGGCTTATATTTAGAAATGGAGAGAGGAGAAAACTGTTGTACAACCAATATCTGAGAGATCACTCTATACCCCCCCCCCGCACCTATTGCACACACCTACGTATCCTTGTACTGCTTCATTTAAGTAGGAATAGGATTTTTGTTATTTAATTTTTGAAAACCACTAGGTATTAGATTATTAATTTTTAGCTTTCTATCAAACTAGTAAGCATGCCCCCCCGGCCCCGCTGCCGTGTGAGTTTTGTTGATTTGCCTTGTTAATTGAGTGCTTCGTTGTAATTGTTTCTGTGTCCATGACACTTTATGTTCATCATTGCACTAGCTTTTGATGTTAGTAGAACTAGCAAAGTGGCCCTCGCAATTTTGTGTGCGTTGAATGCGTTAGGGGAGTATTATTTTGTGTTTTGCATAAAAATATATTACACTATATATGACAAGTAATGATATTCTAAAACCACCACAAATATTTTGCCGAATAATATATCACTTTTGTGGTGTATATCTTTAATCGTAATTGATATGGGGGCAAATAGTTATTATGACATTTCCAGAAATATCACATCCTGAGCTTCTTGGCAGTTTTTGTGTGATGTTAGGTCACCATGGAAGGTTAAAATTCAGATTATTGGTCATTGTTTATTGGTTACACGATTATAGAACTCTATATTTTACGCTTGAAACAATAATCAAGGCCCGCCAGAGTAACGGCCAAAAGGGTTTATAGATAGTGATGAAGATCTATTGACTATGGTTCAGATAATATAATTATGTTACATAAATGTAATAGCCACAAGAGATGTATCAATTATGATATACTTCCTCCGTTCCAAAATAAGTGTCGCTGAGAGAGTATTAAAATAAAAAGTGTCCTTTGAATCAATGGTAGGCAAATTAGGAATGCACAAATCAGTTATGATTTTTTTTTGAACATCAGTATAGACATAAGCGCTTATGTACAAGCGCATACACTCACCCCTATGAACGCACACACGCACACCCTACCCCTATGAGAACCTCCGAAAGACTGAGCCGGCATATCATCTTGAGATTTACGAAGTTGCCGTAGGCACCTCGTCATCGACGGGAACGTCTCCTCCCATTGTATGCGCATCGCCGGAAATTCTGAAATAAATCCAGGAATAAATGCGAGCACCAGGATTTGAACCTGAGTGGGCTGGGGATACCACAGTCCCTCTAACCATCCAACTACTGATTGGTTTGCATCAGTTATGGGGTTTGATATGTCAATCAGTTGCGGGTTATAATAGCTTAGTGTAAGTTGCTATATTGTGCACTAGTAAATACATAAATGCAATGCACATTGATATTTGGAGGAAAATTAATTACATTAGGTAGAATATCGATTACATGTTAATTATGTGATTAGGACGTATGTTGATATTTAGTATGATATTAATTGCACGATAAACAAGTTGAGCGTTTAGAGCAATCTAGGTCGTTGGATTAACATGGTTTAATAGCCCAGATTGATTGATTCTGCCCTTTTGGGTCTTTTTGTATTAGTATAGATGATCTAGCTGAGTAAAAAAATCCAGTCAATCATACTCCACAAAAAAATTAAGAGGTGGTGAGCATGCATGATATATTTTAGACTACATACATCGCCACAAAAGAAATGAAAGATTGTCTTAAAATTTGTCCAAATGATTAATGAAGTGAATAGAGAATTGACTGTAATCATTAATCTCCTTCTCTACTTAGACTACCTCATTTGTAATTTCACTGAAAACTTTGATGTAATGTTCCTTTGATGAATAGTTTCTTTAGGAACCCTTGTGATGGTGTCCTGAACTAGGGGGTACTCACCATGTCGTTTCCCGACCAGTGGGTCGGACCGAGGACCCCCATGATCATTCACTAATGGGCCACTTCGGGCAGCCCATGCCGAATATAAGGAGAATTCCACAAGATTTGGCGCACACGACAAAGACTCCTCTAAACCTAAGGCCTATGGTGCATATATAAACCGAGGCGAGGCTAGTCAATAGACAATCTCATATTCATTAGAACAATCTTGTGGTAGATACATGTATCTTGTACTACACTCCATATGAATACAATCAAAAACAAGACGTAGGGTGTTATCTCTTCGAGAGAGCCTGAACCTGGGTAAAATCGTGTGTCCATGTTACCATTGCTCCAAGACGTCTAGCTTAGGACCCCTACTACGAGATTCGCTGGTTTTGACACTGAAATTGGTGCTTTCATTGAGAGTTTGCTGGGTGGTCGTCACGGATCGATGGGACGATCAGGTGTTATATTTCCACTTTATTCTGTTTTGCATAGATCAAATTATTTGCAAAAGTATCTCTGCTTTTCTGCAGATCGAGCTCGCGGAAAAATTTGTGTGACCGATCAACAATTCCAAGGATCCGCCGTTGCATAGATATATTTTTTGGGCAGAATGTATGCGTGTATACATTGGCTCTAGATGGCGGCGCGCGCTTAGAGCGGCGGCGGCAGGGTGTTCGGTGGCCGAGCTCTGCGGTGGGATCGGTTCGATCAAACTGATACGTGTGCTCTACGCTGAGACTTGTGGACCTGCTTCAAAAAATGGGTTCGGCGGCCGCTACCGCTTTTTGGTTCCGCGTGTGGTCCTAGGGACAACCACGAGGCCGTACACCCTTTTTCTGGTTTGCGTGGCATAAACCGAGGTCGTGCCAGTTCTTCCTCACATGATCAACCCGGGAAACAAATCAATTCCTTAAATAGTACTATTTGTTTTAAGTACAGCATGTCTGTCAAGGTTTCATTAATGAATAGGGTGCCTCAGCTTTTGCTCACGATGATGACAAAATTTAATGTTTGATTTTTGGTTGCTCCTTGTCAGTCGCCATTACAACTTCTCGTGGAGGCTGGTCTGCCTAGATCACACTGGGACGTAGAAGAATTTCCTTTTCGGTCTGCTACACGCAAAATAAACTAGGGTGTCGGTCTGGCCAGACTCTCGCCGTCAACTAAGTCGGCCGACCTGTGTGGACATTGCCGCGCCACAACACCGTCACGCCATCAAGTCAACCTTGGCGCTGGTGCCATATTCACCATATTATTCGCTTCACACAAATTAATTATGTGTTTTTTCTTTCAATTATTATTATTACTTGCTTGCACTATTCTATTTGTGCAGGTAATCAACTTCGACTGCATCACGCGGATAACTCTGTGGGTCGATGTCATCGTCTTGCCTGCATCGACCAAGTTGCAGCATCGCCTCAGCGCGCGTCCCTGTGTCAGCATGTCCGCGGCCATTCTATCAGGACGACCACGGTGTTCAGGCAATTGACTTACACCGCGCCTTACCCGGCGCAACGACGCCCATTGAGGCTGAAGAAAGTTCGGCTCGACGCAACCACAGGGAGATTTGACCTTCCTTTTTCCTTTCTCCCTCTATATTATTTAATTAAGCAGGTCCACCACACTTTCTCTAATGGTTTATCTTCCATGCACTTCCTGTGAGGCAATGAGTACTATTACTTTAGACGAGCCACGAGCTAGCCTACCTAGTGACTCCCATGTGAAGCTATATAGTCACTTTGGGGCAGTTCTCTCACTCCGATGGCTACATCCGGACCAAGTACTATTCTTCCTTATGAACAGTATGAATTATTTGTGTCATCATATTTTCTGTTGGTTTGCACTCTTGTGTGTATGCAGACAACTGTTTGGCCTATTTGATGTCACATTTGGGACTTGGACCGCTCTGCGAATTTAGGCTTTGTCACGCCGATGCCCCGCATCGACATTGGCTTCAACACCAGGCAACATCTCTTTAAAAAAATATTTTGCATAAATTAATTATGTGGGGAATTTTTATATATTTATATTATTATTTTTTGGGCTGCACTATTTTACATGTGTAGGTAATCGACTTCGACTGCGTCACGCGCTCACTTCGGCAAGCCGACGCCGTCGTCCCAATCGGCATAAATCGACTCGCGTGATCATCTTATTGGTCGAATTGCCATACCGACATGTTCGGATGCCTCGGGGACTTCGGCATCGCTGAGAGAGCTCTACCTCATTGAGCGTTCGGCACACAGGCCATATATCTTTTATTACCCACTTCGCTTAAATTATTAATCATGCAACTATTTTTTGTTTTAAAATATTTTATTATTGTTACTTCTGCCTTGCACTATTTTATGTGTGAAGATAATTAATTTTCACTGTTACGCCGTCACCTTGGCGCATACAGAGTCGTCCTCTTGCCTCCATCAACCAAATTCCACCGTCACCATGGTGTGATACCCTGTGTCGCCATTATCGCATCGTCGCTTCATCAAACTGACGTCCACCATGCCGACCTGTTTCGACACACCGACTGATGTGGGGGCTTCATTGTCACGCTGCCGAACTACTCTGTCTCCTCGGCTGGATCGGGGGCTTCGCCTCGGCACTTTGGCACTGTCATGCTATCACTTCATCAAGTCGAGCTCTTCGCTTGGGTACGTTAAGACCGGCTTGGGGGTTGGGACCTTGAGCCGCTACTAGCTCGGCCCACGTCACACCGAGCACATTAATCAACTAAGTCGCTTTCATGCTCAAAAACTTTCGGTTTTAAATTTTGTTCGAGACCAAGCATTATACTTTTTTGACAAAAAGTCGTTTGCGAAAAACTTTCTTTGTCAAAACCTTGTTTGTTACAAAAAAATTCAAATACTCTGTTTACTTGGGGGCTTCCTTTATGACGTCATTCTTCTTGCATATGATTATAAATGTATCACACCATTCCTTGTTCGTGCATTATGTCAAAATATCATGTTGACTTAAGTGTTCCGCAAAGCTGGGTTGCTTGGCTCATGTGCATACCCCTACGTTCCCGATTGTTCGGCTAGGGAGTAAAGGGAGCACCTCTGCGATTGTTACGACCGGGTCATTCGAACTCGTACATCAGACGGGTGAAGCCAAAAACTAGCGCTCTTATTGTTTTCAACTATAGTTGTGCTAACTCTTGAGCTTGCGTTGGTTTTTCCTTGAAGATGAAAGGGTGATGCAGCAAAGCAGAGTAAGTATTTCCCTTAACTTTTGAGAACCAAGGTATCAATCCAGTAGGAGACAGCGCACAAGCCACCGAATACCTGCACAAACAAACACCAACTTGCACCCAACGCGACAAATGGGTTGTCAATCCCTTCACGGTTATTTGCAAAGTGAGCTCTGGTATAGATGGATAATCGGTAAAGTAATATTTTTGGTATTTTTGATTTATGGATCGGAAAGTAAAAGATTGCAAAGAAAGTAAATAGGAAACTAGAATTGTAGATCGGAAACTTATATGATGGAAAATAGACCCGGGGGCCATAGGTTTCACTAGAGGATTCTCTCAAGATAGAAAATATTATGGTGGGTGAACAAATTACTGCCGAGCAATTGATAGAAAAGTGCAAAGTTATGACGATATCTAAGGCAATGATCATGAATATAGGCATCACGTCCATATCAAGTAGACCGAAACGATTCTACATCTACTACTATTACTCCACACATCGACCGACTCTTGCTTGCATCTAGAGTATTAAGTTCATAAGAACAGAGTAACGCATTAAGTAAGATGATTTGATGTAGCGGGATAAACTCAAGCAATATGATGAAAACCCCATCTTGTTATCCTTGATGGTAACAATACAATACGTGTCGGTTCCCCTTCTTTCACTAGGCTCGAGCACCGCAAGATTGAACCCAAAGCTAAGTACTTCTCCCATTGCAAGAAAAACCAATCTAATTGGCCAAACCAATCCGATAGTTCGAAGAGACTTGCAAAGATATCAAATCATGCATATAAGAATTCAGAGGAGATTCAAATAATATTCATAGATAAGCTGATCATAAATCCACAATTCATCGGATCTCAGCAAACACACCGCAAAAAAGTATTACATCGAATAGATCTCTAAAAACATCGAGGAGAACATGGTATTGAGAATCAAAGAGAGAGAAGAAGCCATCTAGCTACTAGCTAGGGACCCGTAGGTCTGTGGTCAACTACTCACGCTTCATCGGAGAGGCAATAGTGTTGATGTAGAAGCCCTCCGTGATCGAATCCCCCTCCGCCAGGATGCCGAAAAAGGCCCCTATATGGGATCTCATGGGTACAGAAGGTTCCGGTGGTGCAAAAGTGGTTTCGTGGCTCCCTTGGAAGGTTTTGGGGTATTTGAGAATATATAGGCGGAAGAAATAGGTCGGTGGAGTCACGAGGGGCCCACAAGGGTGGGGGCGCGCCCTACCCCCTGGGCGCGCCCTCCAACCTTGTGGCTATCTCGTGGCTTTCCTGACGTGCACTCCAAGCCCTCTGGATGTCTTCTGGTCCAAGAAAAATCATCGCAAAAGTTTCATTCCGTTTGGACTCCGTTTGGTATTACTTTTCTGCGAAACTCTAAAACAAGGAAAAAAACAGGAACTGGCACTAGGCTCTAGGTTAATAGGTTAGTTCCAAAAATAATATAAAATAGCATATTAATGCATATAAAACATCCAAAACAGATAATATAATAGCATGGGACAATCAAAAATTATAGATACGTTGGAGACGTATCAGGCATCCCCAAGCTTAATTCCTACTTGTCCTCGAGTAGGTAAATGATAAAAAATAGAATTTTTGATATGGAATGCTACCTAACATATTTATCCATGTAATTCTCTTTATTGTGGCATGAATGTTCAGATCCGTATGATTCAAAACAAAAGTTTAATATTGACATAAAAACAATAATACTTCAAGCATACTAACAAAATAATTATGTCTTCTCAAAATAACATGGCCAAAGGAAGCTTATCCCTGCAAAATCATATAGTCTGGCTATGCCCCATCTTCATAACACAAAATATTCAAATCATGCACAACCCCGATGACAAGCCAAGCAATTGATTCATACTTTTGACGTTCTCAAACTTTTTCAACTTTCACGCAATACATGAGCGTGAGCCATGGACATAGAACTATAGGTGGAATAGAAGGTGGTTGTGGAGAAGACAAAAAAGAAGGAGATAGTGTCACATCAACTAGGCATATTTATGACCCACAAGTATAGGGGATAAATTGTAGCTCTTTTCGATAAGTAAGTGTGTCGAACGCAACAAGGAGTAGAAGGAAATGACAAGTAGTTTTCAGTAAGGTGGTGTCTTCAAGTGCTGAAATTGTAAGTAGCGAGTAGTTTGATAGCAAGATAGTTTGTAATGAGCAAGTAACGATAATAGTAACAAGTATGCAGCAAGGTAGCCCAATCCTTTTGAGGAAAAGGACAGGCCAAAACGGTCTCTTATAATAAGCAAAGCATTCTTGAGGGTACACGGGAATTTCATCTAGTCACTTTCATCATATTGGTTTGATTTGTGTTCACTACTTTGATAATTTGCTATGTGGGTGGACCGGTGCTTAGATGTTGTTCTTACTTGAACAAAACTCCTACTTATGATTAACCCTCCTGCAAGCATCCACAACTACAAGAAAAATATTAAGAATAAATTCTAACCATAGCATTAAACTCTAGGATCCAATCGGTCCCTTACGGAATAGTGCATAAACTGGGGTTTAAGTTTCTGTCACTCTCGCAACCCACCATCTATTTACAAATCCACAATGCATTCCCTTAGGCCAAAATATGGTGAAGTGTCATGTAGTTAACGTTCACATAACACCACTAAGGGAATCACAACATGCATACTATCAAAATATCGAACACATATCAAATTCACATGATTACTTGCAACATGATTTATCCCGTGACCTCAAGAACAAAGGTAACTACTCACAAACAACAAACATGCTCATGATCATATGGGTATTAATATGCATAATGGATTTGAACACATAATCTTCCACCAAATAAACCATATAGTAATCAACCACAAGATGTAATCAACACTACTAGTCACCCCCTAGCAACAATCTATAGTTTCGGTAACAAGATAGAATACAAGAGATGAGATGGTGCTGGTGAATATGTTGATGGAGATTGCCCTCCCCAAGATGGGAGAGTTGTTGGTGATGATGATGACGATGATTTCCCCCTCTGGGAGGGAAGTTCCCCCGACAGAATCGCTCCGCTTGAGGGCAAAGGTGTTCCTGCCCAAGTTCTTCCTCGAGGCGGCGGTGCTTCGTGCCGAAAGTCCTTCTCCCATTTTTTATAGGTCAAAACCACTTATATACCAAAAGATGGGCACTAGAGGTGGGCCGAGGAGGGCACAACCCACCAGGGCGCGCCCAGGTGGGTTGTGCCCACCTGGTGGCCGCCCTCTGGTGATTATTGGCTCCAGTATTCCTCCAATAATTCATAAAAAATCTCCATAAAGTTTCAGCTCATTTGGAGTTGTGCAGAATAGGTGGCCTGACGTAGCTTTTCCAGGTCCGGATTTCCAACTGCCGGAATTCTCCCTCTTGGTGTGTTCCTTGCAAATTGTGAGAGAAAAGGCATAGAATCACTCCAAAAAGCATTATTATGGATAAAAACATTATAAATAATAGTAAGAAAACATGATGCAAAATGGACGTATCACATATCAACAGGCTATGGACATGCCCATCAATAGATATCAATGTGAGTGAGTAGGGATTGCCATGCAACGGATGCACTAGAGCTATAAGTTTATGAAAGCTCAAAAAGAAAACTAAGTGGGTGTGCATCCAACTTGCTTTCTCATGAAGACCTAGGGCATTTTGAGGAAGCCCATCGTTGGAATATACAAGCCAAGTTCTATAATGAAAAATTCCACTAGTATATGAAAGTGACAATATAGGAGACTCTCTATCATGAAGATCATGGTGCTACTTTCAAGCACAAGTGTGGCAAAAGGATAGTAACATTGTCCCTTCTCTCTTTTCTCTCTCTTTTTTTGGGCCTTCTCTTTATCGCCTTTCTCTATCTCTTTTTTTTATTTCCTCACATGGGACAATGCTCTAATAATGAAGATCATCACACATTTATTTACTTACAAATCAAAAATTACAACTCGATACTAGAACAAAATATGACTCTATGTGAATGCCTCCGGTGGAGTACCGGCATGTGCGATGAATCAAGAGCGACATGTATAAAAGAAGATGAACAGTGGCTTTGCCACAAATACGATGTCAACTACATGATCCTGCATAGCAATATGACAATTATGGAGTGTGTCATAATAAACGGAACGGTGGAGAGTTGCATGGCAATATATCTCAGAATGGCTATGGAAATGCCATCATAGGAAGGTATGGTGGCTGTTTTGAGGAAGGTATATGGTGGGTTTATGGTACCGTCTAAAGTTGTGCGGCACAAGAGAGGCTAGCAATGGCGGAAAGGTGAGAGTGTGTACAATCCATGGACTCAACATTAGTCATAAAGAACTCACATACTTATTGCAAAAATCTATTAGTCATCGAAACAAAGTACTACGCGCATGCTCCTAGGGAGATAGATTGGTAGAAAAAGACCATCGCTCGTCCCCGACCGCCACTCAGAAGGAAGACAATCAAAAAAATATCTCATGCTCCAACTTTCTTACATAACGGTTCACCATACGTGCATGCTATGGGACTCACAAACCTTAACACAAGTATTTGTCAAATTCAAAACTACTTACTAGCATGACTCTAATATCACCATCTTCATATCTTAATGCGCTTTATATGAAAGTTTTTATTACATCCCTCTTGGATGCCTATCATATTAGGACTAATTTTATAACCAAAGCAAATTACCATGCTATTTTAAAGACTCACAAAATAATATAAGTGAAGTGCGAGAGTTCATCAATTTCTATAAAATAAAACTACTGTCGTGCTCTAAAAAGATATAAGTGAAGCACCAGAGCAAATTTGCCTAGCTCAAAAGATATAAGTGAAGCACATAGAGTATTCTAATAAACCATGATTCATGTGTGTCTCTATCAAAAGGTGCGTACAGTGATACGTCTCCAACATATCTATAATTTTTTATTGTTCCATGCTATTATATTATCAACCTTGGATGTTTTATATGCATTTATATGCTATTTTATATGATTTTTGGGACTAACCTATTAACCCAGAGCCCAGTGCCAGTTTCTGTTTTTCCCTTGTTTCAGTGTTTCGCAGAAAAGGAATATCAAACAGAGTCCAAACGGAATGAAACCTTCGGAAAAGTTATTTTTGGAAAGAAAGCAATACAGGAGACTTGGAGTGCACGTCAGGGGATCAACGAGGAGAGCACGAGGCAGGGGGGGCGCCCACCCCCCTGGGCGTGCTCTCCACCCTCGTGGTCCCCTCGTGGCCCCCCTAATGTATTTCTTCCGCCTATATATATCCATACACCCTAAAACTATCGAAGACGACAATAGATCGGGAGTTCCGCCGCTAGAAGCCTCAGTAGCCACCAAAAACCAATCTAGACCCGTTCCGGCACCCTTCTGGAGGGGGAATACCTCTCCGGTGGCCATCTTCATCATCCCGGGGCTCTCCATGACGAGGAGGGAGTAGTTCTCCCTCGGGGTTGAGGGTATGTACCAGTAGCTATGTGTTTGATCTCTCTCTCTCTCTCTCGTGTTCTTGAGGTGGTACGATCTTGATGTATCGTGAGCTTTGCTATTATAGTTGGATCTTATGATGTTTTTCCCCCTCTACTCTCTTGTAATGGATTGTGTTTTCCTTTTGAAGTTATCTTATCGGATTGAGTCTTTAAGGATTTGAGAACACTTGATGTATGTCTTGCATGGGATACCTGTGGTGACAATGGGGTATTCTATGATCCACTTGATGTATGTTTTGGTGATCAACTTGTGGGTTCCATGACCTTGGGAATCTATGCATAGGGGTTGGCACATGTTTTCGTCTTGACTCTCCGGTAGAAACTTTGGGGCACTCTTTGAGGTTCTATGTGTTGGTTGAATAGATGAATCTGAGATTGTGTGATGCATATCGTATAATCATACCCACAGATACTTGAGGTGGCATTGGAGTATCTAGGTGACATTAGGGTTTTTGTTGATTTGTGTCTTAAGGTGTTATTCTAGTACGAACTCTAGGGCTGTTTGTGACACTTATAGGAATAGGCCAACGGATTGATTAGAAAGAATAACTTTGAGGTGGTTTCGTACCCTACCATAATCTCTTCGTTTGTACTCCGCTATTAGTGGCTTTGGAGTGACTCTTTGTTGCATGTTGAGGGCTAGTTATGTGATCCAATTATGTTATTTTTGTTGAGGGAACTTGCACTAGCGAAAGTATGAACCCTAGGCCTTGTTTCAACGCATTGCAATACCGTTTTAGCGCGTTTGGTTCGGGGGAATTAGAGATGGGGAATGGGAGTTGAGGGGTGAGGAGATTAAAAGTCCACTATTTGATTAGAGGGAATGGGAGTTTAAGTGGGAAGGGGTTTGGGAGTTGAGGAAGCCAATTCCCACCTATTTCTTCCCAGGGGGTACCCTGTTAATTCATGAGAAGAGTTTTATCCCATGCTAATTCCCACCATATACCAAACAAGGGAATGGGAGTAAAAATCAACGTCCCATGAATAATCCCTCCATAAACACCCTGATGCAAACTCTCATTCTCATGTCCAAGTGTTTACCAAACAGGCTGTTTGTGCTCACTTTTATCATTAGTTACCTTATTGTTTTTATATTTTCATATTACAAAAACCTTTATCTACCATCCATATACCACTTGCATCACCATCTCTACGCCGAACTAGTGCACCTATACAATTTACCATTGTATTGGGTGTGCTGGGGACACAAGAGACTCTTTGTTATTTCGTTGCAGGGTTGCTTGAGAGAGACCATCTTCATCCTACGCCTCCTACGGATTGATAAACCTTAGGTCATCCACTTGAGGGAAATTTGCTACTGTCCTACAAACCTCTGCACTTGGAGGCCCAACAACGTCTACAAGAAGAAGGTTGTGTAGTAGACATCAAGCTCTTTTCTGGCACCGTTGCCGGGGAGGTGAGTGTTTGAAGGTATATCTTTAGATCTTGCAATCGAATCTTTTTGTTTCTTGTTTTATCACTAGTTTAGTTTATAAAAGAAAATGGCAAAAAATGGAATTAAGTTTGCCTCATACGCTTCATCTTTTTAATATCTTTCGTGAGTATGATGGAAAGGAAAATTGTGCCAAGGTGTTAGAAGAAGAATGCATTAAAATGTTCGGCACTAAATATTTGAATGATGAGCATGATTGCAATGTTATTAGTATGAATTCCTTGAATATCCATGATGCTAATGATATGCAAAGCCACAAGCTCGGGGAAGCTATGTTTGATGAAGATGATATATTTTGTCCCCCAAGTTTTGATGAGAAAATTTATTATGATGAAAGCATGCCTCCTATTTATGATGATTATATTGATGAAAGTGGATTTGGAGAGGTCATGACTTTATTTTGTGATGAATCCACTATTTCGGAAGAGGTTCCAATTGATTATGAGAACAAAGTTGCAATCTATGATGATTATTGTGATGACTTTTATGCTATAAAGAATAATTATATCCATGAAACTTGTCATCATGATTTTAGTTTTCAATTGGATTATGCCTCACATGATAATTATTTTGTTGAGTTTTCTCCCACTAGTATTCATGAGAAGAATTTTGCTTGTGTGGAGAGTAATAAAATTTCTATGCTTGTAGATCATGAAAAGAATGCTTTAGGTGCTGGTTATATTGTTGAATTCATTCATGATGCTACTGAAAATTATTATGAGGGAGGAATATATGCTTGTAGGAATTGCAATAATATCAAGTTTCCTCTCTATGTGCTTAAAGTTTTGAAGTTATGCTTGTTTTACCTTCCTATGCAAGTTGATTCTTGTTCCCATAAGTTGTTTGCTCACAAAATCCCTATGCATAGGAAGAAGGTTAGACTTAAATTTGCTAGTCATATTCTTCATGATGCTCTCTTTATGTTTCAATTCTTACCCTTTATGTCAGCATCATTGAAATCATCATGCCTAGCTAGCTAGGGGCGTTAAACGATAGCGCTTGTTGGGAGGAAACCCAACTTTATTTTTGTTCCTTGCTTTTTGCTCCTGTTAGTAATAAATAATTTATCTAGCCTCTTTTATTATTGAATTTTTATGTTTTAATTAGTGTTTGTGCCAAGTAGAACCGTTAGGAAGACTTGGGGAAAGTCTTGTTGATCTTGCTGTAAAACACAGAAACTTTAGCGCTCACGATAATTGCTGCCATTTTTATTTGGAAAGTGATATTTAGTTAATTATTTTTGAAAATGATTAATATATAAATTCCGCACGTCTAGAAATTTATTTTAGAATTTTTGGGGTTCCAGAAGTATACGTTTGATTCAGATTACTACAGACTGTTCTGTTTTTGACAGATTCTGTTTTCTATGTGTTGTTTGCTTATTTTGATGAATCTATGAGTAGTATCGGAGGGTATGAACCATAGAGAAGTTGGAATACGGTAGATATTGCACCAATATGAATTTATAATGAGTTCATTACAGTACCTAAGTGGTGATTTATTTTCTTATACTAACGGAGCTTATGAGTTTTCTGTTAAGTTTTGTGTTGTGAAGTTTTCAAGTTTTGGGTGAAGATTCGATGGACTATGGAACAAGGAGTGGCAAGAGCCTAAACTTGGGGATACCCAAGGCACCCCAAGGAAATATTCAAGGACAACCAAGAGCCTAAGCTTGGGGATGCCCCGGAAGGCATCCCCTTTTCGTCTTCGTTCATCGGTAACTTTACTTGGAGCTATATTTTTACTCGCCACATGATATGTGTTTTGCTTGGAGCGTCATTTTATTTTATTTTATTTTGCTTGCTGTTTGAATAAAATACCAAGATCTGAAATTCTTAAATGCTAGAGAGTCTTCATATAGTTGCATAATTATTCGACTACTCATTGATCTTCACTTATATCTTTCGGAGTAGTTTGTTGTTGCTCTAGTGCTTCACTTATATCTTTTTAGAGCACGGTGGTGGTTTTATTTTATAGAAATAGATGAACTCTCATGCTTCAATTATATTATTTTGAGAGTCCTAAACAGCATGGTAATTTGCTTTGGTTATGAATTTAGTCCTAATATGATGGGCATCCAAGAGGGATATAATAAAAACTTTCATATGAAGTGCATTGAATACTATGAGAAGTTTGATACTTGATAATTGTTTTGAGATATGGAGATGGTGATATTAGATTCGTTCTAGTTGAGTAGTCGTGAATTTGAGAAATGCTTGTGTTAAAGTTTGTGATTCTCGTAGCATGCACGTATGGTGAACCGTTATGTTAAGAAGTCGGAGCATGATGTATTTATTGATTGTGGCGGTCGGGGACGAGCGATGGTCTTTTCCTACCAATCTATCCCCCTGGGAGCATGCGCGTAGTACTTTGTTTCGATAACTAATAAATTTTTGCAATAAGTACGTGAGTTCTTTATGACTAATGTTGAGTCCATGGATTATACGCACTCTCACCCTTCCACCATTGCTAGCCTCTCTAGTACCGCACAACTTTCGCCGGTACCATATATCTTCCTCAAAACAGCCACCATACCTACCTATTATGGCATTTCCATAGCCATTCCGAGATATATTGCCATGCAACTTTCCACCGTCCCGTTTATTATGACACGCTTCATCATTGTCATATTGCTTTGCAAGATCATGTAGTTGACATCGTATTTGTGGCAAAGCCACCATTCATAATCCTTTCATGCATGTCGCTCATGAGTCATTGGACATCCCGGTACACTGCCGGAGGCATTCATATAGAGTCATATCTTGTCCTAAGTATTGAGTTGTAATTCTTGAGTTGTAAGAAAATAAAAGTGTGATGATCAACATTATTAGAGCATTGTCCCAGTGAGGAAAGGATGATGGAGACTATGATTCCCCCACAAGTCGCGATGAGACTCCGGACGAAAAAAAGTGGCCAAAGAAGCCCCAAAAAAAGAGGCCATAAAAAAGAGAAGGCCCAAATAAAATAATAAAAAAATGAGAGAAAAGAGAGAAGGGGCAATGCTACTATCCTTTTACCACACTTGTGCTTCAAAGTAGCACCATGATCTTCATGATAGAGAGTCTCCTATGTTGTCACTTTCATATACTAGTGCGAATCTTTCATTATAGAACTTGGCTTGTATATTCCAATGATGGGCTTCCTCAAAATGCCCTAGGTCTTCGTGAGCAAGCAAGTTGGAAGCACACCCACTTAGTTTCTTTTTGAGCTTTCATACACTTATAGCTCTAGTGCATCTGTTGCATGGCAATCCCTACTCACTCACATTGATATCTATTGATGGGCATCTCCATAGCCCGCTGATACGCCTAGTTGATGTGAGACTATCTTCTCCTTTTTGTCTTCTCCACAACCACCATTCTATTCCACCTATAGTGCTATGTCCATGGCTCATGCTCATGTATTGCGTGAAGATTGAAAAGGTTTGAGAACATCAAAAGTATGAAACAATTGCCTGGCTTGTCATCGGGGTTGTGCATGATTTAAATCTTTTGTGTGGTGAAGATAGAGCATAGCTAGACTATATGATTTTGTAGGGATAGCTTTCTTTGGCCATGTTATTTCGAGAAGACATGATTACTTGGTTAGTATGCTTGAAGTATTATTATTTTCATGTCAATATTAAATTTTTGTCTTGAATCTTATGGATCATGGATAAATATGTTAGGTAGCATTCCACATCAAAAATTCTGTTTTTATCATTTACCTACTCGAGGACGAGCAGGAATTAAGCTTGGGGATGCTGATATGTCTCCAACGTATCTATAATTTTTGATTGTTCCATGCTATTATATTATCAACCTTGGATGTTTTATATGCATTTATATGCTATTTTATATGATTTTTGGGACTAACCTATTAACCCAGAGACCAGTGTCAGCTTCTGTTTTTCCCTTGTTTCAGTGTTTCGCAGAAAAGGAATATCAAACGGAGTCCAAATGGAATGAAACCTTCGGAAAAGTTATTTTTGGAAAGAAAGCAATACAGGAGACCTGGAGTGCACGTCAGGGGATCAACGAGGAGAGCACAAGGCAGGGGGCGCCCACCCCCTGGGTGCGCCCTCCACCCTAGTGGGCCCCTTGTGCCCCCCTGATGTATTTCTTCCACCTATATATATCCATATACCCTAAAACTATCGAAGACGACAATAGATCGGGAGTTCCGTTGCCAGAAGCCTCCGTAGCCACCAAAAACCAATCTAGACCTGTTCCGGCACCCTGCCGGAGGGGGAATACCTCTCCGGTGGCCATCTTCATCATCCCGGTGCTCTCCATGACGAGGAGGGAGTAGTTCTCCCTCGGGGCTGAGGGTATGTACCAGCAGCTATGTGTTTGATCTTTCTCTCTCTCATGTTCTTGAGGTGGTACGATCTTGATGTATCGCGAGCTTTGCTATTATAGTTAGATCTTATGATGTTTCTCCCCCTCTACTCTCTTGTAATGGATTGAGTCTTCCCTTTGAAGTTATCTTATCGGATTGAGTCTTTAAGGATTTGAGAACACTTAATGTATGTCTTGCGTGGGATACCTGTGGTGACAATGGGGTATTCTATGATCCACTTGATGTATGTTTTGGTGATCAACTTGCGGGTTCCGTGACCTTGGGAATCTATGCATAGGGGTTGGCACACGTTTTCGTCTTGACTCTCCGGTAGAAACTTTGGGGCACTCTTTGAGGTTCTATGTGTTGGTTGAATAGATGAATCTGAGATTGTGTGATGCATATCGTATAATCATACCCACGGATACTTGAGGTGACATTGGAGTATCTAGGTGACATTAGGATTTTGGTTGATTTGTGTCTTAAGGTGTTATTCTAGTACGAACTCTAGGGCTGTTTGTGACACTTATAGGAATAGCCCAACGGATTCATTGGAAAGAATAACTTTGAGGTGGTTTCGTACCCTACCATAATCTCTTCGTTTGTTCTCCGCTATTAGTGGCTTTGGAGTGACTCTTTGTTGCATGTTGAGGGCTAGTTATGTGATCCAATTATGTTATTATTGTTGAGGGAACTTGCACTGGCGAAAGTATGAACCCTAGGCCTTGTTTCAACGCATTGCAATACCGTTTGTGCTCACTTTTATCATTAGTTACCTTTGTTGTTTTTATATTTTCATATTACAAAAACCTTTATCTACCATCCATATACCACTTGTATCACCATCTCTTCGCCGAACTAGTGCACCTATACAATTTACCATTGTATTGGGTGTGTTTGGGACACAAGAGACTCTTTGTTATTTGGTTGCAGGGTTGCTTGAGAGAGACCATCTTCATCCTACGCCTCCTACGAATTGATAAACCTTAGGTCATCCACTTGAGGGAAATTTGCTACTGTCCTACAAACCTCTGCACTTGGAGGCCTAACAACGTCTACAAGAAGAAGGTTGTGTAGTAGACATCATACAGCAAGGATGATTGTGACAAACTAAAAAGCAAAGACTCAAATCATACAAGACGCTGCAAGCAAAACACGTATCATGTGGTGAATAAAAATATAGCCTCAAGTAAAGTTACTGATAGACGAAGATGAAAGAGGGGTATGCCTTCCGGGGCATCCCCAAGCTTAGACTCTTGGTTGTCCTTGAATATTACCTTGGGGTGCCTTGGGAATCCCCAAGCTTAGGCTCTTGCCACTCCTTATTCCATTGTCCATCGAATCCTTACCCAAAACTTGAAAACTTCACAACACAAAACTCAACAGAAAATCTTGTAAGCTCCGTTAGTATAAAAAAATAAATCACCAATTTTGGTAATGTTGTGAACTCATTCTTTATTTATATTGGTGTAGTATCTACTGTATTCCAACTTTTCCATGGTTCATACCCCCCCGATACTAGACATAGATGCATCAAAATAAGAAACAACATGCAAAAAACAGAATCTGTCAAAAACAGATTAGTCTGTAGCAATATGGATTTTTCGGATACTTCTGTAACTCCAAAAATCCTGAAAAATTAGGACGACCTAAGCAATTTGTTTATAAATCTTCTGAAAAAGGAATCAGTATTTTATCACGCTTCTGCTAAAAATGAAAATCAGTTTCCTGAGCGCAAAAGTTTCTGTTTTTCAGCAAGATCAAATCAACTATCACCGTAAGCTATCCGAAAGGTCTTACTTGGCACAAACACTAATTAAAATATAAAACCACATCTAACCAGAGGCTAGATAAATTATTTTTTGCAAAACAGGAGCTAAAAAGCAAAAACAAAAATAAAGTTGGGTTGCCTCCCAACAAGCGCTATTGTTTAACGCCCTTAGCTAGGCATATAAACACGAATAGATCTAAGTATTATCATCTTTGGTATGCAATCCATAAGTGGCTCTCATAATAGATTCATAAGTCAATTTAATTTTCTTTCTAGGGAAGTGTTACATGCCTTTCTTTAATGGAAATTGAAATCTAATGTTTCCTGATGGGGAACGTAGTATTTCAAAAAAATTTACCTACGCACACGCAAGATTTAGATGCATAGCAACGAGCGGGGAGAGTGTGTCCATGTACCCTTGTAGACCGAAAGAGAAAGCATTGAGTAACACAGTTGATGTATTCAAACGTCTTCGCGATCCAACCGATCCAAGTACCGAACGCACGGCACCTCCGCGATCTGCACACGTTCAGTTCGGTGACGTCCCTCGTACTCTTGATACAGCTGAGGCCGAGGGAGAGTTTCGTCAGCACGACGGCGTGATGACAGTGATGATGAAGTTACCGATGTAGGGCTTCGCCTAAGCACTACAACGATATGACTGAGGTGGAAATCTGTGGAGGGGGGCACCGCACACGACTAAGACAACTGTCAACTTGTGTGTCTATGGGGTGCCCCCTCCCCCCGTATATAAAGCAAGGGAATAGGGGAGGGCCGACCCTCTCTATGGCGTGCCCAAGGGGGAGTCCTACTCCTAGTAGGAGTAGGTCCCCCCTTCCTAGTTGGAGTAGGAGAAGAAGGAAGAGGGAGAGAGAGGGAAGGAAAGGGGGGTCGTCATCATCAACCATCCTCCATCACCAATTTCATGATGCTCACCGCCGTGCGTGAGTAATTCCATCGTAGGCTTGCTGGACGGTGATGGGTTGGATGAGATTTATCATGTAATCGAGTTAGTTTTGTTAGGGTTTGATCCCTAGTATCCATTATGTTCTGAGATTGATGTTGCTATGACTTTGCTATGCTTAATGCCTGTCACTAGGGCCCGAGTGCCATGATTTCAGATCTGAACCTATTATGTTTTCATGAATATATGTGAGTTCTTGATCCTATCTTGCAAGTCTATAGTCATCTACTATGTGTTATGATCCGGCAACCCCGAAGTGACAATAATCGGGACCACTCCCGGTGATGACCATAGTTTGAGGAGTTCATGTATTCACTATGTGCTAATGCTTTGTTCCGGTTATCTATTAAAAGGAGGCCTTAATATCCCTTAGTTTCCAATAGGACCCCGCTGCCACGGGAGGGTAGGACAACAGATGTCATGCAAGTTCTTTTCCATAAGCACGTATGACTATATACAGAATACATGCCTACATTATATTGATGAATTGGAGCTAGTTCTGTGTCACCCTATGTTATGACTGTTACATGATGAACCGCATCCGGCATAATTATGCATCACTGATCCGGTGCCTACGAGTTTTCCATATACTGGTTTACGCTTATTTACTTTCCGCTGCTACTGTTACAATCACTACAAAATACCAAAAACATTACTTTTGCTGTCTTTACTTTTGTTGCCGCTACCGCCAGTATCATATTACTTTGCTACTAAACACTTTGCTGCAGATACTAAGTTTCCAACTGTGGTTGAATTGACAACTCAGCTGCTAATACTTGAGAATATTCTTTGGCTCCCCTTGTGTCGAATCAATAAATTTGGGTTGAATACTCTACCCTCGAAAGCTGTTGCGATCCCCTATACTTGTGGGTTATCAAGACTAATTTCTGGCGCCGTTGCCGGGGAGCATAGCTCTATTCTTTGAGTCACTTGGGATTTATATCTGTTGGACACTATGAAGAACTTGAGAGATCCAAAAACCAAGATCTATCCCTCAACTACGAGGGGAGGTAAGGAACTGCCATCTAGCTCTGCACTTGATTCACCTTCTGTTACGAGTAAGTTAGCGACACCTACACCTGCTTCTGCTATTCGTTCTGATATGTCGCATGTTATTGATGATGCCACTTCTGCTATGCATGATACTTATGATGAAACTGCTTCTATGCCTGATACTGTTGTGCCCCTTGGTGAATTTCTTGATGAACAAATTGCTAGGGCTAGAGAAAAAGAAATTATTGAATCTGAATACGATGATGATAGTGATGATGAAAATATGCCTGTTATTCCTGAGGGTTATCTTTTTGATATAGAATCCTCTGCCGCTATTTTAGCTTGCAAAGATAGATATGAGCTTAAGAGGTTATTAATTAAATGGAACAAAGAATCACTTAGAGATAAAATGAGACCTGATCCTGCTTTTGCTACTTCACCCATTTGTTTTCCTGATAAGGATTATGAATTCTCTGTTGATCCCGATATAATTACTTTGGTTGAATCTGATCCGTTTTATGGCTATGAATATGAAACTGTTATGGCACATCTTACTAAGTTAAATGATATAGCTGCCCTGTTTACTAATGATGAGAGATCGCGTTACCTCTATATACTCAAAATATTTCCGTTCTCATTAAAGGGTGATGCTAAGATATGGTTTAATTCTCTTGATCCTGGTTGTGTGCATAGTCCCCAGGATATGATTTATTACTTCTCTGCTAAATATTTCCCTGCTCATAAGAAACAAGCTGCTTTGAGGGAAATATACAACTTCGTGCAAATTAAAGAAGAGAGTATCCCACAAGCTTGGGGGAGGCTTGTCAAGTTACTTAATGCTTTGCCTGATCATCCTCTTAAGAAACCTGAAATACTTGATATCTTTTACAATGGACTAACCGATGCTTCCAGAGATTACCTGGATAGTTGTGCTGGCTCTCTTTTCAGGGAAAGAACACCGGATGAAGCTGAGATCTTATTGAATAATATGTTGACAAATGAAAATAATTGGGCAGCTCCTGAGCCAGCTCCTGCTCCAGTTACTGAGTCTATTCCTAAACCAACTCCGAAGAATAGAGGTGTTCTATTCCTCAGTCCCGAAGATATGCAAGAGGCAAAGAAATCTATGAAAGAGAAAGGTATTAAAGCTGAAGACATTAAAAATTTACCTCCTATTGAAGAAATACATGGTCTTAATATACCGCCTGTTGAAGAAACATATGATCTCAATTCTTTATTTATTGAAGAACCTCCTGATCCCGATATCCCGGCACAGGTAGTAAAGGTAAATTCTCTCTATAGATATGATAAAGCTGAAGTCCCTCCTACTAAAATTGCTAGTCAGTGCTTGGATGAGTTTGATAACTTTATGTTTAAGAAAGACGACTTCAATGCTTATTTTGGTAGACAATTAAAAGAAAATGCTTATATGATTAGACGCTTGGGTGATTATATGGCTGATATTAAAGGTGAACTTAAACTTGTTAGCAAACATGCTTCTATGGTTACCACTCAAGTAGAACAAGTACTTAAGGCTCAAAAAGAAGTGCTTGATGAAATGAATAGTAAGAAAAATGATTATGCTGTTAGAGTGGCTACTAGAACTGTTAGAATGAACCAGGAACCTTTATATCTGAAGGCCACCCTAAGAGAATCGAGCAAGATTCTCAGAGAAATAATATTGATGTTCCTAGTTCTTCTAAAAAGAAGAAGAAGAAAAATGATAGAACTATGCAAACTTCTAGTGAACCTATTGCTGAACCACCTGATAATCCAAATGATATATCTATGTCTGATGCTGAAACACAATCTGGTAATGAACATGAACCTAGTAAAAATATTAATGATGATGTTCATGATGATGCTCAACCTAGTAATGATAATGATGTAGAAATTGAACCTGCTGTTGATCTTGATAACCCACAATCAAAGAATCAACGTTATGATAAAAGAGACTTTGTTGCTAGGAAACATGGTAAAGAAAGGGAACCTTGGGTTCAGAAACCCATGCCTTTTCCTCCGAAACCATCCAAGAAAAAGGATGATGAGGATTTTGAGCGTTTTGCTGAAATGATTAGGCCTATCTTTTTGCGTATGCGATTAACTGATGTGCTCAAAACAAATCCTTATGCTAAATATATGAAGGATATCATTACTAATAAAAGAAAGATACCAGAAGCTGAAATTTCCACCATGCTTGCTAATTATACTTTTAAGGGTGGAATACCAAAGAAACTTGGAGACCCCGGAGTACCTACTATACCTTGCTCCATTAAAAGAAATTATATTAAAACTGCTTTATGTGATCTTGGAGCCGGTGTTAGTGTTATGCCTCTCTCTTTATATCGTAGACTTGACTTGAATAAGTTGACACCTACTGAAATATCTTTACAAATGGCTGATAAATCAACTGCTATACCTGTCGGTATCTGTGAGGATGTGCCTGTTGTGGTTGCAAACGTTACTATTTTAACGGACTTTGTTATTGTTGATATTCCCGAGGATGATAGTATGTCTATTATTCTTGGAAGACCTTTTCTTAATACTGCAGGGGCTGTTATTGATTGCAACAAAGGCAATGTCACTTTTCATGTTAATGGTAATGAGCATACGGTACACTTTCCGAGGAAACAACCTCAAGTTCATAGTATCAACTCCATTGGAAAAATTCCATCGATTATAATTGGAGGTTTTGAATTTCCTCTTCCTACTATCAAGAAGAAATATGATATAATTATTATAAGGGATGTGCATATCCCCGTTGAGGTAACCTAGTGTTATTCGAAATTTCTCCGATTTCATGATTATCGGAATGAGTTTGTTAACAAGACTTGATCAACCTTGTTAGTGGATTCTTTTTGATGAGCATGAGATGGATGAAACTAGAAGCACAACCTTCTCTACCCCAATTTTACTTTCTGTTATTTATATTAAATAAAGTAAAAATAGTATTTTCTGTCTATTTCCTGACTTATCCGTGCAATATAAAAATATCCCGAAAATAAAAGTCCTCAGAATGCCATGCCAATTTAATATGATTTTTTCGGGAATATTTGAGGATTTATTGTGCAAAAATTACTGCGGGAGGAGCTGCCACCTGGCCACGAGGGTGGTGGGCGCGCCCCCCTGCCTCATGGGCCCACGGTGGCCCTCCTCCACTTATTCCAGCACCCATCTTCTTCCTCTATCTCACACAAACCCGAAAAACCAACTCAAGCACGAGTTTCAGCCACTTTTGCTGTGATTTTCGATCTCCTTGCTCAAAGCACCTCTCGCAAAACTGCTTGGGGAGATTGTTCCTTGGTATGTGACTCCTCCATTGGTCCAATTAGTTTTTGTTCTAGTGCCTTATTCTTTGCAAATTTGTGCTGCATAGGTGACCATTTTCTTGAGCTTGCATGTCAAATTTATATGGTTCCAAGTAGTTCTAATGCTTGATATAGGCTCTAGGCACTTGTAGGAGTAGTTGCTATCAATATTATTGAAGTTGGTTCACTTTTGTTTGAAGTTACTAAAAATTTCAGATTGTTTCAGAAAAATAATGAGGAGATTTTTGAGGGGCTCATCAAGCCAAAGCTCGAAGGAAAAGGCACCGAAGCCTAAGTATAGTTGGCCGCGCACCGCGGAGATTCGGGCGTGTGAATGGCCTTCTGAAGATTTCTTGAGAGCAGCCGGTATCTATGAAGATTTTCATGAATTGGCTCACAATGCAGGCCTCACCGCTTTCCTCCACGACCAATGCGATCAGTATCTCTTACTCACAAATAATTTTGTGCAAAACTTTCATTTTCATTCTAGGAACTCACCACCTACGGTGGAGTTTCATTTATATGATGAGCATAAGGAGATGTCACTTTATGATTTCTGTCGGATTTGTTTAATCCCTTTTGAGGGCAAGACAGAAGAACCACATCATGATGATGTGGCTGGGTTTATTGATACTATCACTGTAGGAGAAACTAGAAAGTTTTCCGATGCATGAATCACTAGCATACATTTTCCTGTTTTACGTTACTTTGCATTATTTGCTAGTCGTTGTTTAATTGGACGTGGAAAGAGTGGAAACCTTAGTATCCCTGATATAATTATTCTGCACCACGATTTATACAGTGATAACACTTTTAGTATGGGCGGTATTATTGCTAGACGGTTAAGTATGAACCGTACTAAGGGTCCCATCTTTGGAGGTGTCTATGCCACACGCCTAGCCGCACATTTTAACATACCTATTAGGCATGTTGAGAAGGAAGAAAAGGTGTTGCCCCGTGTTTATCTAGATCATAAAAGTATGGTGGCACATGATTTTATTGTTAAGAATAGGGCAGGAGAGCTTAAGTATCAATTGTTCTTTAACAAACATCATCCTGAAACTATTACGTTGCCTGCTCCTTCTTTGTTTAATTTTGTAGGACCCTACCTCGTTACGTGGGCTGCCGTCCAAGCTTACAAGAATCCTGCACCAGCCCCGGAATAGGAACCACAAGATGAGCCTCCACGACAATCTGTTTGTTCTTGGGATCCAGAGATGACTGTCAGCCAGTGGCAGTCAGAGTCTTCTTCTTCATCACAGTATGATCCCAACTATTCTTCATCATCGCAGTACGACTCCAGCTACACTTACGGGTATCCGCCAGGCTATCCCTGGCAATAGACCAACTTAGGCCAAAAGCCTAAGCTTGGGGGAGTACGTATTTCTCACCGACATTACATTTATGTTCACACACTCATTGCTAAATGCCGGTGCTCATACTTTTTCACTGTAATATCCATGCTAGTTTATTTTCTTTTTGTTGTTTTCTTCTTGTGTGTTTGTTAAACCTTAATAAAAACCAAAAAAAATAGTAGTAGTTTATTTTTCTGCTGTAGTAGTAATAATTAAAAAGAAAACCCAAAAATATTTCCCGTTCTTCTTTTGCTTGTTGGGAGCTTTCCCGTGTAAATAGTTTTATTTCTTTTCTTTTCTTTGGGGTCGGTAGGAGAAGACCATAATTAAATTGTTGAAGTGGCTCTTATATGCATCATTGTTGAATTAACCGAGAGCCCATATTGCCTTGTCTTCTCCTGTTTATTGAATGCTCGCAGATTCCAGCTTAGTCCAATGCACGTGCACTCTTATTATTATTCACACCGTTCGGTCATGCAAGTGAAAGGCAATTATGATGATATATGATGGACTGACTGAGATGAGAAAAGCTGGTATGAACTCGACCTCTTTTGTTTTTGTAAATATGATGAGTCCCTCGTTCTTGATTCAACTTATTATGGATAAACATGTTTGCAATGACAATTAGAGATCATAGTTGCTTGTGCCATGCTTGATTAGCTATGAGTTATAATGGTTTACCTTGTGTGCCAACATGCTATTGAGATGATTATGATGTGGTATGATGGGGTGGTATCCTCCTTTGAATGATTTAAGTGACTTGACTTGGCACATGTTCACGCATGTAGTTGAAACAAAATCAACATAGCCTTCACGATATTTATGTTCATGGTGGATTATATCCTACTCATGCTTGCATCCAATGTTTATTAATTTTAATGCATGTACATGGCTGTTATCGCTCTCTAGTTGGTCGCTTCCCAGTCTTTTGCTAGCCTTCACCTGTACTAAGCGGGAATACTGCTTGTGCATCCAATCCTTTAAACCCCAAAGTTATTCCAGATGAGTCCACTATACCTTCCTATATGCGGTATCTACCTGTCGTTCCAAGTAAATTTGTATGTGCCAAACTCTAAACCTTCAAATAAACATTTTGTTTTGTATGCTCAAATAGCTCATGTATCAACAAAGGCTGTCCTTATCTTCCGTGTTAGGCGGGTTATTCTCAAGAGGAGTGGACTCCGCTCCTCACTCATGAGAAAATGGCTGGTCACCGGGATGCCCAGTCCCATGCTTTATGCAAACTAAATCAAAATTAATTGCAAACAAAACTCCCCCTGGGACCTGATGTATGTTGGAGGCACTCGTTGTTTCGAGCAAGCCATGGATTGATGCTTGTTGGTGGAGGGGAGTATAAACTTTACCATTCTGTTTGGGAACCGCCTATAATGTGTTTAGCATGGAAGATATCGCCATCTCTTAGTTGTTACGTTGACAATGAAAGTATACCGCTCAAAATACAATTTATCTCTATTTCAAAACCGAGCTCTAGCACCTCTACAAATCCCTGCTTCCCTCTGCGAAGGGCCTATCCATTTACTTTTATGTTGAGTCATCACCCTCTTATTAAAAAGCACTAGCTGGAGAGCACAGCTGTCATTTGCATTCATCATTGTTAATTTATATTGGGTATGACTATGATTGGATCTCTTTTACCATGAATTACAATGTCTAGTCAGTCCTTGATCTTTAAAGGTGCTCTGCATTTATGTTTTGCGGTCTCAGAAAGGGCTAGCGAGATACCATCTTGTTATATCATATTGTGATTGTTTTGAGAAAGTGTTGTCATCTGAGATTTATTATTATGGCTTGCTAGTTGATTATGTTATTGATATGAGTAATTATGAGACCTGAGAATTATTGCAAATGTGGTTAGTTATGATCTATGCTGAAAACTTGAATGCTGGCTTGACATAGTTACAACAATAAGAGCAAACAAAGTTTGTAAAAGTTTTTCTTTCTTTCAGTTTGTCAACTGAATTGCTTGAGGACAAGCAAGGGTTTAAGCTTGGGGGAGTTGATACGTCTCCGTCGTATCTACTTTTCCAAACACTTTTGCCCTTGTTTTGGACTCTAACGTGTATGATTTGAATGGAACTAACCCAGACTGACGCTGTTTTCAGCAGAATTACCATGGTGTTGTTTTATGTGCGGAAAACAAATATTCTCGGAATGACTTGAAACTCCACGGAACATCTTAGAAAAAACAATAAAAAATCCTCGCCAAAGATGAAGACCAGGGGGCCCACACCCTTCTCAAGAGGGTGGGGGCGCCCCCCCTAGGGCGCGCCCCCCTACCTCATGGGCCCCCTGGAAACCCTCCGACGCCAACTCCAACTCTATATATTTGCTTTCGGAGAGAAAAAAATAAGAGAGAAGAATACATCACGTTTTATGATACGGAGCCGCCGCCAAGCCCTAAAACCTCTCGGGAGGGCTAATTTGGAGTCCATTCGGGGCTCCGGAGAGGGGGGTTCGTCGCCGTCGTCATCATCAACCATCCTCCATCACCAATTTCATGATGCTGAGTAATTCCATCGTAGGCTTGCTGGACGGTGATGGGTTGGATGAGATTTATCATGTAATCGAGTTAGTTTTGTTAGGGTTTGATCCCTAGTATCCATTATGTTCTGAGATTGATGTTGCTATGACTTTGCTATGCTTAATGCTTGTCACTAGGGCCCGAGTGCCATGATTTCAGATCTGAACCTATTATGTTTTCATGAATATATGTGAGTTCTTGATCCTATCTTGCAAGTCTATAGTCACCTACTGTGTGTTATGATCCGGCAACCCCGAATTGACAGTAATCGGGACCACTCCCGGTGATGACCATAGTTTGAGGAGTTCATGTATTCACTATGTGCTAATGCTTTGTTCCGGTTCTCTATTAAAAGGAGGCCTTAATATCCCTTAGTTTCCAATAGGACCCCGCTGCCACGGGAGGGTAGGACAAAAGATGTCATGCAAGTTCTTTTCCATAAGCACGTATGACTATATACGGAATACATGCCTACATTATATTGATGAATTGGAGCTAGTTCTGTGTCACCCTATGTTATGACTGTTACATGATGAACCGCATCTGGCATAATTATCCATCACTGATCCGGTGCCTATGAGTTTTCCATATACCGGTTTACGCTTATTTACTTTCCGCTGCTACTATTACAATCTCTACAAAATACCAAAAACATTACTTTTGCTGTCTTTACTTTTGTTGCCGCTACCGCCACTATCATATTACTTTGCTACTAAACACTTTGCTGCAGATACTAAGTTTCCAGGTTGAATTGACAACTCAGATGCTAATACTTGAGAATATTCTTTGGCTCCCCTTGTGTCGAATCAATAAATTTGGGTTGAATACTCTATCCTCGAAAGCTGTTGCGATCCCCTATACTTGTGGATTATCAACGTGCATTACTGAGAGGGCCCAGAGATACCTCTCTGACAATCAGAGTGACAAATCCTAATCTTGATCTATGCCAACTCAACAAACACCATCGGAGACACCTATAGAGCATCTTTATAATCACCTAGTTAAGTTGTGACGTTTGATAGCACACTAAGTGTTCCTCCGGTATTTGGGACTTGCATAATCTCATAGTCATAGGAACATGTATAAGTTATTGATGTCTACTACACAACCTTCATCTTGTAGACGTTGTTGGGCCTCCAAGTGCGGAGGTTTGTAGGACAGTAGCAAATTTCCCTCAAGTGGATGACCTAAGGTTTATCAATCCATGGGAGGCGTAGGATGAAGATGGTCTCTCTCAAGCAACCCTGCAACCAAATAACAAAGAGTCTCTTGTGTCCCCAACACACCCAATACAAATTGTATAGGTGCACTAGTTCGGCGAAGAGATGGTGATACAAGTGCAATAGGGATAGTAGATATAGGTTTTTGTAATATGAAAATATAAAAACAGCAAGGTAACTAATGATAAAAGTGAGCGTAAACGGTATTGCAATGCGTTGAAACAAGGCCTAGGGTTCATACTTTCACTAGTGCAAGTTCTCTAAACAATAATAACATAATTGGATCATATAACTATCCCTCAACATGCAACAAAGAGTCACTCCAAAGTCACTAATAGCGGAGAGCAAACGAAGAGATTAGGGTAGGGTACGAAACCACCTCAAAGTTATCCTTTCTTTTCGATCTATTCAAGAGTTCGTAGTAAAATAACATGAAGCTATTCTTTCCGTTCGATCTATCATAGAGTTCGAACTAGAATAACACCTTAAGACACAAATCAACCAAAACCCTAATGTCACCTAGATACTCCAATGTCACCTCAAGTATCCATGGGTATGATTATACGATATGCATCACACAATCTCAGATTCATCTATTCAACCAACACAAAGAACTTGAAAGAGTGCCCCAAAGTTTCTACCGGAGAGTCAAGACGAAAACGTGTGCCAACCCCTATGCATAAGTTCACGAGGTCACGGAACTCGCAAGTTGATCAGCAAAACATACATCAAGTGGATCACATGATATCCCATTGTGACCACAGATAAGCACGTGCAAGACATACATCAAGTGTTCTCAAATCCTTAAAGACTCAATCCGATAAGATAACTTCAAAGGGAAAACTCAATCCATTACAAGAGAGTAGAGGGAGAGAAACATCATAAGATCCAACTATAATAGCAAAGCTCACGATACATCAAGATCGTACCACCTCAAGAACACGAGAGAGAGAGAGAGAGAGAGAGATCAAACACATAGCTACTGGTACATACCCTCAGCCCCGAGGGGGAACTACTCCCTCATCGTCATGGAGAGCACCGGGATGATGAAGATGGCCACCGGAGAGGGATTGCCCCCTTCAGCAGGGTGCCGGAACGGGTCTAGATTGGTTTTCGGTGGCTACAGAGGCTTCTGGCGGCAGAACTCCTGATCTATTCTGCTCCCCGATGTGTTTAGGGTATATGGATATATATAGGCGAAAGAAGTCGGTGAGGGGAGCCACGAGGGGCCCACGAGGGTGGGGGCACGCCCAGGGGGAGGCGCGCCTCCCTGCCTCGTGGCCACCTTGAAGCTTCCTTGACTTCAACTCCAAGCCTCCTGGATCACGTTCGTTCCAAAAATCACGCTCCCGAAGGTTTCATTCCGTTTGGTCACCCTGTGTGTTCAGTTTACATGGTTCGATTTATACGGTTTTTCAGTTTGTACGGTATTAATACTTCGGTAAATATGGTATGAAATTAAAATACGGTTCGGTTTCGGTATACACCAAATTATTTAGGTATGGTTTCGGTATATACCATAAAAACCAAAGTTGACGCGAATTTGGAAAAGACATAATAACAATTAGCAAATTTATTACTCAAAACACATACTATTCTACAAAAATAGTATATGACTATATATATAAGTATATATGCATGCATTGATTCATCTGTTGATGGTTATGGACGTGCTTAGCATTTTAAAAATAGAAAAATGACTATGTTACAAGAAAAAATTACGTGCTTAGTAGTGCATTTGACTCATGTACAAGAAAAATGACAACTTGTATGGTTGTTCATCTCAAGAAATATAAATTTATTTTTTACTTCGGTTTATTCGGTTAACCGTTCGGTTTTCCAGTATATACCATAAAAACCAAGTTCAAATCGGTATGAAAAGTTCATACCATACGGAAACCAGAAACCATAAAATTGGTTCGGTTCGGTTTATTTTCGGTATGGTTTTTTGGTTCGGTTTTTAAATGCACATACTGTTTGGACTCCGTTTGATATTCCTTTTCTGCGAAACACTAAAACAAGGGAAAAAATAGAAATTGGCACTGGGCTCTGGGTTAATAGGTTAGTCCCAAAAATAATATAGAAGTGTTTAATAAAGCCCATAAACATCCAAAACAGATAATATAATAGCATGGAACAAACAAAAATTATAGATACATTGGAAACGTATCAAGCATCCCCAAGCTTAATTCCTGCTCGTCCTCGAGTAGGTAAATGATAAAAACAGAATTTTTGATGTGGAATGCTACCTAACATAATCATCAATGTAATGTTCTTTATCATGGCATGAATGTTCAGATCCATAAGATTAAAGACAAAAGTTTAATATTGACATAAAAATAATAATACTTCAAGCATACTAACTAAGCAATCATGTCTTCTCAAAATAACATGGCCAAAGAAAGTTCATCCCTACAAAATCATATAGTTTGGTCATGCTCCATTTTCGTCACACAAGAATTCTCTTATCATGCACAACCCCGATGACAAGCCAAGCAATTGTTTCATACTTTAGTAATCTCAAACTTGTTTCAACTTTCACGTAATTCATGAGCGTGAGCCATAGATATAGCACTATGGGTGGAATAGAATATAATGAGGGGGTTATGTGGAGAAGACAAAAAGGAGAAAGTCTCAGATCGACACGGCTAATCAATGGGCTAGGGAGATGCCCATCAATTGATGTCAATGCAAGGAGTAGGGATTATCATGCAACGGATGCACTAGAGCTATAAATGTATGAAAGCTCAACAAAAGAAACTAAGTGGGTGTGCATCCAACTTGCTTGCTCATGAAGACCTAGGGCACTTGTGGAGGCCCATTGTTGGAATATACAAGCCAAGTTATATAATGAAAAATTCGCACTAGTATATGAAAGTGGCAAAACAATAGACTTTCTATCATAAAGATCATGGTGCTACTTTGAAGCACAAGTGTGGAAAAAGGATAGTAGCATTGCCCCTTTTTTATTTTTTTATTTTTTCTGGGCCTTCTTTTTTTATTTGGCCTTTCTCTTTTTTGGGACAATGCTCTATTAATGATGATCATCACACTTCTATTTATTTACAACTCAATGATTACAACTCGATACTAGAACAAAGTATGACTCTATATGGATGCCTCCGGCGGTGTACCGGGAAGGGCAATGAATCAAGAGTGACATGTATGATAAATTATGCATGGTGGCTTTGCCAAAAATACGATGTAAACTACATGATCATGCAAGGCGATATGGCAATGATGATGCGTGTCATGATGAACGGAACGGTGGAAAGTCGCATGGCAATATATCTCGGAGTGGCTATGGAAATGCCATAATAGGTAGGTATGGTGGCTGTTTTGAGGAAGATATAAGGAGGTTTATGTGTGATAGAGTGTATCATATCACAGGATTTGGATGCACCGGCGAAGTATGCACCAACTCTCAAGGTGAGAAAGGGCAATGCACGGTACCTAAGAGGCTAGCAATGATGGAAGGGTGAGAGTGCGTATAATCCATGGACTCAACATTAGTCATAAAGAACTCACATGCTTATTGCAAAAATCTACAAGTCATCAAAAACCAAGCATTATGTGCATGCTCCTAGGGGGATAGATTGGTAGGAAAAGACCATCGCTCGTCCCCGACCGCCACTCATAAGGAAGACAATCAAATAACACCTCATGTTTCAAATTTGTTACACAACGGTCACCATACGTGCATGCTATGGGACTTGCAAACTTCAACACAAGTATTTCTCAAATTCACAATTACTCAACTAGCACAACTCTAATATCACTATCTTCATATCTCAAAACAATTATCAAGTATCAAACTTCTCATAGTATTCAATGCACTTTATATGATAGCTTTTATTCTGCCTAAAAGGAAATTGCCATGTTGTTCTAATGGACTCTCAAAATAATATAAGTGAAGCATGAGAGATCAACTATTTCTATAAATTAAAACCACCGCCGTGCTCTAAAAGATATAAGTGTAGCACTAGAGCAAATGACAAACTACTTTGAAAGATATAAGTGAAGATCAATGAGTAGTCGAATAATTATGCAACTATGTGAAGACTCTCTAACATTTAATAATTTCAGATCTTGGTATGTTATTCAACAGAAATCAAAGCAAAATAAATAAAATGATGCTCCAAGCAAAACACATATCATGTGGTGAATAAAAATATAGCTCCAAGTAAAGTTACCGATGAACGAAGACGAAAGAGGGGATGCCTTCCGGGGCCTCCCCAAGCTTAGGCTCTTGGTTGTCCCTGAATATTACCTTGGGGTGCCTTGGGCATCCCCAAGCTTAGGCTCTTGGTTGTCCCTGAATATTACCTTGGGGTGCCTTGGGCATCCCCAAGCTTAGGCTCTTGCCACTCCTTATTCCATAGTCCATCGAATCTTCAATCAAAACTTGAAAACTTCACAACACAAAACTTAACAGAAAACTCGTAAGCTTCGTTAGTACAAGAAAATAAATCACCACTTAGGTACTGTTGTGAACTCATTCTAAATTCATATAGGTGTAATATATACTGTATTCCAACTTCTCTATGGTTCATACCCTCCGATACTACTCATAGATTCATCAAATAAGCAAACAACACATAGAAAACAGAATCTGTCAAAAACAGAATAGTCTGTAGTAATCTGTAGGTTTCGAATACTTCTGTAACTCCAAAAATCCTGAGAAATTAGGAAGTCCTAGGAAATTTATTTATTAATCTACTGCGATTGGAATTGGTATTTTATCGCTCTCTGGTAAGAAATAAAAATTATTATCGTGAGCGCATACTTTCTGTTGTTTTACAGCAAGATCAAATAACAATCACCCAAGAAGATCCTAAAGGCTTACTTGGCACAAACACTAATTAAAACATAAAAACACAATCATAACAGAGGATAGATGATTAATTTATTACTAAATAGTAACAAAAAGCAAGGAGCAAAAATAAAGTTGGGTTGCCTCCCAACAAGCGCTATCGTTTAACGCCCCTAGCTAGGCATGATGATTTCAATGACGCTCACATAGAAGATAAGAGTTGAAACATAAAGAGAGCATCATGAAGAATATGACTAGCAAATTTTAGTCTAACCCACTTCCTATGCATAGGGATTTTGTGAGCAAACAACTTATAGGAACAATAATCAACTAGCATAGGAAGGCAAAACAAGCATAACTTCAAAACTTTAAGCACATAGAGAGGAAACTTGATATTATTGCAATTCCTACAAGCATATATTCCTCCCTCATAATAATTTTCAGTAGCATCATGAATGGATTCAACAATATAACCAGCACCTAAAGCATTCTTTTCATGATCTACAAGCATAGAAAATTTACTACTCTCTACATAAGCAAAATTCTTCTCAATCGAAATAGTGGGAGTATCATAAGAGACTCGAATACTATAAATTGTTTCCACATTAAAAGAGTAATGTTCAGAAAAAGGGTAATCATAATCATGACAATTTTTATCACTACTTTTTATAGCATATGTATCATCACAAGTATTATCATAAGTAGCAACTTTGTTCTCAACATAATCGATTGAAACCTCTTCCAAGATAGTGGGATCATCACTAAATAAAGTCATGACCTCTCCAAATCCACTTTCATAATTATCATAATAAGTAGGAGGCATGCTATCATCATAATAAGTTTGCATATAAAAACTTGAGAGACTACAAATATCATCTTCATTAAACATAGCATCCCCAAGCTTAGGACAAACATTAATTGCAGCAAATATATTTTCAAACTTGTCATTCTCATCAAACATAGCATCCCCAAGCTTGGGCCTTTTCATATCAAAAGCATAATCACTCTCATCATTAATAGTATGGATAGCACCAATAGTATAACAATTATCATCATCACAATGAGTAATAGGAGCAACATCATTTGGGAAGGATACATTTTTACCTTTGCTTCTCCGTCTTTTGTTTTTCTTCTTCACATCATGTGTGGGTTTAATCCTCTTTTCGGAGCTCCTTATTAATGAGATTAGTTGAATAGAAGGATCCTTCTCGTTACCTGACTCATCATAACATATAATAGGAGGATATTGGGAGGCCTCTTCCCTTTCATTAGTATTCTCTTCATCCTATATTTGTTTTCTTTTCTTTATGTAATTGGCAATATAAGGATTTTCAATGCAATTCACCGCACAATACATATAAATTTCCTCTAGATCAAAATTAAGAACTCTATCAAGGGCAAATTCTGGAATAACCTTAGATATATGTTTCATTTCTTCATAACCCAAGAGCAAACTAAGTTCATTATGATGTGCAAGGGAAATCAAGCCATCACAATTTTTGGACACGATACGATCATGAAACAATTTGCATTGGGTACTGAAATGATCACGTTCATTGCAAAGTTCACAAGTACGGCTAAGAAAGTTTAATTTTTCAGCATAAACATCTAGCCTTTCTTGCAACCATTTAGTTTCCAAATACTTATGCCTCTTGTAGAATCTATCTTCCCTGTTTGGTATGTACTTGCAAACTCTATGCACTCCACAAAAATCGATATGCTTATAAGAGATATTTTCATCATGACTAGTGCAATCATCATTACTACTATGGATATTCAAAGAGTTCATACTAATAACATTGCAATCATGCTCACCATTCAAAGATTTAGTGCTGAACATTTTATAGACTTCTTGTTCTAGCACTTGAGCACAATTTTCATTTCCATCATTCTCACGAAAGATATTAAAAAGATGAAGCATATGAGGCAAACTCAATTCCATTTTTTTGTAATTTTCTTTTATAAACAAAACTAGTGCTAAAACAAGAAACTAAAAGATTCAATTGCAAGATCTAAAGATATACCTTCAAGCGCTAACCTCCCCGACAACGGCGCCAGAAAAGACCTTGATGTCTACTACACAATCTTCTTCTTGTAGACGTTGTTGGGCCTCCAAGTGGAGAGGTTTGTAGGACAGTAGCAAATTTCCCTCAAGTGGATGACCTAAGGTTTATCAATCCGTGGGAGGCGTAGGATGAATATGGTCTCTCTCAAGCAACCCTGCAACCAAATAACAAAGAGTCTCTTGTGACCCCAACACACCCAATACAATGGTAAATTGTATAGGTGCACTAGTTCGGCGAAGAGATGGTGATACAAGTGCAATATGGATAGTAGATATAGGTTTTTGTAATATGAAAATATAAAAACAGCAAGGTAACTAATGATAAAGTGAGCGTAAACGGTATTGCAATGCGTTGAAACAAGGCCTAGGGTTCATACTTTCACTAGTGCAAGTTCTCTCAACAATAATAACATAATTGGATCATATATCTATCCCTCAACATGCAACAAAGAGTCACTCCAAAGTCATTAATAGCGGAGAACAAACGAAGAGATTATGGTAGGGTATGAAACCACCTCAAAGTTATCCTTTCTGATCTATCTATTCAAGAGTCCGTAGTAAAATAACATGAAACTATTTTTCCGTTTGATCTATCATAGAGTTCATACTAGAATAACACCTTAAGACACAAATCAACCAAAACCTTAATGTCACCTAGATACTCCAATGTCACCTCAAGTATCCGTTGGTATGATTATACGATATGCATCACACAATCTCAGATTCATCTATCCAACCAACACAAAGAACTCAAAGAGTGCCCCAAAGTTTCTATCGGAGAGTCAAGATGAAAACATGTGCCAACCCCTATGCATAAGTTCACGAGGTCACGGAACCCGCAAGTTGATCACCAAAACACACATCAAGTGGATCACATGATATCCCATTGTCACCACAGATAAGCATGTGCAAGACATACATCAAGTGTTCTCAAATCCTTAAAGACTCAATCCGATAAGATAACTTCAAAGGGAAAACTCAATCCATTACAAGAGAGTAGAGGGGGAGAAACATCATAAGATCCAACTATAATAGCAAAGCTCATGATACATCAAGATCGTACCACCTCAAGAACACGAGAGAGAGAGAGGTCAAACACATAGCTACTGGTACATACCCTCAGCCCCGAGGGGGAACTACTCCCTCATCGTCATGGAGAGCACCGGGATGATGAAGATGGCCACCGGAGAGGGATTCCCCCCTTCGGCAGGGTGCCAGAACGGGTCTAGATTGGTTTTCGGTGGCTACGGAGGATTCTGGCGGCGGAACTCCTGATCTATTCTGCTCCCCGATGTTTTTAGGGTATATGGATATATATAGGCGAAAGAAGTCGGTCAGGGGAGCCACGAGGGGTCCACGAGGGTGGGGGCGCGCCTCCCTACCTCGTGGCCACCTCGAAGCTTCCTTGACTTCAACTCCAAGTTTCCTGGATCACGTTCGTTCCAAAAATCACGCCCCCGAAGGTTTCATTCCGTTTGGACTCTGTTTGATACTCCTTTTCTGTGAAACACTGAAACAAGGGAAAAACAGAAACTGGCACTGGGCTCTGGGTTTATAGTTTAGTCCCAAAAATAATATAAAAGTGGTTAATAAAGCCCATAAAAATCCAAAACAGATAATATAATAGAATGGAACTATCAAAAATTATAGATACGTTGGAGACGTATCAGTTATGAAGAAAGCAATAGCAATAAATTAAATGATGTGATCCCGTTCATCAAATGACAACTCTTGTCCATGGCTAGGAAACTTAACCATCTTTGATTAACGAGCTAGTCAAGTAGAGGCATACTAGTGACACTCTGTTCGTCTATGTATTCACACATGTACTAAGTTTCCAGTTAATACAACTCTAGCATGAATAATAAACATTTATCATGATATAAGGAAATATAAATATAAACTTTATTATTGCCTCTAGGGGATATTTCCTTCAGTCTCCCACTTGCACTAGAGTCAATAATCTAGATTACATTGTAATGATTCTTACACCAATGGAGTCTTGGTGCTGATCATGTTTTGCTGGTGAGAGAGGCTTAGTCAATGGGTCTGCAACATTCAGATCCGTATGTATCTTGCAAATCTCTATGTCTCCCTCCTTGATTTGATCACGGATGGAATTGAAGCGTCTTTTGATGTGTTTGGTTCTCTTGTGAAATCTGGATTCCTTTGCCAAGGCAATTACACCAGTATTGTCACAAAAGATTTTCATTGGACCCGATGCACTAGGTATGACACCTAGATCGGATATGAACTCCTTCATCCAGACTCCTTCATTTGCTGCTTCCGAAGCAGCTATGTACTCCGCTTCACACGTAGATCCCGCCATGATGCTCTGCTTGGATCTGCACCAACTGACAGCTCCACCATTCAATAAAGATACGTATCCGGTTTGTGACTTAGAGTCATCCGGATCAGTGTCAAAGCTTGCATCGACGTAACCATTTACGACGAGCTCTTTGTCACCTCCATAAACGAGAAACATATCCTTAGTCCTTTTTAGGTATTTCAGGATGTTCTTGACCGCTGTCTAGTGATCCACTCCTGGATTACTTTGGTACCTCCCTGCTAAACTAATAGCAAGGCACACATCAGGTCTGGTACACAACATTGTATACATGATATAACCTATGGCTGAGGCATAGGGAATGACTTTCATTTTCTCTCTATCTTCTGCAGTGGTCGGGCATTGGGTCTAACTCAACTTTTCACCTTGTAACATAGGCAAGAACCCTTTCTTTGACTGATCCATTTTAAATTTCTTCAAAACTTTATCAAGGTATGTGATTTGTGAAAGTCTAATTAAGCGTCTTGATCTATCACTATAAATTTTGATGCCCAATATATAAGAAACTTCACCGAGGTCTTTCATTGAAAAATTCTTATTCAAGTATCCTTTTATGCTATTCAGAAATTCAGTATCATTTCCGATCAACAATATGTCATCCACATATAATATCAGAAATGCTACAGAGCTCCCACTCACTTTCTTGTAAATACAGGCTTCTCCAAAAGTCTGTATAAAACCATATGCTTCGATCACACTATCAAAGCATATATTCCAACTCCGAGAGGCTTGAACCAGTCCATAAAGGGATTGCTGGAGCTTGCACACTTTGTTAGCACCTTTTGCATCGACAAAACCTTCTGGTTGCATCATATACAACTCTTCTTTAAGATATTCATTAAGGAATGCAGTTTTGACATCCATTTGCCAAATTTCATAATCATAAAATGCGGCAATTGCCAACATGATTCGGACGGACTTAAGCATCGCTATGGGTGAGAAGGTCTCATCATAGTCAACTCCTTGAACTTGTCGAAAACCTTTCGCAACAATTCGAGCTTTGTAGACAGTAATATTACCTTCAGCGTCAGTCTTCTTCTTGAAGATCCATTTATTCTCTATGGCTTGCCGATCATCGGGCAAGCCAACCAAAGTCCACACTTTGTTCTCATACATGGATCCCATCTCAGATTTCATGGCCTCGAGCCATTTTGTGGAATCTGGGCTCATCATCGCTTCCTCATAGTTCGTAGGTTCATCATGGTCAAGTAACATGACCTCTAGAACAGGATTACCATACCACTCTGGTGCGGATCTTACTCTGGTTGACCTACGAGGTTCAGTAGTAACTTGATCAGAAGTTTCATGGTCATCATCATTAGCTTCCTCATTTACTGGTGTAGGAATCACTAGAACTGATTTCTGTGACGAACTACTTTCCAATAAGGGAGCAGGTACAATTACCTCATCAAGTTCTACTTTCCTCCCACTCACTTCTTTCGAGAGAAACTCCTTCTCTAGAAAGGATCCAGTCTTAGCAACGAATATCTTGCCTTTGGATTTGTGATAGAAGGTGTACCCAACAGTCTCCTTTGGGTATCCTATGAAGACACATTTCTCCGATTTGGGTTCGAGCTTATCAGGTTGACGCTTTTTTACATAAGCATAGCAGCCCCAAACTTTAAGAAATGACAACTTGGGTTTCTTGCCAAACCACAGTTCATATGGTGTCGTCTCAACGGATTTAGATGGTGCCCTATTTAACTTGAATGCGGTCGTCTCTAAAGCATAACCCCAAAACGATAGCGGTAAATCAGTAAGAGACATCATAGATCGCACCATATATAATAAAGCACGATTACGACGTTCGGACACACCATTACGCTGTGGTGTTCCGGCTGGCGTGATTGCGAAACTATTCCACATTGTTTCAAATGAAGACCAAACTCGTAACTCAAATATTCTCCTCCACGATCAGATCGTAGAAACTTTACTTTCTTGTTATGATGATTTTCCACTTCACTCTGAAATTCTTTGAACTTTTCAAATGTTTCAGACTTATGTTTCATCAAGTATATATACCCATATCTGCTCAAATCATCTGTGAAGGTAACAAAATAACGATACCCGCCGCGAGCATCAACACTCATCGGACCGCATACATCAGTATGTATTATTTCCAACAAGTCTGTTGCTCGCTCCATTGTTCCGGAGAACGGAGTTTTAGTCATCTTGCCCATGAGGCATGGTTTGCAAGCATCAAGTGATTCATAATCAAGTGATTCCAAATGCCCGTCAGCATGGAGTTTCTTCATGCGCTTTACACCAATATGACCTAAACGGCAGTGCCACAAATAAGTTGCACTATCATTATTAAACTTATATCTTTTGGCTTCAATACTATAAACATGTGTATCACTACTATCAAGATTTAGTGAAAATAGAACACTCATCAATGGTGCATGACCATAAAAGATATTATTCATATAAATAGAACAACCATTATTCTCTGATTTAAATGAATAACCGTCTCGCATCAAACAAGATCCAGATATAATGTTCATGCTTAACGCTGGCACCAAATAACAATTATTTAGGTCTAATATTAATCCCGAAGGTAGATGTAGAGGTAGCGTGCCGACGATGATCACATCGACTTTGGAACCATTTCCCACGCGCATCGTCACCTCGTCCTTAGCCAATCTTCGCTTAATCCGTAGCCCCTATTTCGAGTTGCAAATATTAGCAACAGAACCAGTATCAAATACCCAGGCGCTACTGCGAGCATTAGTAAGGTACACATCAATAACATGTATATCAAATATACCTTTCACTTTGCCATCCTTCTTCTCCGCCAAATACTTGGGGCAGTTCCGCTTCCAGTGACCTGTCCCTTTGCAGTAGAAGCACTCAGTCTCAGGCTTAGGTCCATACTTGGGATTCTTCACTTGAGTAGAAACTTGCTTGTCATTATTTTTGAAGTTCCCCTTCTTGCCTTTGCCCTTCTTCTTGAAACTGGTGGTCTTGTTGACCATCAACTCTTGATGCTCCTTCTCGATTTCTACCTTTGCAGCTTTTAGCATCGCGAAGAGCTCGGGAATTGTCTTATCCATCCCTTGCATATTATAGTTCATCACAAAACTTTTGTAGCTTGGTGGAAGTGACTGAAGAACTCTGTCAATGACACTATCAACCGGAAGATTAACTCCCAGCTGAGTCAAGTGATTGTGGTACCCAGACATTGTGAGTATGTGTTCACTGACAGAACTATTCTCCTCCATTTTGCAGCTGTAGAACTTATTGGAGACTTCATATCTCTCAATCCGAGCATTTTCTTGAAATATTAACTTCAACTCCTGGAACATCTCATATGCTCCATGACGTTCAAAACGTCGTTGAAGTCCCGGTTCTAAGCCGTAAAGCATGGCATGCTAAACTATCGAGTAGTCATCAGCCTTGCTCTGCCAAGTGTTCAAAACATCCGGCGTTGCTCCTGTAGCAGGTTTGGCACCTAGTGGTTCTTCCAAGATGTAATTCTTCTGTGCGGCACTGAGGATAATCCTCAAGTTACGGACCCAGTTCCGTGTAATTGCTACCATCATCTTTCAACTTATCTTTCTCTAGGAACACATTAAAATTCAACAGAACAACATCACAGGCCATTTATCTACAACAACATAGACATGCAAAATACTATCAGGTACTAAGTTCATGATAAATTAAAGTTCAATTAATCATATTACTTAAGAACTCCCACTTAGATAGACATCCCTCTAATCATCTAAGTGATCACGTGATCCATATCAACTAAACCATGTCCGATCATCATGTGAGATGGAGTAGTTTTCAATGGTGAACATCACTATGTTGATCATATCTACTATATGATTCACGCTCGACCTTTCGATCTCAGTGTTTTGAGGCCATATCTGCATATGCTAGGCTCGTCAAGTTTAACCCGAGTATTCTGCTTGTGCAAAACTGGCTTGCACCCATTGTATGTGAACGTAGAGCTTATCACACCCGATCATCACGTGGTGTCTCGGCACGACGAACTGTAGCAACGATGCATACTCAGGGAGAACACTTATACCTTGAAATTTAGTGAGAGATCATCTTATAATGCTACCGCCGTACTAAGCAAAATAAGATGCATAAAGGATAAACATCACATGCAATCAATATAAGTGATATGATATAGCCATCATCACCTTGTGCCTTTGATCTCCATCTCCAAAGAACCTTCATGATCACCATCGTCACCGGCTTGACACCTTGATCTCCATCGTAGCATCATTGTCGTCTCGCCAACTATTGCTTCTACGACTATCGCTACCGCTTAGTGATAAAGTAAAGCAATTACATGGCGATTGCATTTCGTACAGTAAAGCGACAACCATATGTCTCCTGCGAGTTGCCGATAACTGTGTTACAAAACATGATCATCTCATACAACAATTTATATAATCACGTCTTGACCATATCACATCACAACATGCCCTGTAAAAACAAGTTAGAAGTCCTCTACTTTGTTGTTGCAAGTTTTACGTGGCTGCTACGGGCTTAGCAAGAACCGTTCTTACCTACACATCAAAAACCACAACGCGGTATAGTGATTGGTTTTTGATCTTCAGAAAGAACACTGTTCATTGAATCCGATTCATTTAAAGTTGGAGAAACAGACACCCACTAGCCACGTGTGTGTGAAGCACGTCGGTAGAACCAGTCTCGCGTAAGCGTACCCGTAATGTCGGTCTAAGCCACATCATCCAACAATACCACTGAATCAAGAATCAACTAGTGACGGCAAGCAATATGTATATACCCACGCCCACAACTCCTTTGTGTTCTACTCGTGCATATAACATCTACGCATAGACCTGGCTCGGATGCCACTGTTGGGGAACGTAGTATTTCAAAAAAATTGCCTACGCACACGCAAGATCCATCTAGGTGATGCATAGCAACGAGCGGGGAGAGTGTGTCCACGTATCCTCGTAGACTGAAAGTGGAAGTGTTTAGTAACGCAGTTGATGTAGTCGAACGTCTTCGCAATCCAACCGATCAGAGTACCGAACACACGGCACCTCCGCGATCTGCACACAATCAGCTCGGTGACATCCCTCGTACTCTTGATCCAGGTGAGGATGAGGGAGAGTTTCATCAGCACGATGGCTTGATGACGGTGATGATGAAGTTACCGACGCAGGGCTTCACCGAAGCACTACAACGATATGACCGAGGTGGAAATCTATGGAGGGGGCACCGCACACGGCTAAGACAACTGTCAACTTGTGTGTCTATGGGGTGCCCCCTCCCCCGTATATAAAGGAGGGGAGGAGGGGAGGGCCGGCCCTCTCTATGACGCGCCCAAGGGGGAGTCCTACTCCCAGTAGGAGTAGGTTCCCCCCCTCCTAGTTGGAGTAGGAGAAGAAGGAAGAGGGAGAGAGAGGGAAGGAAAGGGGGGCCGCCCCCCACCCAATTCGAATTGGGATTGGGGCGCGCCCTCCACCTGGCCGCCTCCTCCTCTCTCCCACTAAGGCACAATAAGGCCCATTGACTCCCCGAGGGGTTCTGGTAACCCCCCCGGTACTCTAGTAAATGCCCGAACTCATCCGGAACCATTCCGATGTCCAAACATAGTCTTTCAATATATCGATCATTATGTCTCGACCATTTTGAGACTCCTCTTCATGTCCATGATCACATCCAGGACTCCGAACTACCTTCGGTACATCAAAACAAATAAAGTCGTAATACCGATCGTCATCGAACGTTAAGCGTGCGGACCCTACGGGTTCGAGAACTATGTAGACATGACCGAGACTCACCTCCGATCAATAACCAATAGCGAAACCTGGATGCTCATATTGGTTCCTACATATTTTACGAAGATCTTTTTCGGTCAAATTGCATAACAACATACATTGTTCCCTTTGTTAACGATATGTTACTTGCCCGAGATTCGATCGTCGGTATCTCAATACCTAGTTAAATCTCGTTACCGGAAAGTCTCTTTATCGTTTCGTAATGCATCATCCCACAACTAACTCATTAGTCGCATTGCTTGCAAGGCTTATAGTGATGTGCATTACTGAGAGGGCCCAGAGATACCTCTCCGACAATCGGAGTGACAAATCCTTATCTCGATCTATGCCAACTCAACAAACACCATCGGAGACACCTGTAGAGCATCTTTATAATCACCTAGTTATGTTGTGACGTTTCAGAGCACACTAAGTGTTCCTCCAGTATTCGGGAGTTGCATAATCTCATAGTCATAGGAACATGTATAAGTTATGAAGAAAGCAATAGCAATAAACTAAACGATCATAGTGCTAAGCTAACAGATGGGTCAAGTCAATCACATCATTCTATAATGATGTGATCCCGTTCATCAAATGACAACTCTTGTCCATGGCTAGGAAACTTAACCATCTTTGATTAACGAGCTAGTCAAGTAGAGGCATACTAGTGACACTCTATTTGTCTATGTATTCACACATTTACTAAGTTTCCGGTTAATATAATTCTAGCATGAATAATAAACATTTATCATGATATAAGGAAATATAAATAACAACTTTATTATTGCCTCTAGGGCATATTTCCTTCATTTCCTTCTTTCATATCAATAATTGCACCAATCGTTCTAAGCAAAGGTCTACCAAGAATAATATGACATGTAGGATTGCAATCTATATCAAGAACAATGAAATCTATGGGCACATAATTCCTATTTGCAAAAATAAGAACATCATTAATTCTTCCCATAGGTTTCTTAATAGTGGATTCTGCAAGATGAAAATTTAAGGCACAAACATCAAATTCACAGAAACCTAACACATCGCATAAAGTTTTTGGAATCGTGGAAGCACTAGCACCCAAATCACACAAAGCATGCTATTCATAATCTTTAATATTAATCTTAATAGTAGGTTCCCACTCATCATAAAGTTTTCTAGGGATAGAAATTTCCAATTCAAGCTTTTCTTCAAAAGATTGCATGATAGCATCAATGATATGTTTAGTAAAAGCTTTGTTTTGATTATGTGCATGAGGAGAATTCAACATGGATTGCAACAAGGAAATACAATCTATTAAATAACAATTATCATAATTAAATTCCTTGAAATCCAAAAGAGTGGGTTCATTGCTATCTAAAGTTTTGACCTCTCCAGTCCCACTTTTATCAATTTTTGCATCAAGATCTAAAAACTCCGAATCATTGGGACGCCTTCTAACTAAACCTGACTCATCTCCATTACCATCTTTATCAATATTTACATTGGAAAACAAAGATTCAATAGGAGTCACATCAATCACTTTAAGATCTTCATCATTATGTTCAGGGAGACTAGAAGAACGTGCTTTTATAAACCAATCTTTTTAGCACGCATCTTAGATGTTCTTTTTTGCATTCATCAATGTAAATTCTCATGGCTTCGAGAGACTCATTGATATCATGCTTAGGTGGAATAGATCTAAGTTTCAAAGAATTAACATCAAGAGAAGTTCTATCCATGTTCCTAGCCAAATCATCAATCTTAAGTAATTTTTCTTCAATCAAAGCATTGAAATTCTTTTGTGAACTTATAAATTATTTAAAACTATTCTCAAAATCAGAGGGCATATTATGATAATTCCATAAGAATTGTTGTAGGAATTACCATAATTATTAGAGGAATTACTAGGAAACGGCCTAGGAATTAAATTACCAAAACTGTTCCTACCAACAAAATTCACATCCATAGATTCATTATTTTTCTCAATCAAAGTAGACAAAGGCATATCATTAGGATCAGTAGGAGCACTCTTGCTAGCAAATAATTTCATAAGCTCATCCATCTTTCCACTCAAAACATTAATCTCTTCAATCGCATGCACTTTTTTACTAGTGGAAGATCTTTCGGTATGCCATTGTGAATAATTAACCATAATATTATCTAGGAGTTTAGTAGCTTATCCTAAAGTAATTTCCATAAAATTACCTCCCGCGGCCGAATCTAAAAGATTTCTAGAAGAAAAATTCAATCTGGCATAAATTTTTTGTATAATCATCCACAAATTCAAACCATGAGTAGGGCAATTTCGTATCATCAATTTCATCCTCTCCCAAGATTGTGCAACATGTTCATGATAAAGTTACTTAAAATTCATAATATCCTTCCAAAGGGAGATGATTTTAGCAGGAGGGAATTACTTTGAAATAAAAGCATCTTTGCACTTATTCCATGAATCAATACTATTTTTTGGCAAAGATGAAAACCAAGTTTTAGCACGATCTCGAAGTGAGAACGGAAATATCTTCAATTTAACAATATCATTATCCACATATTTTTTCTTTTGCATATCACACACAAATCAACAAAAATATTAAGATGGGATGCGGCATCTTCATTGGGAAGGCCGGAAAATTAATCTTTCATAACAAGATTTAGTAAAGCGGTATTAATTTCACAAGATTCCGCATTAGTAGCGGGAGCAATCGAAGTACTAATAAAATCATTGTTGTTGGTATTGAGAAAGTCACACAATTTGGTATTATCTTGAGCCATCACGACAAAGTAAGCGATCCAACACACGAGCACACAAAAAACAAGCGGAGAAGAAGGACGGAAGAGGGGCGAAGAAAAGGCAAAACTTTTCAAAATTTGTTTTAGAAGTGGGGGAGAGGAAAACGAGAGGCGAATGGCAAATAATGTAATGCGAGGGATGAGAGTTTATGATAGGTACTTGGTATGTCTCGGCTTGGCGTAGATCTCCCCGGCAACGGCGCCAAAAATTCTTCCTGCTACCTCTTGAGCTTGCATTGGGTTTTCCCTTTAAGAGGAAAGGGTGATGCATCAAAGTAGAGTAAGTATTTCCCTCAGCTTTTGAGAACCAAGGTATCAATCCAGTAGGATACAACGCACAAGCCAATGAATACCTGCACAAACAAACACCAACTTGCACCCAACGTGACAAAGGGGTTGTCAATCCCTTCACGGTTATTTACAAAGTGAGGTCTGATATAGATGGATAATCGGTAAAGTAATATTTTTGTATTTTTGATTTATGGATCGGAAAGTAAAAGATTGCAAAGAAAGTAAATAGGAAACGAGAATTGTAGATCGGAAACTTATATGATGGAAAATAGACCCGGGGCCATATGTTTCACTAGAGGCTTCTCTCAAGATAGAAAATATTACGGTGGGTGAACAAATTACTGTCGAGCAATTGATAGAAAAGCGTAAAGTTATGATGATATCTAAGGGAATGATCATGAATATAGGCATCACGTCTGTATCAAGTAGAACGAAATGATTCTGCATCTACTACTATTACTCCACACATCGACCGACTCTTTCCTGCATCTAGAGTATTAAGTTCATAAGAAGAGAGTAACGCATTAAGTAAGATGACATGATGTTGCGGGATAAACTCAAGCAATATGATGAGAACCCCATCTTGTTATCCTCGATGGCAACAATACAACATGTGTCGGTTCCCCTTCTGTCACTAGGATCGAGCACCACAAGATTGAACCCGAAGCTAAGTACTTCTCCCGGCGAGAAAAACCAATCTAGTTGGCCAAACCAAACCGATAGTTCGAAGAAACTTGCAAAGATATCAAATCATGCATATAAGAATTCAGAGGAGATTCAAATAATATTCATAGATAAGCTGATCATAAATCCACAATTCATCAGATTCGGCAAACACACCGCAAAAAGTATTACATCGAATAGATCTCCAAGAACACCGAGTAGAACATGGTATTCAGAATCAAAGAGAGAGAGAAGAAGCCATCTAGCTACTAGCTAGGGACCCGTAGGTCTGTGGTAAACTACTCATGCTTCATCGGTGAGGCAATGGTGTTGATGTAGAGGCCCTTCATGATCGAATCCCCCTCCGGCAGGACGCCGAAAAAGGCCCCTAGATAGGATCTCTTGGGTACAGAAGGTTGCAGCGGTGGAAAAGTGGTTTCGTGGCTCCCCTGGATGGATTTGGTGTATTTGAGAATATATAGGCGGAAGAAATAGGTCGATGGAGTCACGAGGGGACCACAAGGGTGGGGGCGCACCCTACCCCCTGGGCCCACCCTCCAACCTTGTGGCTGCCTCGTGGCTTTCCTGACATGCACTCCAAGCCCGCTTGATGTCTTCTCGTCCAAGAAAAATCATCGCGAAAGTTTCATTTTGTTTGGACTATGTTTGGTATTCCTTTTCTCCGAAACTCTAAAACAAGGAAAAATAGGAACTGGTACTGGGCTCTAGGTTAATAGGTTAGTCCAAAAAATAGCATATTAATGCATATAAAACATCCAAAATAGATAATATAATAGCATGAAACAATTAAAAATTATAGATACGTTGGAGACGTATCAGGTCGACACACGACGGAAGTCACGCGGACACAAATCTATTGCACAAGTCTCATAGTAATCATGAGCGACCAAAGAAAGGTACCGTTGGAGGCACTATTTTCTTTGAAGATGTTTCTTACGTTACATAAGTAATATAGCATAAGTTCCCTTGGCACACTTTGTCTATTACAGCCTCATGTCCTGATTGCCTGGTTATCTGAAACACCGTCGATATTCTCGGTAGGAGGAATAGATAACACTTTTTGGCCCTTAGCCAAAGAGGGAGAAGTCGACGGTCGGTTAAGACGCGTTCAAAGTTCAGGCGAACGCATATATTATATAGGTACTTCGGTACATACAATCATTATAAATAAGATTCTTTTACCCAAGTCACTTGGGGGCTCTTAAATTAATATGAGCCGTTTTATAATAGATATTTTCTTCTTAATCGCTGCTAAGTCTTTTTCTACCACTCCTTTCTTGACTGATCATGTTGGGGAACGTAGTAATAATTCAAAAAAATTCCTACGTGTCACCAAGATCAATCTAGGAGATGCTAGCAACGAGAGAGAACAAGTGCATGTTCATACCCTTGAAGATCGCTAAGCGGGAGAGTTACAAGAAAGCAATTGATGGAGTCGTACTCACGGCGATTCAAATCGCGGAAGATCCGATCCAAGCGCCGAACGAACAACGCCTCCATGTTCAACACACATACAGCCCGAGGACGTCTCCTCCTTCTTCATCCATCAAGGGGAGAGGAGAAGTTGAGGGAGAACTCTGGCAACACGACAGCGTGGTGGTGGTGGAGCTCGTGGTTCTCCGGCAGAGCTTCGCTAAGCACTACAGAGGACGAGGAGGAGGTGTTGGAGGAGGCAGGGGCTGCGCCAGGGAAGGGGTGCGGCTGCCCTCCCCCCCCCCACTATTTATAGGGGGAGGGAAGAGGGGGCTGGTGAGGGAGTCCTGGATTAGGGGGTCCTCGGACAGCCGGACTATATCCCTTGGCCGGACTGTTGGACTATGAAGATACAAGATAGAAGACCTCGTCCCGTGTCCGGATGGGACTCTCCTTTGCGTGGAAAGCAAGCTTGGCGATTCGGATATGTAGATCTCCTCCCTTGTAAGTGACTCTGTGTAACCCTAGCTCCCTCCGGTGTCTATATAAACCGGAGGGTTTTAGTCCGTAGGACAACAACAATCATACCATAGGCTAGCTTCTAGGGTTTAGCCTCTCCGATCTCATGGTAGATCAACTCTTGTAATACTCATATCATCAAGATCAATCAAGAAGGAAGTAAGGTATTACCTCCATCGAGAGGGCCCGAACCTGGGTAAACATTGTGTCCCCACCTCCTGTTACCATCCGCCTTTGACGCACAATTCGGGACCCCCTACCCGAGATCCGCCGGTTTTGACACCTACATTGGTGCTTTCATCGAGAGTTCCACTGTGTCGTCATCATAAGGCTTGATGGTTCCTTCAATCATCGGCAACGATGCGATCCAGGGTGAGGTTTTCCTCCCCGGACAGATCTTTGTATTCGGCGGCTTCGTACTGCGGGCCAACTCGCTTGGCCATCTAGAGCAGATCAAGAGCTACGCCCCTGGCCATTAGGTCAGGTTTGGAAGCTTAAACTATACCAACCGACATCCGCGGAGACTTGATCTTCGACGGATTCAAACCCATGTCAGGTATGCCGCACAGTCACGATGAGCATGATTTAGCTCTGCCATCGGACATTGTTCGGGAGATCACACCTGTAACTACTCCGGCCCTCAATCCGGAACAGATCACGCCGTCCGAGGATGGGTGGATGGACCCCGCCATGGAGGCCGCACACTCAGTGGCGATAGATCCGAATACTGACTTCACCTCCTACGAGACCTGTGTTGCCGAACACTCGGATTCGTCCCCGGCCACAGGCTCCGAACCGCCCGCGTCCGTGCCTATCCAATCTGATTGGGCACCGGTCATGGAGTTCACCTCCGCGGATATCTTTCAGCACTCGCCCCTAGGTGATGTGCTAAACTCATTACGGTCTGTCTCCTTGTCAGGAGACCCTTGGCCGAACTATGTCCGGCTCGAGTGGGAAGCGGATGACGAAGAAATTCGTTCCCCACCCACCACCCACTTAATAGCCACCGTCGACGACTTAACCGATATGCTTGATTTCGGCTCCGAAGACATCGACGGTATGGACGATGATGCGAGAAACAAACAGGAACCACCGCCCGCAGGGTGCGGGACTGCCACTTCATCACATGATATATACATGGTGGATACACCCCAAGAAAATGATGACGAGGAATGGGAGGAAGCAGCGAAGGACAATTCCCTTGAGAAGCAACCAAAGCGACGACGTAAGCGCCGCTCCAAATCCCGCCCCGGCAAAAACAGCGATAACAGTGCAAGAAAGAGTAACACCCCGGTCGACCCCAAAGGAGACAACGACCACATGAACCCAGCGGTGGAGCAGGGTGAACCAGCGGATGGTGAACATAGTACGGAGCCACTGTCAGGTCATGACGACCCCGAGGGTAAAACTCATCAACCTGTCTCCGGAGACATGAATAGTCCGAACGACGATGCACACATCATCCCTGAAAGACACTCGGAACAAGAGAACCTTCATAAAAGGCTCATTGAAACTGCGCGGAGCCTGAAGAAGCAAAAGTAAAGGCTTAAGACCGCGCAGAATACGCTTAACAGGAGATGGAATATAGTGCTTGACACGGAAGAAAAATACGGCGGTAATCGCCACACAGAAAGGTATCCAAAGCACAAGCTGTTGTCGGAATTCGACGATGAGGCCTTAGAGCCCACTCAGCCGGAAAATAAACCGGCTGATCAAACGGACCGGCCACCCCGTGGTCGCGACAGGGCGGCTAACGATGATGTACACAAGTCAGCACACGACCTACGTGAGGACCTACACAAAAAATCCAGTTTGACCAGGTCCATTTACGGACCTAGGAAGCGCGTTCCGGCACAGAATCATCACCGCCCAAATGACTATACTGACAGAATAATGGTTCGGAATCAAAACCAAACACTACAACCGTCAGACACATCCAAATACAGGGGTGTCGTGCACCCCCTATGCTTCACTGACGAGGTACTGGATCATGAATTCCCATAAGGATTCAAACCCGTGAACATAGAGTCATACGACGGAACAACAAACACTGGGGTCTGGATTGAGGATTTTATCCTTCACATCCACATGGCTCGTGGAGATGATCTCCACGCCATCAAATACTTGCCCTTAAAGTTGAAAGGACCAGCTAGGCACTGGTTGAAAAGCCTCCCCGAAAACTCAATTGGAAGTTGGGAAGAGCTCGAGGACGCTTTCAGGGCTAATTTTCAAGGGACCTATGTCCGACCTCCGGATGCAGATGATTTAAGTCACATAATTCAACAACCCGGAGAGTTAGCCCGAAAGCTTTGGAACATATTCCTAACTAAGAAGAATCAAATTGTCAATTGCCCGGACGCCGAAGCCTTAGAGGCTTTCAAACTTAGTGTCCAGGATGAATGGCTTGCCAGACACCCCGGCCAGGAAAAATCAAGGACAATGGCAGCCCTAACAAGCCTTGTGACCCACTTTTGCGCGGGCGAGGATAGTTGGCTGGCCTGCAGCAGTACCAGCGACCCAAGCACATCAGAAGTCAGGGATGGCAATGGAAAACCACGACGCAATAAAAGAAAGCGTCGAAGCAACGAAGACAGCCCAGACAACACGGCGGTAAACGCCAGATTCAGGGGCTCTCGACCCGGTCAACAAAAAAATCCATTCAAAGGCAGCAGAGATGGACCGTCCAGCCTAAACAAGATTCTGGATAGATTATGTTAGATTCACGACACCTCCGATAAACCTGCAAATCACACCAACAGAGAATGTTGGGTCTTTAAGCAGGATAACAAGCTAAACGCCGAAAACAAGGGGAGGGAGACACCAAGTGAAGACAAGGATGAGCCTCACCAACAAAACACTAGGGGATAGAAAAAATTCCCACCAGAAGTCAAAACAGTGAACGTGATTCACGTAACGAAGAGGAGGAGCACACGCGCGCTCCGAGATGTATGCACCGTAGAGCCCAATACCCCCAAGTTCAACCCTTGGTCGGCCCGCCCAATCACTTTTGATCGTAGGGATCACCCGACTAGTATCCGGCATGGAGGATCGGCTGCCTTGGAACTAGACCCAATAATTGACGGATACCATCTCACCCGAGTCCTTATGGACGGCGGCAGTAGTCTTAATCTGATATATCAAGACACATTCCGCAAAATGGGGATAGACCCAACAAGAATCAGCCAAAGTTATACTACCTTTAAAGGAGTAGTGCCAGGCCCAGAGGCCCGCTACACGGGCTCTATAGTACTAGAGGTTGTATTCGTTTCTCCCAACAACTTCCGAAGCAAAGAATTAACCTTCGACATCGCTCCATTCCGAAGCGGCTATCAAGCACTACTCGAAGAATAGCCTTCGCTCACTTTAACGCAATACTGCATTACGCTTATCTTAAGCTCAAGATGCCCAGTCCACGTGGCATCATCATAGTTAGCGGAAACTCAGAGCATTCCTTACATGCGGAGGAATGTACGGCGGCTTTTGAAGCCGAACACTGAACGACCCCTCCAACCAGAATAAATGATTGGTCGTCAAGACCGCGGACATGCCTAGATGAGTCCGGCACGCCCCTCACTGTAACAGTTCAGGTAAACCCAAGATTGGGTCGATGGATATACCCCTATAGGTGGCGCTAGGGGCTTCCCGCATGTAAAAGGACTATAGTTCGGTTTGACCTTACTTAGATTGAATTTCAATGGTCTATTAATAATAACCAATTTTCCGCACGTAGGCCTTCACCTGGGTTTTTTCTCCCTTGCAGATGACAATCATGCTACACCCTTCCAGGACACGGCACAATGGAGACACAGGCACAGACGTGCAGCAGGGCCCCGCTCAAAGGTTTCTTTTTAGATTACGACCCTGTATAAACCTTTCTCACTGTCTCTTGTTGCTTTACGCCCTCCGGATACTTAACACAACCGAGAGGGATGCTGACGTTATTGGCATTTTCGCCACGTCAGACTAACGCACGTACCTAGAAATTTAGGGTTCATTATCAAGGGCCTTGCTCAGCCCGGTATATGTTGTAAAGTACGAATACCTTAGGGAGTGTTCGGCGTCGTGAGTTTGGCCTTATATGCATCAGCTCCGAATCATGTCTTTGGTCAAATGTTGGGTTTGCCCGGCTCCCATGTTTTGCTACCTTACGTTCCGCTCTATCGACTAAAGTGGCACCGGGAGAACTACTGTGATTGTGCCCTGGTTCATCTGGGTGAGCACCTCAGTAGAGAAAGCCGAAAACTGACTGTCATGATAAAGCGCGAGACTGGTCAACCACTCGATGACTCAGCGGAATCTTCGCGATTCCTCCACATTAACGAAGGACTGGTTTCCCGATCATGTATGTACGTGCACCGTATTCGGATAAGCGCGGAGGTACCAGGGGCTATATAGTAGCCCCACTGTCAAACTCCTATGGCTAAGTGAAAGTGTTAAAGCATAGTCGGATTGCCTTGTTCGCCACGCTATCACCTCCTTCATGGACCAAGACGTTGGATCAAGTGTGAATACGTCCTATTCCGAACACCCCCGCATTATGTGCGTGGGGGCTGAAGCCGACGACTGCAAACTTTCAGCTTATATACATACATAAAACGGCCGCACAGGAGGCATCATAATACTTTCAAGCAAAAGTATAAACACGGCCTTTATAATTCAAAGAATATTGTTTTTACAATTGGGACACATGTCACTCGAACATGATACTCTTCGAGCACTGCGCCTCTATTAACTGAGCGCCTTCTAGGACTTCTCCTAAATAGTGCTCGGTCGAGATCTGGCCAGTCCCTGGGTTGCAATAGCGGTAGCGTCCATCTCTGCCCAGTATGTCTTAACACGGGCAAGAGCCATCCACACACACCCTCTATGCACGCTGACCTCTTTACGACATCAATACGCTACACAACACCAAGGAATCGTTGCACTAAACCAAAATAACTATTCGGCTTTGGCCCTTCCGGCCAAAGATGATCCATGACAGACCTTATAGCAAGCGCGGACAACCTATGGAGCTCCGCCCACTCGGCCATTTGCTCATTTAAGAGTAGCGGACGCATCGAAGCACTGAACTGCGAGCAAAACAACTTCTCTACTTCGTGATCTTCTTGATCTTTGAAAAATGCAGTCGCATCAGCAGCACTCATTGCCAAGTCCGCATACGCGTCTGCAACACTCCATAATCGATCCAGAGGGGCATACTTCAGATCTTCGAACTTCGTCCGCAACAAAAAGGGCTTCCCAGCCATGATATCTTCGGCTTGACGAAGCTCCTCCTCAGCCGCTTTGATTTTAGAATGGGTTTCCTTGGCTGCCTCCACGGCTCTCTTCAGGTCAGCCGCTCTCACTTGGCGTTCCTTTTCAAGAAGCTCATATCTGCCGGCGGCATCTTTCAGCTCAACAGCCATCTCGGCTATTTTATCTTTGCTCTTGCGATGAGCAGCCTGTTCGGCTCTTAAATCTTTAGCCACCTTTAGGGCGGCCGCATCACTTCTCCTGGCTTGTTCCTTGGCTCGGGCAAGTTCCGCCCGAAGGGTCTCCATGGTGGCAGCTCCATCTGCAGTCACAGCATACATTAGATACTAGCATCATGCTCCTCTTAATATCTGTTGACCACCTGAAAATACATACCCTGCGCCTCGTCAAGCCACTTGCTCATGAGCACAATGTCAGCATCTGCCGCGTCAAGTTGCCGGCTTAGTCCGACAAGCTCGGCAGTCCGGCCAGCCACCGGACCGTCAGCCGCCTGCATAGGATAGAAGCGCGATCATTACTTGGGATTATGATACTCTATTTGCCGCCTCTCGACAACAACCAGAGTCTCAGGGGCTACTAGCGGTACAGAGCACACCTAGCGAGTGCGGTACCGTAAAAAATTTATATATTACTTTGCGTACCTCAAAGCCTCTTAGCAGGCTCGCAAAAGCTTCATGCAACCCACTTTTGGCGGATGAGATCCTCTCGATCACAGTACCCATTAAGGTACGATGCTCCTCTGAGATTGCCGCTTGCTCCAAAAGACTCATCAGTGCGTCCGGTTGCGCACCGGACAATCCCAGACTCTTTTTGTCGCTCCCCTTAGGAGCCGAATACTCCGGACTTCGGGTAGCCAAAGGGATACCTTCTGGCCTTGGCGGATCAGGAGAAATCCTCCGTGATGACACCTCAGGGTTATCCGCCGCAGGAGGCGGGGAGACAAGGGGAGGCGTTTCGCTCTCCATCATCTCCGGAAGAAGATCCCCTGAAGATGAACTCTGTCGGGAAGGGCTACGATCCGGACTGCAAGACATACATCTCGGTTATTGTCCGCGGAGATAAGGCAAAATATATTTACCAAAAGTACTTATGTTCACTTACAGCTCGGTGGAGGGCTGACCCCTTTGCAGGCACTGGGCGGCAAGGACACCCTCCGAGGCAGGGCCTCCTGGCGAGGGTTTCTTCTCTCGTTTGGAAACCTTTGTTTCCAAGTCTTCAGGAGCGGTCCTTTTCCTTCCTTGGGAAGAGGGAATTTCGGATTCTTCTCCCTGATTGTCCTCCTTCGTGGAGGTACTAACTCCCCCGGTTTGGATGTGTAATATGTGAGGCTCGCTTTCGGCTTCTTCGTCTCTCATTTTATCTTCCCCCGAGGGCAATTGATAAGGTGCATACTCCAGCATCCTAGCTAATACAGGATCCGGCGAGCCCTCGGGAAGGGGGGCCGAACTCCTGATCATCTTTGCCTTTCTTACCCAGTCCTGGCCAAAAGCAATTCTTTCAGAATTATGTTATGGAAAATGAAAAAACAGTGTGTTCGGTCGAGGAAATACTTACCTGGGTATCTGGACGATTACAGTTGAGACCCGCATCCTCAGTGGTGTCCGGACACTTTATTCGTGATCCGAAGAACAATTTATACATCTCTTTGAGCGTCCCGCCGAAGAACTGCTGAATAGTTTGCGGTCCTTCCGGGTTGAACTCCCACATACAAAGAGATCGACGTTGGCATGGTTGGACCTGATGAACTAGCATAACTTGCATTACTTTGACGAGACCGACGTCCCTCTTGAGGAGATATCGGATGCGACTTTGCAATGTCGGCACGTTGTTAACCTGCCCCCAGTCTAGCCCCTTGTTGAGCCATGACGCCAGTTGTGGTGGGGGGGCCAAACGGAAGGCGGGGGCAGCCACCCACTTAGTACTTCGGGGAGCTGTGACGTAAAACCACTCCCGTTGCCATAAGTTGGATATCTCCGGGAAGGAACCCTTTGGCCATGGGGCATCGATGGCTTTGCTTATTATGGCACCTCCGCATTCTGCGTGTCACCCATCGATCATCTTCGGCTTCACATTGAAGGTCTTGAGCCATAAGCCGAAGTGTGGGGTGATGCGGAGGAAGGCCTCGCATACGACGATAAACGACGAGATGTGAAGGATGGAATCCAGAGCTAAATCGTGGAAGTCGAGCCCATAATAGAACATGAACCCTCTGACGAAGGGATCAAGACTAAAGCCTAGCCCTCGGAGGAAGTGGGAAATGAATACGACACTCTCATTGGGTTCGGGAGTGGGGATGACCTGTCCTCGGGCAGGCAGCCTGTGCGAGATTTTGGCGGTCAGATACCTGGCCTCCCTTAGCTTCTTGATGTCCTCCTCTGTGATGGAGGAAGCCATCCACCGGCCCTGAAGGTTGGATCCGGACATGATTGAAGGTCCGAAGCTCTTCGCCTGAGCCTTGGGTGTTGGAACTCGGGGTGGGGGAAGGGAGGAATTGAGCGCGATAAGAAAAGGACAAGCTTTGGCCCCTTTATAAAGAGGGCGAATATCAAGCGTCCTCCGCGTGGCCATTTGGAACTTGTCTGAAATCGAGGAGTCATACTAAACGAGCACGATTGGGTTACCCACACCCGTATTGATGAGAATCCCGTGATAAGGGGACACGATCTCTGCTTCGACAAGACGTGCCAATAAAACCGCCTCGCAACACGTGCAGTGGCTGGTTGGGAAAAACGGTTTGAATAATGACCGAGGCCAGGGTGTGATGTCACGTTATGAAAAGTTGTCAGCAAATTAGATTTGTGGAAATATTATACTCTCTACGGTGGTATGTGGAATTTGTTTTGCAAAGCCGGACACTATCCTTGTGTTCAAAATCTTCTATGGAGTATTCGGAGGAGGAACCCGCCTTGCAATGCCGAAGACAATCTGCGCGCCGGACTTATCGTCATTGAAGCCTGGTTCAGGGGATACTGAGGGAGTCCTGGATTAGGGGGTCCTCGGACAGCCGGACTATATCCCCTGGCTAGACTGTTGGACTATGAAGATACAAGATAGAAGACTTCATCCCGTGTCCGAATGGGACTCTCCTTTGCGTGGAAAGCAAGCTTGGCGATTCGGGTATGTAGATCTCTAATACGTCTCTGTCGTATCTATAATTTTTTATTGTTCCATGCCAATATTATTCAACTTTCATATACTTTTGGCAACTTTTTATACTATTTTTGGGACTAACATATTCATCCAGTGCCCAGTGCCAGTTCCTGTCTGTTGCATGTTTTTGGTTTCGCAGAATATCCATATCAAACGGGGTCCAAACGGGATAAAAACGGACGAAGATACTTTTCGAAATATTTGGAAAATTTGGAAGAAAAATCAACGCAAACCAGTGTCCGAGGTGGGCACGAGGTAGGGGGGTGCCCCCCTAGGGCGCGCCCCTGACCCTCGTGACTCACCTGTAAGGCGGTTGACGCCCTTCTTCGGCCGCAAGAAAGCTAATTTTCGGGAAAAATCACGGTGAAGGTTTCATTCCAATCGGAGTTACGGATCTCCGGATATAAAAGAAACGGTGAAAGGGCAGTAGAACAGAACGCAGAAACAGAGAGAGATGGAGAAACAGATCCAATCTCGGAAGGGATCTCGCCCCTCCCATGCCATGGAGGCCAAGGACCAGAGGGGAAACCCTTCTCCCACCTAGGGAGGAGGTCAAGGAAGAAGAAGAAGAAGAAGGGGGCCCTCTCCCCCTTGCTTCCGGTGGCACCAGAGTGCCACCGGGGGCCATCATCATCACCGTCATCTTCACCAACAAATTCACTGCCTTCACCACCAACTCTTCCCCCCTTCTATGCAGCGGTGTAACCTCTCTATTACCCGCTGTAATCTCTACTTAAACATGGTTCTCAATGCTATATATTATTTCCCTATGATGTATGGCTATCATATGATGTTTGAGTAGATACGTTTTGTCTTAATGGCTATTTGATGATGAAGATTGGTTTGAGTTGCATGTTTTATTATTGGTGCTGTCATATGGTGCACTCCGTGTCGCGCAAGCGTGAGGGATCCCCGCTGTAGGGTGTTGCAATACGTTCATGATTCGCTTATAGTGGGTTGCGTGAGTGACTGAAACACAAACCCGAGTAAGGGGGTTGTTGCGTATGGGATAAATAGGACTTGATGCTTTAATTCTATGGTTGGGTTTTACCTTAATGATCTTTAGTAGTTGCGGATGCTTGCTAGAGTTCCAATCATAAGTGCATATGATCCAAGTAGAGGAAGTATGTTAGCTTATGCCTCTCCCTCAAATAAAATTGTAATAATGATTACTGGTCTAGTTATCGATTGCCTAGGGACAAATAACTTTCTCGTAACAACAAGATCTTTACTAAAACTAACTTAGTTGTGTCTTTATCTAAACAGCCCCTACTTTTTATTTACGTGTTCTTTATTACCTTGCAAACCTATCCAACAACACCTACAAAGTACTTCTAGTTTCATACTTGTTCTAGGTAAAGCGAACATCAAGCGTGCGTAGAGTTGTATCGGTGGTCGATAGAACTTGAGGGAATATTTGTTCTTCCTTTAGCTCCTCGTTGGGTTCGACACTCTTACTTATCGAAAACTGTTGCGATCCCCTATACTTGTGGGTTATCAAGACCTTTTTCTGGCGCCGTTGCCGGGGAGCAATAGCGTGGGGTGAATATTCTCGTATGTGCTTGTTTGCTTTATCACTAAGTAATTTTTATTTGCTGTTCTTAGTTGTTCTTTATCTTTAGTTATGGATATGGAACACGAAATACCAAAAAAAATTAGGTGTACTTTCTGCTCATGGAGATGGGGAACCTCCTAAAACCCTCGATGTTGGTTATGTGAAGGATATTATGTACTACTTTAATAATCCTGAGAAAACCCCATTTAATTATGTAATGGGAGTAACGTTGGATCAATGTGAATACTTTAGGGATTATCGCTTGACACAAAAAGGGAAACTATTATGGGATCAAATTCATATATTGAAGTGGTATGCTTGGCAATTATGCGTGAGTTATGATTATACTTGTTGCTCTAGGATGAAGGCTCCACACCTTCCCTTTTCATGCAAATTCAATGATAATAAAACCTTAGCTTCTTATGCTAATGGTATATATGATTACTATGATGTGGAACAAATAGAAGAATTTGTTGCTTTTATGGGTGCTTATGAAATTAAATCTATGTGTAAAGAGTTTGAAGATTTTGATGATGCTGTTTATAGATCTAAAAATTTAGCTATCCTCAAATATTGCTATGAGAATTATGAATACAATTATGAAATTAATGCACTTATTGAGAAAGTCTCCGCTGTCCGAGAAGAGACTAATATTTTGCAGGAGTCTATGGAAGAAGAATTTGATGAACCTGTGAGCTCATTGGATGAAAAAGATGAGGAAGAGAGCGAAGAACAAAAGGAGGAAGAGCGGATTGATCACCCGTGCCCACCTTCTAATGAGAGTAACTCTTCAACTCATACATTGTTTAATTCCCCTTCGTGCTTACCGAAGGATGATTGCTATGATAACTATTATGATCCCGTTGATTGTTTTGAATTATCCCTTTTTGATGATGCTTGCTATGCTTGTGGCCAAGATGCCAATATGAATTATGCTTATGGAGATGAACTTGCTATAGTTCCTTATGTTAAACATGAAATTGTTGCTATTGCACCCATGCATGATAGTCCTATTATCTTTTTGAATTCTCCCTACTACACTATATCGGAGAAGTTTGCCCTTATTAAGGATTACATTGATGGGTTGCGTTCTACTACTACACATGATGATTTTGATAGATATAATATGCATGTGCTTGCTTCTCCTACTTGCAATTATTATGAGAGAGGAACTATAACTCCACCTCTCTATGTTTCCCACATGATAAAATTGCAAGAAACTGTTTATACTATGCATTGGCCTTTACTTTGTGTGCATGATTTGTTCTTTTATGACATGCCGATGCATAGGAAGAGAGTTAGACTTCGTTGTTACCTGATATATGTTACTTTGTGCTCACTACTAAATGCCAAGTCATTGTTAATTAAAATTGGCTTTGATATACCTTGGGATCCGGGTGGATTCACTACTTGAGCACTATATGCCTAGCTTAATGGCTTTAAAGAAAGCGCTGCCAGGGAGACAACCCGGAAGTTTTAGAGAGTCATTTATTTCTGTTGAGTGCTTTCATATAGTTTAAAAACAACAAAAAAAGAGGGGAACCCAAAACTTTTTCAAAAAGGAAAGTGAAAGTGAGAGAGACAAGCATTGTTGAAGTGGGAAAGCTCCTTGAACTTTGTTCATGCTCACGGCAACTTTGTGAATCTTTATTACATAAAATTTTCAATAAAAATAATTATCCCCTTGTACAATTACATTGTATTATAAATATAATGTGCCAAGGTTTGCCTTTAGGATGTTTACATTTGCTTGATGATCTGTACGGTGCAGGACAGAAACTTTGGCTGTAGTGCGCGATTTTTCATTTTTAGCTGGAACGTCGAATGGTTCTGATTCTTTTTGAACTGTCTTTCTATACAAATTTTTTATTTTTCCTAATTTTGGCCGAATTTTTCAAGTATCAGAAGTATGGTAAATGTTCAGATTTCTACAGACTGTTCTGTTTTTGACAGATTCTGTTTTTGATGCATAGTTTGCTTGTTTTGATGAAACTATCAATTTATATCAGTGGATTAAGCCATGAAAAAGTTATATTACAGTAGACACAATGCAAAAACAAAATATGAATTGGTTTGCAACAGTACTTAGAGTAGTGATTTGCTTTATTATATTAACGGATCTTACCGAGTTTTCTGTTGAAGTTTTGTGTGGATGAAGTGTTCGATGATTGAGAAGGTTTCGATGTGAGAAGAAGGAAGAGAGGCAAGAGCTCAAACTTGGGGATGCCCGAGGCACCCCAAGTAAATATTCAAGGAGACTCAAGCATCTAAGCTTGGGGATGCTGGGAAGGCATCCCCTCTTTCTTCAACAAGTATCGGTATGTTTTCGGATTCGTTTCGTTCATGCGATATGTGCAATCTTGGAGCGTCTTTTGCATTTAGTTTTCATTTTTCTTTTATGCACCATGCTGGTATGAGATAGTCCTTGGTTGATTTATAGAATTCCCATTGCACTTCACTTATATCTTTTGAGTATGGCTTTATAGAATGCTTCATGTGCTTCACTTACATCATTTGAAGTTTGGATTGCCTGTTTCTCTTTACATAGACAACCGCCATTTGTAGAATGCTCTTTTGCTTCACTTATATTTGTTAGAGTGTGGGCATATATTTTGTAGAAAAAATTAAACTCTCTTGATTCACTTATATCTATTTAGAGAGATGACAGGAACTGGTCATTCACATGGTTAGTCATAAAATCCTACATAAACTTGTAGATCACTGAATATGATATGTTTGATTCCTTGCAATAGTTTTGCGATATAAAGATGGTGATATTAGAGTCATGCTAGTGGGTAGTTGTGGATTGTAGAAATACTTGTGTTGAAGTTTTTGATTGCCGTAGCATGCACGTATGGTGAACCGTTATGTGATGAAGTCGGAGCATGATTTATTTATTGATTGTCTTCCTTATGAGTGGCGGTCAGGGACGAGCGATGGTATTTTCCTACCAATCTATCCCCCTAGGACCATGCGCGTAGTAATTTTTTCGATAACTAATATATTTTTGCAATAAGTATGTGAGTTCTTTATGACTAATGTTGAGTCCATGGATTATACGCACTCTCACCCTTCCACCATTGCTAGCCTCTCTAGTACCGCGCAACTTTCGCCGGTACCCTAAACCCACCATATACCTTCTTCAAAACAGCCACCATACCTACCTATTATGGCATTTCCATAGCCATTCCGAGATATATTGCCATGCAACTTCCATCATCATCATATAAATGACTTGCGCATTCATTGTCATATTGCTTTGCATGATCGTAAGATAGCTAGCATGATGTTTTCATGGCTTGTCCATTTTTTGACATCCCGGTACACTGCCGGAGGCATTCATATAGAGTCATATATTTGTTCTAGATATCGAGTTGTAATATTGAGTTGTAAGTAAATAAAAGTGTGATGATCATCATTATTAGAGCATTGCCCCAGTGAGGAAAGGATGATGGAGACCATGATTCCCCCATAAGTCGGGATGAGACTCCGGACTTTACAAAAAAATAAAAGAGGCCAAAGAAGCCCAAATAAAAAAAGAGGCCAAAGAAGCCCACCAATATATATATATATATATAATGAGAGAAAAAGAGAGAAGGGGCAATGTTACTATCCTTTACCACACTTGTGCTTCAGAGTAGCACCATGTTCTTCATATAGAGAGTCTCTTGAGTTATCACTTTCATATACTAGTGGGAATTTTAATTTTAGAACTTGGCTTGTATATTCCGATGATGGGCTTCCTCAAACGCCCGAGGTCTTCATGAGCAAGCAAGTTGGATGCACACCCACTTAGTTTCAGTTTGAGCTTTCATACACTTATAGCTCTAGTGCATCCGTTGCATGGCAATCCCTACTCACTCACATTGATATCTATTGATGGGCATCTCCATAGCCCGTTGATACGCCTAGTTGATGTGAGACTATCTTCTCCTTTTTGTCTTCTCCACAACCACCATTCTATACCACCCATAGTGCTATGTCCATGGCTTACGCTCATGTATTGCGTGAAAGTTGAAAAGGTTTGAGAATGTCAAAAGTATGAAACAATTGCTTGGCTTGTCATCGGGGTTGTGCATGATGTGAATATTTTGTGTGGTGAAGATGGAGCATAGCCAGACTATATGATTTTGTAGGGATAACTTTCTTTGGCCATGTTATTTTGAAAAGACATGATTGCTTTATTAGTAGGCTTGAAGTATTATTGTTTTTAATGTCAAATGATAGACTATTGCTTTGAATCACTCGTGTCTTAATATTCATGCCATGATTAGACATATGATCAAGATTATGCTAGGTAGCATTCCACATCAAAAATTATCTTTTTATCATTTACCTGCTCGAGGACGAGCAGGAATTAAGCTTGGGGATGCTGATACGTCTCCGTCGTATCTATAATTTTTGATTGTTCCATGCCAATATTATTCAACTTTCATATACTTTTGGCTACTTTTTATAATATTTTTGGGACTAACATATTGATCCAGTGCCCAGTGCCAGTTCCTGTCTGTTGCATGTTTTTGGTTTCGCAGAATATCCATATCAAATGGAGTCCAAACAGGATAAAAATGGACGAAGATACTTTTCGGAATATTTGGAAAATCTGGAAGAAAAATCAACGCGAACCAGTGTCCGAGGTGGGCACGAGGTAGGGGGCGCCCCCCCTAGGGCGCGCCCTGACCCTCGTGACTCACCTGTAAGGCGGTTGACGCCCTTCTTCGGCCATAAGAAAGCTAATTTTCGAAAAAAAATCACGGTGAAGGTTTCGTTCCAATTGGAGTTACGAATCTCCGGATATAAAAGAAACGGTGAAAGGGCAGCAGAACAGAACGCAGAAATAGAGAGAGACGGAGAGACAGATCCAATCTCGGAGGGGCTCTCGCCCCTCCCACACCATGGAGGCCAAGGACCAGAGGGGAAACCCTTCTCCCACCTAGGGATGAGGTCAAGGAAGAAGAAGAAGGGGGGACCTCTGCCCCTTGCTTCCGGTGGCTCCAGAGTGCCACCAGGGGCCATCATCATCACCGTCATCTTCACCAACAACTTCACCGCCTTCACCACCAACTCTCCCCCCCTCTATGCAGCGGTGTAACCTCTCTCTTACCCGCTGTAATCTCTACTTAAACATGGTGCTCAATGCTATATATTATTTCCCTATGATGTATGGCTATCCTATGATGTTTGAGTAGATCAGTTTTGTCGTAATGGCTATTTGATGATCAAGATTGGTTTGAGTTGCATGTTTTATTATTGGTGTTGTCCTATGGTGCTCTCCGTGTCGCGCAAGCGTGTGGTATCCCCGTTGTAGGGTGTTGCAACACATTCATGATTCTCTTATAGTGGGTTGCGTGAGTGACTGAAACACAAACCCGAGTAAGGGGGTTGTTGCGTATGGGATAAAGAGGACTTGATGCTTTAATGCTATGGTTGGGTTTTACCTTAATGATCTTTAGTAGTTGCGCATGCTTGCTAGAGTTCCAATCATAAGTGCATATGATCCTAGTAGAGAAAGTATGTTAGCTTATGCCTCTCCCTCAAATAAAATTGTAATAATGATTACCGGTCTAGTTATCAATTGCCCAGGGACAAATAACTTTCTCGTAACAACAAGATCTTTACTAATACTAACTTAGTTGTGTCTTTATCTAAACAGCCCCTACTTTTTATTTACGCGTTCTTTATTACCTTGCAAACCTATCCAACAACACCTACAAAGTACTTCTAGTTTCATACTTGTTCTAGGTAAAGCGAACATCAAGCGTGCGTAGAGTTGTATCAGTGGTCGATAGAACTTGAGGGAATATTTGTTCTGCCTTTAGCTCCTCATTGGGTTCGACACTCTTACTTATCGAAAACTGTTGCGATCCCCTATACTTGTGGGTTCTCAATCTCCTCCCTTGTAACCGACTCTGTGTAACCCTAGCTCCCTCTGGTGTCTATATAAACCGGAGGGTTTTAGTCCGTAGGACAACAACAATCATACCATAGGCTAGATTCTAGGGTTTAGCCTCTCCAATCTCGTGGTAGATCAACTCTTGTAATACTCATATCATCAAGATCAATCAAGCAGGAAGCAGGGTATTACCTCCATCGAGAGGGCCCGAACCTGGGTAAACATTGTGTCCCCCGCCTCCTGTTACCATCCGCCTTAGACGCACAGTTTGGGACCCCCTACCCGAGATCCGCTGGTTTTGACACTGACAGCCGGCCCCCCAAGATGCATCTAGAGGGGGACGGCGGCCAGGGGGGAGACTCCCCCCCAAGCAAGGTGGGAGGCGCCCCCTCCCCTTAGGGTTTCCATCCCTAGGCGCCTTGGGCCCTTAGGGGGCGCACTAGCCCACCAGGGGCTGGTTCCCTCCCATATTCAACCCATTAAGTCCCCCGGGGCAGGTGGCCTGATACGTCTCCAACGTATCTATTTTTCCAAACACTTTTGCCCTTGTTTTGGACTCCAACTTGCTTGATTTGAATGGAACTAACCCGGACTGACATTGTTTTCAGCAGAATTGCCATGGTGTTATTTTTGTGCAGAAATAGAAGTTCTCGGAATGACCTGAAACTTCATGGAGAATATTTTTAAAATTTATAGAAAATACTGGCGAAAGAATCAACACCAGGGGGGCCACACCCTGTCCACGAGGCCCCCTGTCTCGTGGGCCCCCTGAGGCTCCACCGTCCTCAACGCCAACTCTATATATTCACGTTCGGGGAGAGAAAAATCAGAGCGAAGGATTCATCGCGTTTTATGATATGGAGCCACCTCCATGCCCTAATCTCTCTCGGGAGGGCTGATCTGGAGTCCGTTCAGGGCTCCGGAGAGGGGAATCCATCGTCATCGTCATCATCAACCTTCCTCCATCACCAATTTCATGATGCTAACCGCCGTGCGTGAGTAATTCCATCGTAGGCTTGCTGGACGGTGATGAGTTGGATGAGATTTATCATGTAATCGAGTTAGTTTTGTTAGGGTTTGATCCCTAGTATCCATTATGTTGTGAGATTGATGTTGCTATGACTTTGCTATGCTTGATGCTTGTCACTAGGTCCCGAGTGCCATGATTTCAGATCTGAACCTATTATGTTTTCATGAATATATGTGAGTTCTTGATCCTATGTTGCAAGTCAATAGTCACCTACTATGTGTTATGATCCGGTAACCCCGAAATGACAATAATCGGGACCACTCTCGGTGATGACCGTAGTTTGAGGAGTTCATGTATTCACTAAGTGTTAATGCTTTGGTCCAGTACTCTATTAAAAGGAGGCCTTAATATCCCTTAGTTTCCAGTAGGACCCCGCTGCCACGGGAGGGTAGCACAAAAGATGTCATGCAAGTTCTTTTCCATAAGCACGTATGACTATATTCGGAATACATGCCTACATTACATTGATGAACTGGAGCTAGTTCTGTGTCACCTATGTTATAACTGTTGCATGAGGAATCGCATCCGACATAATTATCCATCACTGATCCAATGCCTATGAGCTTTTCACATATTGATCTTTGCTTAGTTACTTTACCGTTGCCACTGTTACAATTACTACAAAACTGCTACTGTTACTTTTGCCACCGTTACCTCTACTTCCATATTACTTTGCATGCATACCACCGACTGCTAATGTGGCAGACCCATTGACTAAATTTCTCTCACAAGAAAAACATGATCACTCTTTGGGTGTTAATCACATAGCGATGTCAACTAGATTATTGACTCTAGTAAATCCTTTGGGTGTTAGTCACATGGAGATGTGAACTGCTACCTCTTGAGCACTGCGTTGGTTTTCCCCGAAGAGGAAGGGATGATGCAGCAAAGTAGCGTAAGTATTTCCCTCGGTTTTTGAGAACCAAGGTATCAATCTAGTAGGAGGCTACGCGCGAGTCCCTCGCACCTGCACAAAACAAAGAAATCCTCGCAACCAACGCAAATAGGGGTTGTCAATCCCTATAGGGCCACTTACGAGAGTGAGATCTGATAGATATGATAAGATAATATTTTTGGTATTTTTATGATAAAGATGCAAAGTAAAATAAAGGCAAAGTAAATAGCAAAGGAAATAACTAAGTAGTAGGAGATCAATATGATAAAGATAGACCCGGGGGCCATAGGTTTCACTAGTGGCTTCTCTCAAGAGCATAAGTATTCTACGGTGGGTGAACAAATTACTGTTGAGCAATTGACAGAATTGAGCATAGTTATGAGAATATCTAGGTATGATCATGTATATAGGCATCATGTCCAAGACAAGTAGACCGACTCCTGCATGCATCTACTACTATTACTCCACTCATCGACCGCTATCCAGCATGCATCTAGAGTATTAAGTTAAAAACAGAGTAACGTCTTAAGCAAGATGACATGATGTAGAGGGATAGACTCATGCAATATGAAGAAAACCCCATCTTGTTATCCTCGATGGCAACAATACAATACGTGCCTTGCTGCCCTTACTATCACCGGGAAAGGACACCGCAAGATTGAACCCAAAGCTAAGCACTTCTCCCATTGCAAGAAAGATCAATCTAGTAGGCCAAACCAAACTGATAATTCGAAGAGACTTGCAAAGATAACCAATCATACATAAAAGAATTCAGAGAGGATTCAAATATTATTCATAGATAGACTTGATCATAAACCCACAATTCATCGGTCTCAACAAACACACCGCAAAAAGAAGATTACATCGAATAGTTCTCCACGAGAGAGGGGGAGAACATTGTATTGAGATCCAAAAAGAGAGAAGAAGACATCTAGCTACTAACTATGGACCCGTAGGTCTGAGGTAAACTACTCACACTTCATCGGAGAGGCTATGGTGTTGATGTAGAAGGCCTCCGTGATCGATGCCCCCTCTGGCGGAGCTCCAAAACAGGCCCCAAGATGGGATCTCGTGGATACAGAAAGTTATGACGATTGAATTAGGGTTTTGGCTCCTGTTTTGATCGTTTGGGGGTACGTGGATATATATAGGAGGAAGGAGTACGTCGGTGGAGCAACAGGGGGCCCACGAGGGTGGAGGGTGCGCCTGGTGGAGGTGGGCGCGCCCCCCTACCTCGTGGCCTCCTCTTTTCTTTCTTGACGTAGGGTCCAAGTCTCCCAGGTCTTGTTCATTGAGAAAATCACGTTCCCGAAGGTTTCATTCCGTTTGTACTCCGTTTGATATTCATTTTCTTCGAAACCCTAAAACAGCCAAAAAAACAGCAATTTTGGGCTGGGCCTCCGGCTAATAGGTTAGTCCCAAAAATAATATAAAAGTGGATAATAAAGCTCAATAATGTCCAAAACAGTAGATAATATAGCATGGAGCAATCAAAAAGTATAGATACGTTGGAGACGTATCATGAACTAATCACATAAAGATGTGAACTATTGGTGTTAAATCACATGACGATGTGAACTAGATTATTGAGTCTAGTGCATGTGGGAGACTGAAGGAAATATGCCCTAGAGGCAATAATAAAGTTGTTATTTATATTTTCTTACATCATGATAAATGTTTATTATTCATGCTAGAATTGTATTTACCGGAAACTTAGTACATGTGTGAATACATAGACAAACAGAGTGTCCCTAGTATGCCTCTACTTGACTAGCTCATTAATCAAAGATAGTTAAATTTCCTAGCCATGGACATGTGTTGTCATTTGATGAACGGGGTCACATCATTAGAGAATGATGTGATGGACAAGACCCATCCGTTAGCTTAGCATAATGATCGTTCAGTTTTATTGCCACTGCTTTCTTCATGACTTATACAAGTTCCTCTGACTATGAGATTATGCAATTCCCGAATACCGGAGGAACACGTTGTGCGCTATCAAACGTCACAACGTAATTGGGTGATTATAAAGATGCTCTACATGTGTCTCCAATGGTGTTTGTTGAGTTGGCATAGATCGAGATTAGGATTTGTCACTCCGTCTATCGGAGAGGTATCTCTGGGCCCTCTCGGTAATGCACATCACTATAAGCCTTGCAAGCAATGTGAATAATGAGTTAGTTGCGGGATGATGCATTACAAAACGAGTAAAGAGACTTGTCGGTAACAAGATTGAACTAGGTATTGAGATACCAATGATCGAATCTCGGGCAAGTAACATACCAATGACAAAGGGAACAACGTATGTTGTTATGTGGTTTGACCGATAAAGATCTTTGTAGAATATGTAGGAACCAATATGAGCATCCAGGTTCCACTATTGGTTATTGACTGGAGATAAGTCTCGGTCATGTCTACATAGTTCTCGAGCCCGTAGGTTCCGCATGCTTAACGTTCTGTGACGATTTGTATTATGAGTTATGTGATTTGATGACCGAAGTTTGTTAGGAGTCCTGGATGAAATCGGGGACATGACGAGGAGTCTCTAAATGGTCGAGATGTAAATATCGATATATTGGAAGGCTATATTCGGAAATCTAAAGGGTTCCGAGTGATTCGGGTATTTTTCGGAGTACCGGAGAGTTACGGGAATTCGTATTGGGCCTTAATGGGCCATACGGGAAAGGAGAGAAAGGCCTCAAGGGTGGCTGCGCCCCTTCCCTGGACTGGTCCGAATTGTACTAGGGAAAGGGGGCACCCCCTTCCTTCCTTCTCCTTCTCCCTTCCCTTTTTCCTATTCCATGTGGGAGGTGGAATCCTACTAGGACTAGGGAGTCCTAGTAGGACTCCACACTTTGGGCGCGCCCTATGAGGGTCGGCCTCCTCCTCCCTCCATCCTTTATATATGTGGCCAGGGGCAGCCCATAGACACACAAGTTGATCATTGATCTGTTAGCCGTGTGCGGTGCCCCCCTCCACCATAATCCACCTCGGTCATATCATCGTAGTGCTTAGGCGAAGCCCTGCTACGGTAGCATCATCATCACCGTCATCACGCCGTCGTGCTGACGAAGATCTCCCTCGACACTTAGCTGGATCGAGAGTTCATGGGACGTCACCGAGCCGAACGTGTGTAGATTGCGAAGGTGTCGTACTTTCGGTACTAGGATCGGTCGATCGTAAAGACGTACGACTACATCAACCACGCATAACGCTTCCGCTTACGGTCTACAAGGGTACGTGTACAACACTATTCCCCTCTCGTTGCTATGCATCACCATGACCTTGCGTGTGCGTAGGAATTTTTTTGAAAATACTACGTTCCCCAACAGTATTACGGTTTTCGGTTAATACAATTATAGAATCAACAATAGACAATTATCATGAACAAGGAAATATAATAATAACCATTTTATTATTACCTCTAGGGCATATTTCCAATAGTCTCCCAATTGCACTAGGGTCAATAATTTGGTTACATTGTGATGAATCGAACACCCATAGAGTTCTGGTGTTGCTCATGTTTTGCTCGTGGAAGAGGTTTAGTCAATGGATCTGCAACATTCAGATCTGTGTGCACTTTACAAATATCTATGTATCCATCTTGAATATATTCACGAATGGAGTTGAAGCGACGCTTGATGTGTCTGGTCTTCTTGTGAAACCTGGGCTCCTTGGCAAGGGCAATAGCTCCAATATTGTCACAGAAGAGAGTCATCAGGCCCGACGCATTGGGAATAACTCCTAGGTCGGTGATGAATTCCTTCATCCAGACTGCTTCTTGCGCTCCCTCCGAGGCAGCTATGTACTCTGCTTCACATGTAGATCCCGCCATGACGCTTTGCTTGCAACTGCAGCAGCTGACTGCCCCACCATTCAAAATGTACATGTATCCGGTTTGTGACATGGAGTCATCCAGATCTGTGTCGAAGCTAGCATTGACGTAACCCTTTACGACGAGCTCTTCGTCACCTCCATAAACGAGAAACATATCCTTAGTCCTTTTCAGGTACTTCGGGATATTCTTGACTGCTGTCCAGTGCTCCATACCGGGATCACTTTGGTACCTCCCTACCAAACTTACGGCAAGGTTCACATCAGGTCTGGTACACAGCATGGCATACATAATAGAGCCTATGGCTGAGGCATAGGGGATGGCACTCATCTTTTCTCTATCTTATGCCGAGGCCGTGAATTGAGCCATGCTCAATCTCACACCTTGTAATACAGGCAAGAACCCCTTCTTGGACTGATCCATATTGAACTTCTTCAGTATCTTGTCAAGGTACGTGCTTTGTGAAAGACCAATGAGGCGTCTCGATCTATCTCTATAGATCCTGATGCTTAATATGTAAGCAGCTTCTCGAAGGTCCTTCATTGAAAAACACTTATTCAAGTAGGCCTTTATGCTTTCCAAAAGTTCTATATCATTTCCCATCAATAGTATGCCATCCACATATAATATGAGAAGTGCTACAAAGCTCCCACTCACTTTCTTGTAAACACGGGCTTCTCCATAAGTCTGCATAAACCCAAACGCTTTGATCATTTCGTCAAAGTAAATATTCCAACTCCGAGATGCTTGCGCCAGCCCATAGATGGAGAGCTGGAGCTTGCATACCTTGTCAGCATTCTTAGGATCCACAAAACCTTCCGGCTGCATCATATACAATTCTTCCTTAAGGAAACCATTAAGGAATGTCATTTTGACGTCCATTTTCCATATCTCATAATCATAGAATGCAGCAATTGCTAACATGATTCAGACGGACTTCAGCTTTGCTACGGGTGAGAAGGTCTCATCGTAGTCAACCCCTTGAACTTGTCGATAACCCTTAGCGACAAGACGAGCCTTATAGATGGTCACATTACCATCCGCGTCAGTCTTCTTCTTAAACATCCACTTATTTTCTATGGCTTGCCGATCATCGGGCAAGTCTGTCAAAGTCCATACTTTGTTTTCATATATGGATCCTTGATAACCCACAAGTATAGGGGATTGCAATAGTTTTCGAGGGTAGAGTATTCAACCAAAATTTATAGATTCGACACAAGGGGGGCCAAAGAATATTTGAAGGTATTAGCAGCTGAGTTGTCAATTCAACCACACCTGGAGATTAATTATCTGCAGCAGAGTGATCAGTAGCAAACTAGTTTGATAGTTTTGATGATAGTGACAGCAGTGATACGTCTCCAACGTATCTACTTTTCCAAACACTTTTGCCCTTGTTTTGGACTCTAACTTGCATGATTTGAATGGAAATACCCGGACTGACGTTGTTTTCAGCAGAACTACCATGATGTTATTTATGTGCAGGATCAAATGTTCTCGGAATGACCAGAAACTTCACGGAGACACTTTTCAGAAAATAAGAAAAATACCTGCCAAATATGAAGGCCAGGGGCCCACCGTCTTGCCACGAGGGTGGGGGCGCGCCCCCTACCTCGTGGGCCCCTTGTTGCATCTCCGACTCCAACTCCACCTCCATATATTGAGTTTCGATGAGAAAAAAATCAGAGAGAAGAAATTATCGCGTTTTACGATACGGAGCCGCCGCCAAGCCCTAAAACCTCTCGGGAGGGCTGATCTGGAGTCCGTTCGGGGCTCCGGAGAGGGGAATCCGTCGCCATCGTCATCATCAACCATCCTCCATCACCAATTTCATGATGCTCACCGCCGTGCGTGAGTAATTCCATAATAGTCTTGCTGGACGGTGATGGGTTGGATGGGATCTATCATGTAATCGAGTTAGTTTTGTTAGGGTTTGATCCCTAGTGTCCACTATGTTCTGAGATTGATGTTGCTATGACTTTGCTATGCTTAATGCTTGTCACTAGGGCCCGAGTGCCATGATTTCAGATCTGAACCTATTATGTTTTCATCAATATATGAGTGTTCTTGATCCTATCTTGCAAGTCTATAGTCACCTATTATGTGTTATGATCCGTTAACCCCGAAGTGACAATAATCGGGATACTTACCGGTGATGACCGTAGTTTGAGGAGTTCATGTATTCACTATGTGTTAATGCTTTGTTCCGGTTCTCAATTGAAAGGAGGCCTTAATATCCCTTAGTTTCCGTAAGGACCCCTCTACCACGGGAGGGTAGGACAAAAGATGTCATGCAAGTTCTTTTCCATAAGCACGTATGACTATATTCGGAATACATGCCTACATTATATCAATGAACTGGAGCTAGTTCTGTGTCACCCTAGGTTATGACTGTTACATGATGAACCGCATCCGACATAATTCTCCATCACCGGTCCATTGCCTACGAGCTTTCCATATATTGTGCTTCGCTTATTTACTTTTCCATTGCTATTGCTATCATCACTACAAAATACCAAAAATATTACTTCTACTACTGTTACCTTTTGCTACCGTTATCGCCACTATCATATTACTTTGCTACTAAACACTTTGCTGCAGATATTAAGTTTCCAGGTGTGGTTGAATTGACAACTCAGCTGCTAATACTTGAGAATATTCTTTGGCTCCCCTTGTGTCGAATCAATAAATTTGGGTTGAATACTCTACCCTCGAAAACTGTTGCGATCCCCTATACTTGTGTGTTATCAAGACCATTTTTTGGCGCCGTTGCCGGGGAGCATAGCTCTATTCTTTGAGTCACTTGGGATATATATCTGCTTATCATTATGAAGAACTTGAGAGATCCAAAAACCAAGATTTATCCCTCAATGATAACCCACAAGTATAGGGGATCGCAACAGCTTTCGAGGGTAGAGTATTCAACCCAAATTTATTGATTCGACACAAGGGGAGCCAAAGAATATTCTCAAGTATTAGCAGCTGAGTTGTCAATTCAACCACACCTGGAAACTTAGTATCTGCAGCAAAGTTTTTAGTAGCAAAGTAATATGATAGTGGTGGTAGCGGCAACAAAATTAAAGACAGCAAAAGTAATGTTTTTGGTATTTTGTAGTGATTGTAACAGTAGCAGCGGAAAAGTAAATAAGCGTAAACCAGTATATGGAAAACTCGTAGGCATCGGATCAGTGATGGATAATTATACCGGATGCGGTTCATCATGTAACAGTCATAACATAGGGTGACACAGAACTAGCTCCAATTCATCAATGTAATGTAGGCATGTATTCCGTATATAGTCATATGTGCTTATGGAAAAGAACTTGCATGACATCTTTTGTCCTACCCTCCCATGGCAGCGGGGTTGAGGGAGTCCTGGATTAGGGGGTGTTCGGGTAACCGGACTATACCTTCAGCCGAACTCCTGGACTATGCAGATACAAGATTGAAGACTTCGTCCCGTGTCCGGATGGGACTTTCCTTGGCGTGGAAGGCAAGCTTGGCGATGCGGATATTCACAATCTCCTACCATTGTAACCGACTCCATGTAACCCTAACCCTATCCAGTGTCTATATAAACCGGAGGGTTGTAGTCCGTAGGCAATCAACTCCATACACAACAATCATACCATAGGCTAGCTTCTAGGTTTTAGCCTCCTTCATCTCGTGGTAGATCTACTCTTGTACTACCCATATCATCAATATTAATCAAGCAGGAGTAGGGTATTACCTCCATTGAGAGGGCCCGAACCTGGGTAAAACAAAGTGTCCCCTGTCTCCTGTTACCATCCGGCCTAGACGCACAGTTCGGGACCCCCTACCCGAGATCCGTCGGTTTTGACACCGACATTGGTGCTTTCATTGAGAGTTCCTCTGTGTCGTCGCCTTTAGGCCCGATGGCTCCTTCGATCATCAACAACGATGCAGTCCAGGTTGAGACTCTTCTCCCCGGACAGATCTTCGTCTTCGGCGGCTTCACACCGCGGGCCAATTCGCTTGGCCACCTTGAGCAGATCGAAAGCTACGCCCCTAGCCATCAGGTCAGGTTTGGAAGCCTAAACTACACGGCTGACATCCACGGGGACTTGATCTTCGACGGATTCGAGCCACAGCCAAGCGCGCCACACTATCTCGATGGTCATGATATAGCTCTGCCGCCAAATAGCGCTTTGGAGGCCGCACACGCACCGGTTCCGACCATTGATTCGGAGCCTACTGCGCCAATCGAGGATGAGCGGTTGGACGTCACCTCAGGGGCTGTGATCCCAAAAGCGATCGAGCCGAACGCTAGCCCCGCACTCTGCACAACCCGTGACTCCAAGGGTCCGGACTCCACCCCGGACTCCGAACCCCCCGCGCCCCTACCAATCGAATCCGATGGGGCGCCGATGATGGAGTTCACCGCCGCAGACATCTTTCAGCACTCGCCCTTCGGCGACATCCTAAATTCTTTAAAGTCTCTCTCGTTGTCAGGAGAGCCCTGGCCGGACTACGGTCAGCAAGGTTGGGATGCGGACGATGAAGAAATCCAAAACCCACCCACCACCCACTTTATAGCCACTGTCGACGATCTAACCGACATGCCTGACTTCGGCTCCGAAGACATCGACAGCATGGATGACGATGGAGGAGATACCGACGAACCAACGCCCATAGGGCATTGGACAGCCACCTCATCTCACGATGTGTACATGGTGGACACCCCTAAGGGAAGCGACAACGAGGAAAAAGGGGATGGGACGAGAGATCGACCCCCCGAAAAGCAATCAAGGCGTCGGCGTAAACGCCGACCCAAGCCCCGCCTCGACAAAAACCCAGCCATAGAGTAGGACGAGCTGGTAGACGATGAGCAGGCCTTAGAGAAACCGTCCAAACAGGGCAACACGGATAGAGAAACCGAACATCCCTCCCACGGCGAAAACGGCATTCCAGACGACCTCACGCCAAATAAACCTATGGAGCAGAAGAATCTCCATGAGAGGCTCGTTGCAACTGCACGCAGCCTAAAAAAGCAGAAGCGGAAGCTAAGAACAGCGAAAGATGCACTCCGGATCAGATGGAGCAAGGTAATCAATGCCACAGATAAGTACGGCGACAGTCGCCGCACTAAAAGCTATCCGAAAAGAAAGCTACTGCCTGAATTCGACGAAGAGGCCTTAGAGCCCTCGCATTCAAAAAATGAAAAAGCCACACGGTCGGATAGACGACCCCATAAAGCGACAAGCGGCGCCGCACCTAAATCGGCATGCGACCCTCTTAAGGATTCGCGTCATGGCCCAGTCAGGTCCATTTACGGGCCAAGAAAGCAAGCTCTCGTAAGCAACGCTATGAAGCCATCATCAGAATCCGGCACACCCAAATACAGGGGCGCCGCACACCCCCTATGTTTCACCGATAAGGTCCTAGACTATGAATTCCCAGAGGGATTCAAACCTGTAAACATAGAGGCATATGATGGAACAACAGATCCTGGAGTCTGGATTGAGGATTATATCCTCCACATACACATGGCTAGAGGAGATGACCTCCACGCCATAAAATATCTACCCCTCAAGCTTAAAGGGCCAGCCCAGCATTGGCTTAAAAGCCTTCCAGAAAACACGATTGGAAGCTGGGAAGAGCTCGAGGATGCTTTCCGAGAAAACTTTCAAGGGACCTATGTCCGTCCTCCGGATGCAGACGATCTTAGTCACATAACTCAACAACCCGGAGAATCAGCTCGGCAGTTCTGGAATAGATTCCTCACTAAAAAGAATCAGATAGTCGACTGTCCGGACGCCGAAGCCTTAGCAGCTTTCAGGCATAATGTCCGAGACGAATGGCTCGCCAGACACCTCAGCCAAGAAAAACCAAGAACAATGGCCGCACTAACAAGCCTCATGACCTGCTTTTGTGCAGGGGAGGACAGCTGGTTGGCAAGGCGCAGCACCAGCGACCCAAGTACATCCGAAACTAGGGATGGAAACGGAAAAACGCGATGCAACAAGGACCATCGCTGGACTAAGGACAAAAGTCCGAAGAGCACGGCAGTCAATGCCGGATTCAAAGGCTCACGGCAAAATTAGGAAAAATCGCCCCCCCCCCCCAGGATAACAGGGACGATCCATCCAACCTATATAAAATCCTGGATAGGATATGTCAGATACACAGTACTCCCGGGAAGCCTTCTAACCATACCCATAGAGACTGTTGGGTCTTCAAACAATCTGGCAGACTCAATGCCGAACACAAGGGGCTCGACACACCAAGCGAAGACAAGGACGAACCCCAACAGCAGAGCACCAAGAAACAAAAGAACTTCCCACAAGAAGTAAAAACAGTGAACTCACTTCACATAACAAAACGTGCGGTGCTCGTAAAGGTACGCACCACACGGCCCATCCCCAAAGGATCCTGCCACTGGTTGTCAAAACCGATCACCTTCGATCAGCTAGATTATTCTAGGAATATCAAGAATGTAGGATGGACTGCCTTGATACTCGATCCAATAATTGGCGGACTCAAGTTTTCAAATGTCCTTATGGACGGCAGCAGCGGGCTAAACCTGATATATCAGGATACAATACAGCACATGGGGATAAACCCAGCAAGAATCCGCCGCAGCAAAACCTCCTTTCAAGGGGTAATACCTGGTCCGGACACCCATTGTACGGGTTTCCTCCGGCTCATAGTCACATTCGGCTCTGTCGATAACCTCCGCCGCGAAAAGCTGACCTTCCACGTCGTCCCGTTCTCAAGTCGCTATCAAGCACTACTAGGACGCGAAGCTTTTGCTCGATTTAACGCAATACCGCATTATGCATCTCTTACGCTTAAGATGCCCGGTCCACGAGGCATCATATCTTTGAAGGGGAAGCACTAAAGCGCGCCTCCCCAAGCGGAGGACAGTGCGGCCGCTTTAACAGCCCCACAGCAAAATGGCCTCACCGGCCAAAAAACTTCAAAATAGGTCATTTAAAGACCACGAACGCGGATAGACGAGTTCGGTGAAAAATCATCATTGATGCAGGCCTAGAAGCCATATACCCCCGCACAAGGGGCTCCACGCATATACAATAAGAGACAATAGATCTCAAACTTACATATCTTATTTTATACTTTGCTTATTTTTTTCGGCACGACCCATTTTCAACTCAGTTCCTCTCTTTTACAGATGAACGTCATGCGGCGCCCGTCCAGGATACGGCACAATGGAGACACAGGCGCAGACGTGGAGTAGGGACCCGTCCTAAAGGATTCTTTTTAGATTAAGACCCTGCGTAAACCTTTTTTACTGTCTCTTGTTGCTACACATCCCCTGGTTTTTCTTTCTAATATAACCAAGGAGGAGGCTGGCGTCTTGGCATGTGGCCACGTCAGAATTTTTGCACGTACCTGGACACTAGGGGCTTTTTTAATAAAGAGTGTTGTTTGGCCCGCACTCATAAAGACCGAGCACCTTAGGGAGTGTTCGGCGTCGCGAGTTTTGGCAGTATTTGCATCAGCTCCGAATCATGTCTTTGGTCAAATGTTGGGTTGCCCGGCTCTTGAGTTTGGCTACCTTACGTTCCGCTCTATCGGCTAAGGTAGCACCAGGAGAACTACTGCGATTGTGCCCCCGGTTCGGCCAGGGCGAGCACCTCAGTAGAGAAAGCCGAAAATTGACTGTCATGATGTAGCGTGAGACTGGTCAGCCACTCGATGACCGATCGGAATCTATCGGATTCCTCCGCTTTAACGAAGGGCCGCTTCCCGGTCAGGCACATACGCGCCCCGAATTCGGACGAGCGTAGTTGCCACCAAGGAGCTACCTAAAGAGTCTCATTTTCAAACTCCTATGGCTAAGTGAAAATGTTAAAGCATTATAGTCCGGTTGCCTGGCCCGCTGCGCTATCACCTCCTTTGTAGGACCAAGACGTTGGGTTAAGTGTGAAAATGCGTCTTCCGCGAGCACCCCCGCACTATGTGCGTGGGGGCTGAAGCCAACGACTGCCATCTTTCAGATTCTATACATATATACATATATATCGTAAAATGGCCGCATAGAAGGTGTTTACAATACTTGGAGGCACCAGTATAAAATAGGCCACTATAGTTTATCAAAATATTACTTTATAATTACATATGCTATCGTAACATAGCATCTTTCGGGCACTGCGTCTCTATTACACGAGCGCCTTCAAGAACTTCCTGAAAATAGTGCTCAGAGGGTACTCGGCTTTGGTCCGAATCTCGGGACGCAACAACGGTGGTCTCCATCTCTGCCCAGTATGTCTTAACACGGGCTAGAGCCATCCTAGCGCCCTCTATGCATGCTGACCTCTTAATTGCATTTATACGCGGCACCGCGTCAAGGAATTGCTGCACCAAGCTGAAATAACTCTTCGGCTCCGAACTCCCCGGCCACAGGTGACCCACGACGTACTTCATGGCGAGTCCAGACAACCTATTCAGTTCGGCCCATTGAGCCAAACGATCATCCACTGCCAGTGGACGCTCTGGATTGTGAAACTGCGACCAGAAAAGCCTTTCCACTTCGCGATCTTTCTGATCTCGAAAGTGTTCCGCCGCATCAGCAGCACTCGCTGCCAAATCCAGATAGGTGTCCTCCACACTCCACATCTGGTCCAACGGAGCAAACTTCGGATCACAAACCTTCCTCCGCAGCATAAAGGGCTTTCTAGCCGCAATCTGTTCGGCCTGACGCACCTCCTCCTTCGCAGCACTCATCGCAGAGCGCGCATCCTTGGCATCGGCAACGGCCTTCTCTAAGTCCGTTTGTTTTGCCTGGTTTTCTTTTTCAAGAAGTTTGCAACGGTCTGTAGCGCTTTTTAACTTTTCGGCCATCTCTTCCTTGCTTCGGCAATGAGCAGCCTGTTTGGCTCTCAGCTCTTCAAGGGCTTTCCTGGTGGCTGCATCACTCTTGCTGGCTTGTTCTTTAGCTCGGGCAAGTTCTGCCCTAAGACTCTCCATGGCAGCCGCTCCATCTGCGTCAAGCACATACATTTTAAGATACAGGCATAAAACTGTTCTTACCTGACACCGCCCAAGGAATTACATACCTTGAGCCGCATCAAGCCGCTTATTAACAAGCGTGATGTCAGCATCTGCCACGTCCAGTTGCCGCTTTAGTTCGGCAAAATCATCAGTTCGACTCGATTCCGAACACCTCGCCACCTAAATTCAAAGGCGACATCTTAGACCTGGGATTATGATCCTCTGCGTGTCGTCATTTCTTGACAATGCGCAGAGTCTCAGGGGCTACTATCTACACAGGGCGCATCTTACTTATGCGCAACTGACAAAAGTGTACATTATCTAACGTACCTCAAAACCCATCAGTAAACTTTTGACGGCCTCATGAAATCCATTTTCTGCGGATGAAATCCTTTCGATCACCGTGCCCATCAATGCACGGTGCTCCTCTGAGATAGAAGCTCGCCCCAGCAGAATCTTTAGCTCCTCCGGCTGAGCACCAGACAGTGCCGGACTTGTCCTATGGCCTCTTTCGAAGGCCGGACGTGGAGAACTTCGGGGGGCCGCACTGCCACCTTCCGCCCCTGCCGGATTCGGAGAAACCCTCCGCGACGACACCTCAGGGTCGCCCGCCTCGCTAGGCGGCACGGCAGGGGGAGGCGTCCCGCTCTCCATCATCTCCGGAAGAAGATCCCTCGAAGACGAGCTCTGCTGAGAAGGGCTGAGGTCCGAGCTACAAGGTAAAATTTCGGTTAATCTTCTCAAATATAAATCAAAGATTTCTCTCATCCCTCAAAAGGAAAACCTCTCTCTACTTACGGCTCACTGGAGGACTGATCCCTTTGAGGGCATAGTCCGGCTGAGGAACTCCCCGGCGCCGGACCCTCTAACGAGGATTTTCTCCCCCGTTTCGAGACCATGGTTTCCGGGTCATCAGAGGCGGCTCTCTTCTTCCCCTCGGGAGAGGAATTGTCGGTTCCTCCCTTCGGAGCAGCCTCCTTCGAGGAGGGCATAGCTTCCTTGTCCTCCCCCTCCAAAGGCATTATCTCCAGCATCTTGACCAGCACGGGATCCGGCCTAGTTTCAGGAAGGGGAGCCGGACACCTGATCAGCTTTGCCTTCGCTATCCACTCCTGTTTAAAAGGATGGCTCTTTTAGGGGCAAGTTTATGACAATTATACGGATAGAAGGTCCGGGCACAAGGTTGCTTACTTGAGTATCCAGGCAATTGCGGCTTAGACCTGCGTCCTCGGTTAAATCCGGACTCATCTCTTGTGATCCCAAGAACAGTCTATACATCTCCGCGGGCGTTGCGCCCATGAGGTTCTGGAGAGCTCGCGGTCCCTCTGGATTAAACTCCCACAGGCGAAGGGGGCGACGTTTTCCGGGCAATATTCGGCGAATCAGCATGACCTGCGTCACCTTGACCAAGTTGAGGTCTCCTTCTAAGAGATCCCTAATGCGGCCCTGCAACAGGGGCACGTCTTTGGATAACCCCCAGTCTAATCCTTTGTTGACCCATGACGCTAGCCGTGGTGGGGGACCCGAGCGGAAGGCAAGAGGCGCCACCCACTTGGCGCTCCTGGGAGCGGTGATATAGAACCACTCTCGTTGCCACAAGCCGAGCTCCTCTTGAAAGGAGCCCTCGGGCCATGGAGCATCGGCATTCTTACTTATGACAGCACCTCCGCACTCTGCGTGCCGTCCCTCGATCATCTTCGACTCCACTCCAAAAGTTTTGAGCCATAATCCAAAGTGAGGAGTAACACGGAGGAATGCTTCGCACACAACGATGAATGAGGAAATATGGAGGATGGACTCCGGAGCTAAGTCATGAAATTCCAGCCCGTAATAAAACTGCAGCCCCCTCACGAAGGGATCCATCAGGAAGCCTAACCCTCGAAGGAAGTGAGACATGAACACTACGCTCTCACCGGGCTAGGGGCTGGGAATAGCCTGCCCTTGAGCAGGCAACCTATGCGGAATTTCGGCAGTCAAGAACTTAGCCTCTCTCAACTTTAGCACGTCCTCCTCCGTGACGGAGGAGGGCATCCATCGGCCTTGAAGGTCGGAACCGGACATTGTCGAAGGTTCGAAGCGCCTGGAATCTGAAGCCTGGGGTGTTGGAACTCGAGGCGACGGGCGAACTCGTTTGAGATCGAAGAAAGGAGTAAGGCCTTGGTCTCTTTATAAGAGGTTGAATACCAGGAGCCCTCCCTGTAACCGTTTGGGACTCGCCTTTAATCGAGAAAACATGCTAACGGGCACGATCGGGTTACCCACATCTGTATTGATGAGAATCTTGTAAAAGGGGGGCACACAATCTCTGCTTTGACAAGACGTTCCAAGGAAACCGCCTCGCAAAAACACGCTGAGGTGGAAAAGTGAAAACGATTCGAGTAAAGGACTTGGCTGTAGTGTGATGACGCACTGCAGAATACGTCAGCAGATTTGATTTGTGTTGATATTATTCTCTCTATGGCAATATGTGGAAGCTTGTTTTGCAGAGCCGGACACTACTCTTAGTGTTTTCAATCTTCTATGAAGGACTTGGAGGAGGAAGCCGCCTTGCAATGCCGAAGACAATTTGCGCGCCGGACTCATCGTCATTGAAGCCTAGTTCAGGGGCTACTGAGGGAGTCCTGGATTAGGGGGTGTTCGGGTAGCCGGACTATACCTTCAGCCGGACTCCTGGACTATGAAGATACAAGATTGAAGACTTCGTCCCGTGTCCGGATGGGACTTTCCTTGGCGTGGAAGGCAAGCTTGGCGATGCGGATATTCAAGATCTCCTACCATTGTAACCGACTCCATGTAACCCTAACCCTATCCGGTGTCTATATAAACCGGAGGGTTGTAGTCCGTAGGCAATCAACTCCATACACAACAATCATACCATAGGCTAGCTTCTAGGGTTTAGCCTCCTTGATCTCATGGTAGATCTACTCTTGTACTACCCATATCATCAATATTAATCAAGCAGGAGTAGGGTATTACCCCCATCGAGAGGGCCCGAACCTGGGTAAAACAAAGTGTCCCCTATCTCCTGTTACCATCTGGCCTAGACGCACAGTTCGGGACCCCCTACCCGAGATCCGCCGGTTTTGACACCGACAGGGGTCCTATTGGAAACTAAGGTATATTAAGGCCTCCTTTTAATAGAGAACCGGAACAAAGCATTATCACATAGTGAATACATGAACTCCTCAAACTATGGTCATCACCGGGAGTGGTCCCGATTATTGTCACTTCGGGGTTGCCGGATCATAACACATAGTAAGTGACTATAGACTTGCAAGATAGGATCTAGAACTCACATATATTCATGAAAACATAATAGGTTCAGATCTGAAATCATGGCACTCGGGCCCTAGTGACAAGCATTAAGCAGAGCAAAGTCATAGCAACATCAATCTCAGAACATAATGGATACTAGGGATCAAACCCTAACAAAACTAACTCAATTACATGATAAATCTCATCCAACCCATCACCGTCCAGCAAGCCTACGATGGAATTACTCACGCACGGCGGTGAGCATCATGAAATTGGTGATGGAGGATGGTTGATGATGACGACGGCGACGAATCCCCCTCTCCGGAGCACGAACGGACTCTAGATCAGCCCTCTCGAGAGGTTTTAGGGCTTGGTGGCGGCTCCGTATCGTAAAACGCGATGATTTCTTCTCTCTGATTTTTTTCTCTCCGAAAGCAAATATATAGAGTTGGAGTTGGCGTCGGAGGGTCAACAGGGGGCCCACGAGGTAGGGGGCGCGCCCCCCACCCTCGTGAGAAGGGTGTGGGCCCCCTGGTCTTCATATTTGGCGAGGATTTTTTATTATTTTTTCTAAGACCTCCCGTGGAGTTTCAGGTCATTCCGAGAATATTTGTTTTCTGCACATAAAACAACATCATGGTAATTCTGCTGAAAACAACGTCAGTCCGGGTTAGTTCCATTCAAATCATACAAGTTAGAGTCCAAAACAAGGGCAAAAGTGTTTGGAAAAGTAGATATGACAGAGACATATCAACTCCCCCAAGCTTAAACCCTTGCTTGTCCTCAAGCAATTCAGTTGACAAACTGAAAGAAAGAAAGAAAAACTTTTACAAACTCTGTTTGCTCTTGTTGTTGTAACTATGTCAAGCCAGCATTCAGGTTTTCAACATAGATCATAACTAACCACATTTGCAATAATTCTCAGGTCTCGTAATTACTCATATCAATAGCATAATCAACTAGCAAGTCATAATAATAAATCTGGGATGACAACACTTTCTCAAAACAATCATAATATGATATAACAAGATGGTATCTCGCTAGCCCTTTCTGAGACCGCAAAACATAAATGTAGAGCACCTTTAAAGATCAAGGACTGACTAGACATTGTAATTCATGGTAAAAGAGATCCAATCATAGTCATACCCAACATAGAATAATAGTGACGAATGCAAATGACAGTTGTGCTCTCCAGCTAGTGCTTTTTAATAAGAGGGTGATGACTCAACATAAAAGTAAATGGATAGGCCCTTCGCAGAGGGAAGCAGGGATTTGTAGAGGTGCCAGAGCTCGGTTTTGAAATAGAGATAAATTGTATTTTGAGCGGTATACCTTCATTGTCAACGTAACAACTAAGAGTTGGCGATATCTTCCATGCTAAACACATTATAGGCGGTTCCCAAACAGAATGGTAAAGTTTATACCCCCCTCCACCAACAAGCATCAATCCATGGCTTGCTCGAAACAACGAGTCCAACATACATCAGGTCCCAGGGGGAGTTTTGTTTGCAATTAATTTTGATTTAGTTTGCATAAATCATGGGACTGGGCATCCCGGTGACTAGCCATTTTCTCGTGAGTGAGGAGCGGAGTCCACTCCTCTTGAGAATAACCCGCCTAACACGGAAGATAAGGACAACCTTTGTTGATACATGAGCTATTCGAGCATACAAAACAGAATGTTTATTTGAAGGCTTAGAGTTTGGCACATACAAATTTACTTGGAACGGCAGGTAGATACCGCATATAGGAAGGTATAGTGGACTCATCTGGAATAACTTTGGGGTTTAAACGATTTGGATGCACAAGCAGTATTCCCGCTTAGTACAGGTGAAGGCTAGCAAAAGACTGGGAAGCGACCAACTAGAGAGCGACAACAGCCATGTACATGCATTAAAATTAATAAACATTGGATGCAAGCATGAGTAGGATATAATCTACCATGAACATAAATATCGTGAAGGCTATGTTGATTTTGTTTCAACTACATGCGTGAACATGTGCCAAGTCAAGTCACTTAAATCATTCAAAGGAGGATACCACCCCATCATACCACATCATAATCATCTCAATAGCATGTTGGCATACAAGGTAAATCATTATAACTCATAGCTAATCAAGCATGGCACAAGCAACTATGATCTCTAATTGTCATTGCAAACATGTTTATTCATAATAAGGTGAATCAAGAACGCGAGACTCATCATATTTACAAAAACAAAAGAGGTCGAGTTCATACCAGCTTTTCTTATCTCAGTCAGTCCATCATATATCATCATAATTGCCTTTCACTTGCATGACCGAACGATGTGAATAATAATAAGAGTGCACGTGCATTGGACTAAGCTGGAATCTGCGAGCATTCAATAAACAGAAGAAGACAAGCCAATATGGGCTCTTTGGTTAATTCAACAATAATGCATATAAGAGCCACTTCAACAATTTAATTATGGTCTTCTCCTATTGACCCCCAAAGAAAAGAAAAGAAATAAAACTATTTACATGGGAAAGCTCCCAACAAGCAGAAGAAGAATGAGAAATATTTTTGGGTTTTCTTTTTAATTATTACTACTATAGTAGAAAAATAAACTACTACTAATTTTTTTGGTTTTTCTTAAGGTTTATTAAACACACAAGAAGAAAGCAGGAAAAGGAAAATAAACTAGCATGGATATTACAATGAAAAAGTATGAGCACCGACATCTAGCAATGAGTGTGTGTGAATATAAATGTAATGTCGGTGAGAAATACGTACTCCCCCAAGCTTAGGCTTTTGGCCTAAGTTGGTCTATGGCCACGGCTGGCCTGGCGGATATCCATAATAATAGTTGTTGGGGTCGTACTGTAATGAGGAAGGATAGTTGGGATCATACTGATGTGCAGCGGTTATCGCCTGCTGAGCTGCAGCGTGGAGTCGGGCTGCCTCCGCTCTCCTCTCGTACTCTTCTGCCTCCTCTCTGGTAATAACATATCTTCCTTTTGTCTGTGAATCAAAGAAGGCAGGAGCAGGGAGAGTAATACGGAAAACACGTCGTTTATCAAAAATTAAGCGATATAAGAGAGGTGGTTCAGGCCTCTCAACAAACAGGTGTGAAGCCATAGTTATAATCTAAATATGCAGGAGGCAACTCCATATCACCCTCACGAATGTCTATTTCAAGAAAATGAGCTAAGCGGGTTGCATAAATTCCTCCAAAGAAATCTCCATTATGTCTATTATGATGCAACCTACGAGCTACAATGGCTCCCATATGATAAGATTGGTCTCCTAACACAGCATTCCTAAGAATGCTAAGATCAGGGACACACATGTGACATGCTTTATCCTTAGCATTTATGCATCTACCGATGAAAAGAGCAAAATAATGTATAGCAGGAAAGTGAATGCTCCCTATGGTAGCCTGTGTTATATCTCTGGATTCCCCCACAGTTATACTAGCAAGAAAGTTTCTAAATTCAGATTTAGGGGGATCCCTAATACTGCCCCATGATGGAAGTTCGCAAGCAGAAGTGAAATCCTCTAGGTCCATGGTATAAGATTTGTCATAAAGATCAAACATGACTGAAGGAGAATTACACGAAGATGAATACTCAAACCTCCTCACAAATGAACTTGTGAGATCATGATACTGCGGGCATTTGTTAGCCTCAAAATCCTCAAGACCAGCATTGCGTAAATATGATTTGAATTCTTCTTTAATTCCCGCACGGTCCATAAAATTTTCAGACGGCCATTCACAAGGCCGTACCGGAGCGTCTCTTGGTGGATCCTCGTCAGCATCGCGCATAGCAATCCTGGGTCCTTGCTTCTTAGAGGAACCACCTTGAAACATCTTCCTAAACATATTGTTTTTCTCTGAAAAATTCTGAAATTTTTAGTAACTTCAAACAAAAGTGAACCAACTTCAATAATATTGATAGTAACTACTCCTACAAGTGCCTAGAGCCTATATCAAGCATTAGAACTACTTGGAACCATATAAATTTGACATGCAAGCTCAAGAACATGGTCACCTGTGAAGCACAAATTTGCAAAGAATAAAGCACTAGAACCAAAACTAATTGGACCAATGGAGGAGTCACATACCAAGGAACAATCTCCCCAAGCAGTTTTGCGAGAGGTGCTTTGAGCAAGGAGATCGAAAATCACACAAAAAGTGGCTGGAACTCGTGCTTGAGTTGGTTTTTCGGGTTTGTGTGAGATAGAGGAAGAAGATGGGTGCTGGGATAAGTGGAGGAGGGCCACCATGGGCCCACGAGGCAGGGGGCGCGCCCTATAGGGGGGCGCCCACCACCCTCGTGACCAGGTGGCAGCTCCTCCCGCGGTAATTTTTGCATAGTAAATCCTTAAATATTCCCGAAAAATCATATTAAATTGGCATGGCATTCTGAGGACTTTTATTTTCGGGGTATTTTTATATTGCACGGATAAGTCAGGAAACAGACAGAAAAATACTATTTTTACTTTATTTAATATAAATAACAGAAAATATAGAGAGGGTACAGAAGTTTGTGCTTCTAGTTTCATCCATCTCATGCTCATCAAAAAGAATCCACTAACAAGGTTGATCAAGTCTTGTTAACAAACTCATTCCGATAATCATGAAACCGGAGAAATTTCGAATAACACTAAGTTACCTCAACGGGGATATGCACATCCCCAATAATAAGAATATCATATTTCTTCTTGACAGTAGGAAGAGGAAATTCAAAACCTCCAAATATAATCGATGGAATTTTTCCAATGGAGTTGATACTATGAACTTGAGGTTATTTCCTCGGAAAGTGTACCGTATGCTCATTACCATTAACATGAAAAGTGACATTGCCTTTGTTGCAATCAATAACAGCCCTGCAGTATTAATAAAAGGTCTTCCAAGAATAATAGACATACTATCATCCTCGGGAATATCAAGAATAACAAAGTCCGTTAAAATAGTAACGTTTGCAACCATAACGGGCACATCCTCACAAATACCGACAGGTATAACAGTTGATTTATCAGCCATTTGCAAAGATATTTCAGTAGGTGTCAGCTTATTCAAGTCAAGTCTACGATATAAAGAGAGATGCATAACACTAACACCGGCTCCAAGATCACATAAAGCAGTTTTAATATAATTTCCTTTAATGGAGCAAGGTATAGTAGGTACTCCGGAGTCTCCAAGTTTCTTTGGTATTCCACCCTTAAAAGTATAATTAGCAAGCATGGTGGAAATTTCAGCTTTCGATATCTTTCTTTTATTAGTAATGATATCCTTCATATATTTAGCATAAGGATTCGTTTTGAGCACATCAGTTAATCTCATACGCAAAAAGATAGGCCTAATCATTTCAGCAAAGCGCTCAAAATCCTCGTCATCCTTTTTCTTGGATGGTTTCCAAGGAAAAGGCATGGGTTTCTGAACCCAAGGTTCCCTTTCTTTACCATGTTTCCTAGCAACAAAGTCTCTTTTATCATAAGTTGATTCTTTGATTGTGGGTTATCAAGATCAACAGCAGGTTCAGTTTCTACATCATTATCATTACTAGGTTGAGCATCATCATGAACATCATCATTAATATTTTTACTAGGTCCATGTTCATTACCAGATTATCAGGTGGTTCAGCAATAGGTTCACTAGAAGTTTGCACAGTTCAATCATTTTTCTTCTTCTTCTTTTTAGAAGAACTAGGAACATCAATATTATTTCTTTGAGAATCTTGTTCGATTCTCTTAGGGTGGCCTTCAGGATACAAAGGTTCCTGAGTCATTCTACCATTTCTAGTAGCCACTCTAACAGCATAATAATTTTTCTTACTATTCATTTCATCAAGCACTTCTTTTTGAGCCTTAAGTATTTGTTCTACTTGAGTGGTAACCATAGAAGCATGTTTGCTAACAAGTTTAAGTTCACCTTTAATATCAGCCATATAATCACCCAAGCATCTAATCATATAAGCATTTTCTTTTAATTGTCTACCAAAATAAGCATTGAAGTCATCTTGCTTATACATAAAGTTATCAAACTCATCCAAGCACTGACTAGCAATTTTAGTAGGAGGGACTTCAGCTTTATCATATCTATAGAGATAATTTACCTTTACTACCTGTGTCAGGATATCGGGATCAGGAGGTTCTTCAGTGAATAAATAATTGAGATCATAAGTTTCTTCAACAGGCGGTGAATTAAAGACCATGTATTTCTTCAATAGGAGGTAAATTCTTAACGTCTTCAGCTTTAATACCTTTCTCTTTCATAGATTTCTTTGCCTCTTGCATATCTTCGGGACTAAGAAATAGAACACCTCTCTTCTTCGGAGTTGGTTTAGGAATAGGCTCAGTAATTGGAGCAGGAGCTGGCTCAGGAGGTGCCCAATTATTTTCATTTGTCAACATATTATTCAATAGAATTTCAGCTTCATCCGGTGTTCTTTCCCTGAAAAGAGAACCAACACAACTATCCAGGTAATCTCTGGAAGCATCGATTAGTCCATTATAAAAGATATCAAGTATTTCAGGTTTCTTAAGAGGATGATCAGGCAAAGCATTAGGTAACTTGAGAAGCCTCCCCCAAGCTTGTGGGAGACTCTCTTCTTTAATTTGCACAAAATTGTATATTTCCCTCAAAGCAGCTTGTTTCTTATGAGCAGGGAAATATTTAGCAGAGAAGTAATAAATCATATCATGGGGATTACGCACACAACCAGGATCAAGAGAATTAAACCATATCTTAGCATCACCCTTTAATGAGAACGGAAATATTTTGAGTAAATAGAGGTAATGTGATCTCTCATTATTAGTGAACAGGGCAGCTATATCATTTAACTTAGTAAGATGTGCCACAATAGTTTCAGATTCATAGCCATAAAATGGATCAGATTCAACCAAAGTAATTATATCAGGATCAACAGAGAATTCATAATCTTTATCAGGAACACATATAGGTGAAGTAGCAAAAGCAGGATCGGGTTTCATTTTATCTCTAAGTGATTCTTTGTTCCATTTAATTAATAACCTCTTAAGCTCATATCTATCTCTGCAAGCTAAAATAGCTAAAGAAGCATCTTTATCAAAAAGATAACCTTTAGGAATAACAGGCATATTTTCATCATCACTATCATCATCGTATTCAGATTCAATAATTTCTCTTTCTCTAGCCCTAGCAATTTGTTCATCAAGAAATTCACGAAGGGGCATAGTAGTATCAGGCATAGAAGCAGTTTCATCATAAGTATCATGCATAGCAGAAGTGGCATCATCAATAACATGCAACATATCAGAACGAATAGCAGAATCAGGTGTAGGTGTCGCAAACTTACTCATAACAGAAGGTGAATCAAGTGCAGAGCTAGATGGCAGTTCCTTACCTCCCCTCGTAGTTGAGGGATAGATCTTGGTTTTTGGATCTCTCAAGTTCTTCATAGTGTCCAGCAGATATAAATCCCAAGTGACTCAAAGAATAGAGCTATGCTCCCCGGCAACAGCGCTAGAAATTAGTCCTGATAACCCACAAGTATAGGGGATCGCAACAGCTTTCGAGGGTAGAGTATTCAACCCAAATTTATTGATTCGACACAAGGGGAGCCAAAGAATATTCTCAAGTATTAGCAGCTGAGTTGTCAATTCAACCACACCTGGAAACTTAGTATCTGCAGCAAAGTGTTTAGTAGCAAAGTAATATGCTAGTGGTGGTAGCGGTAACAAAAGTAAAGACAGCAAAAGTAATGTTTTGGTATTTTGTAGTGATTGTAACAGTAGCAGCAGAAAAGTAAATAAGCGTAAACCAGTATATGGAAAACTCGTAGGCACCGAATCAGTGATGGATAATTATACCGGATGTAGTTCATCATGTAACAGTCATAACATAGGCTAACACATAACTAGCTCCAATTCATCAATGTAATGTAGGCATGTATTCCGTATATAGTCATACGTGCTTATGGAAAAGAACTTGCATGACATATTTTGTCCTACCCTCCCGTGGCAGCGGGGTCCTATTGGAAACTAAGGGATATTAAGGCCTCCTTTTAACAGAGAACCGGAACAAAGCATTAGCACATAGTGAATACATGAACTCCTCAAACTATGTTCATCACCGGGAGTGGTCCCGATTATTGTCACTTCGGGGTTGCCGGATCATAACACATAGTAGGTGACTATAGACTTGCAAGATAGGATCTAGAACTCACATATATTCATGAAAACATAATAGGTTCAGATCTGAAATCATGGCACTCGGGCCCTAGTGACAAGCATTAAGCATAGCAAAGTCATAGCAACATCAATCTCAGAACATAATGGATACTAGGGATCAAACCCTAACAAAACTAACTCGATTACATGATAAATCTCATCCAACCCATCACCGTCCAGCAAGCCTACGATGGAATTACTCACGCACGGCGGTGAGCATCATGAAATTGGTGATGGAGGATGGTTGGTGATGACGACGGCGACGAATCCCCCTCTCTGGAACCCCGAACGGACTCCAGATCAGCCCTCCCGAGAGGTTTTAGGGCTTGGCGGTGGCTCCGTATCGTAAAACGCAATGATTTCTTCTCTTTGATTTTTTTCTCTCCGAAAGCAAATATATAGAGTTGGAGTTGGCGTCGGAGGGTTAACAGGGGGCCCACAAGGTAGGGGGCGCGCCCTAGGGGGGGCGCCCCCACCCTCATGAGAAGGGTGTGGGCCCCCTGGTCTTCATATTTGGCGAGGATTTTTTATTATTTTTTCTAAGACCTCCCGTGGAGTTTCAGGTCATTCCGAGAATATTTGTTTTCTGCACATAAAACAACATCATGGTAATTCTGCTGAAAACAGCGTCAGTCCGGGTTAGTTCCATTCAAATCATACAAGTTAGAGTCCAAAACAAGGGTAAAAGTGTTTGGAAAAGTAGATACGACGAAGACGTATCACTCAACTACGAGGGGAGGTAAGGAACTGCCATCTAGCTCTGCACTTGATTCACCTTCTGTTTTGAGTATGCTTGCGACACCTACACCTGCTTCTGCTATTTGTTTTGATATGTCGCATGTTATTGATGATGCCACTTCTGCTATGCATGATACTTATGATGAAACTACCTCTATGCCTGATACTACTATGCCACTTAGTGATTTTCTTGATGAACAACTTGCTAGGGCTAGAGAAATTGAAAATATTGAATCTGATGATACTGATGAAAGTGAAGTGATGATGAAGAACCACTTGCTATTCCTAAGGGTTATGTATTTGATCAAGATGCTTCTTTAGCTATTTTAGCTTGCAGAAATAGAACTGAACTTAAAAAATTATTAGCTAAATGGAGTAAGCAATCCCTAAATGATAGAATGAAACCTGACTCTGCTTTTGCTACTTCACCTATGTTTGTTACTGATAAGGATTATGAATTCTCTGTTGATCCTGATATAATTACTTTGGTTGAATCTGATCCTTTTCATGGATATGAATCTGAAACTGTTGTGGCACATCTTACTAAATTGAATGATATAGCTACCCTGTTTAGTAAAGATGAGAGAACTCGTTACTTTTATATCCTTAAAATATTTCCGTTCTCATTAAAGGGTGATGCTAAGATATGGTTTAATTCTCTTGATCCTGGTTGTGTCCGTAGTTCCCAGGATATGATTTATTACTTCTCTACCAAATATTTCCCTGCTCATAAGAAACAAGCTGCTTTAAGGGATATATATAATTTTGTGCAAATTGAAGAAGAGAGTCTCCCACAAGCTTGGGGGAGGCTTCTCCAATTACTTAATGCTTTGCCTGATCATCCTCTTAAGAAAAATGAAATACTTGATATCTTTTATAATGTACTAACCGATGCCTCCAGAGATTACCTGGATAGTTGTGATGGTTCTGTTTTCAGGGAAAGAACGTCGGATGAAGCTGAAATTCTATTGAATAATATGTTGACAAATGAAAATAATTGGACACCTTCGGAGCCAATTCCTGAACCTATTTCTAAACCAACTCCGAAGAAGAGGGGTATTCTATTTCTCAGTCCTGAAGATATGCAAGAGGCAAAGAAATCTATGAAAGAAAAGGGTATTAAAGCTGAAGATGTTAAGAATTTACCTCCTATTGAAGAAATACATGGTCTTAATTTACCGTGTGTTGAAGAAACATATAATCCAAATCCTTTACCTATCGAAGAAACTCATGGTCTTGATAACCCGACACAGGTAGTAAAGGTAAATTCTCTCTATAGATATGATAAAGCTATAATCCCATTTACTAAAATTGCTAGCCCATGCTTAGATGAGTTTGATAAATTTATGGCTAAGCAAGAAGATTTTAATGCTTATTTTGGTAGACAATTGAAATACAATTAAAATATGCTTGGACACTTGGGTGATTATATGGCTAATGTTAAAGGTGAACTTAAACTTATTAGTAAACATGCTTCTATGGTTACCACTCAAGTAGAACAAGTACTTAAAGCTCAAAATGATTTGCTCAATGAATTGAATAGTAAAGATAATGATTATGCTGTTAGAGTGGCTACTAGAACTGGTAGAATGACTCAGGGACCTTTGTATACTGAAGGCCACCCTAAGAGAATTGAGCGAGATTCTCAGAGAAATAATTTAGATGCACCTAGTTCTTCTAAAAAGAAGAAAAAGAAAAATGATAGGACTTTGCATGCTTCTAGCGATCCTATTGTTGAAACACCTGAGAATCCAAATGATATTTCTATTTCTGATGCTGAAACACAATCTGGTAATGAACCTGAAACTAGTGATAATGTTAATAATAATGTCCATGATGATGCTCAACCTAGTAATGTTAATGATATAGAAATTGAACCTGTTGTTGATCTTGATAACCCACAATCAAAGAATCAACGTTATGATAAGAAAGATTTTGTTGCTAGGAAACATGGTAAAGAAAGAGAGCCTTGGGTTCAGAAACCCATGCCTTTTCCTCCCAAACCATCCAAGAAAAAGGATGATGAGGATTTTGAGCGCTTTGCTGAAATGATTAGACCTATCTTTTTGCGTATGCGATTAACTGATATGCTCAAAACTAATCCTTATGCTAAGTACATGAAAGATATTATTACAAATAAAATAAAGATACCGGAAGCTGAAATTTCCACCATGCTTGATAATTATACTTTTAAGGGTGGAATACCAAAGAAACTTGGAGATCCAGGAGTACCCACTATGCCATGCTCCATTAAAAGAAATTATGTTAAAACTGCTTTATGTGATCTTGGAGTCGGTGTTAGTGTCATGCCTCTCTCTCTATACCATAGACTTGATTTGAATAAGTTGACACCTACTGAAATATCTTTGCAAATGGCTGATAAATCAACTGCTATACCTGTCGGCATTTGTGAGGATGTGCCTGTTGTAGTTGCAAATGTTACTATTTTAACGGACTTTGTTATTCTTGATATTCCCGAGGACGATAGTATGTCTATTATTCTTGGAAGACCATTTTTGAATACTGCAGGGGCTGTTATTGATTGCACTAAAGGCAATGTCACTTTTCATGTTAATGGTAATGAGCACACGGTACATTTTCCGAGGAAATAACCTCAAGTTCATAGTATCAACTCTATTGGAAAAATTCCATCGATTAATTTGGAGGTTTTGAATTTCCTCTTCCTACTATCAAGAAGAAATATGATATTCTTATTATTGGGGAGGTGCATATCCCCGTTGAGGTAACATAGTGTTATTCGAAATTTCTCCGGTTCCATGTTATTCGAAATGAGTTCATTAACAAGACTTGATCAACCTTGTTAGTGGATTCCTTTTGATGATCATGAGATGGATGAAACTAGAAGGCACAACCTTCTGTACCCCACTTTTACTTTCTGTTATTTACATTAAATAAAATAAAAATAAATATTTTTATGTCTGTTATCTGATTATCCGTGCAATATAAAAATACCTCAAAAATAAAAGTTCTCCAAATGCCCTGAAAATTAAATATGATTTTTTCTAGAATATTTGAGGATTTATGGAACAAAGAACACACCAGGGGGGCAACCACCTTGCCACAAGGGTGGAGGGCGCGCCCACCCCCCTAGGGGGCGCCCCCTGCCTCGTGGGCCCACGGTGGCCCTCCTCCACTTATCCTTTCACCCACACATTCCTTCTTCCTCCCCCAAACACGAATAACCAGCTCAAACCCGAGTCCAAGCTCGTTTTGCTGCCATTTTCGATCTCCTTGCTCAAAGCACTTGTCACAAAACTGCTTGGGCAGATTGTTCCTTGGTATGTGACTCCTCCATTGGTCCAATTAGTTTTTGTTCTAGTGCTTTATTCATTGCAAATTTTTGCTGCTTAGGTGACCATGTTCTTGAGCTTCCATGTCAAATTTATATAGTCAAAAGTAGTTTTGATGCATGATATAGGCCCTAGGCACTTGTAGGAGTAGTTACTATCAATATTATTGAGTTTGGTTTACTTTTATTTTGAAGTTACTAAAAAAATTCAGAATTTTTCAGAGGAAGAATAATGCTTAGGAAAATGTTCCAAAGTGGTTCTTCAAAGAAGCAAGGACCCAGGCTTGCAATGCGTGATGCTAACGAAGAGCCACCAAGAGACGCTCCAGTGCGTCCTTGTGAGTGGCCTTCTGAAAAATTTATGGATCAAGCAGGAATAAAAGAAGAATTCAACGCATATTTGCGTAATGCTGATCTCGTGAGCTTCGAGGAAGAGAAGTGCAGTCAGTATCATGAGCTCACTAGCTCCTTTGTGAGGAGGTTTGAATTTTCAACTTCACGTAATTCTCCAACTGTCTTGTTTGATCTTTATGATAAATATTATACCATGGACTTAGAGGATTTTACCACTGCGTGCAAACTTCCACAATGGGGTAGTATAAGGGATCCTCGCAAATCTGAATTTAGAGATTTCCTTGCTGATATAACTGTGGGAGAATCTAGAGATATTACACAAGCTACCATAGGGAGCATTCACTTTCCTGCCATACATTATTTTGCTCTCTTCATAGGTAGATGCATAAATGGTAAAGATGAAGCATGTCACGTGTGTGTCCCTGACCTCAGTATTCTTAGGAGTGCTGTGTTAGGAGACAAATCATATAATTTGGGAGCCATTGTTGCACGTAGGTAGCATCTTAATAGACGTAATGGAGATTTCTTTGGTGGAATTTATGCAACACGCGTAGCTAATTTTCTTGGTATAGATGTGCACGAAGATGATATTGAATTACCTCCTGCCTATCTAGATTTTAATGCTATGGTTCACCACCAGTTTGTCGAGAGGAACGAATCACCTCTCTAGTATCGACTAATCTTTGACAGACGTCGTGGTGTCTATATTACTCTCCCTGCTCCTGCTTTCTTTGATTATCGGGCAAGAGGAGGATATCACTACAAAAAAAATACACTTTCGTGATGATACGTGTTTGTCACAGTAGGTCGCGTTTTTTGTCATGCATGTACATCCATGACAAATTTATGATAGAATCAAGATAGTCATACATGTGCTGTCGTAGAAGTGTTCCATGACATTACCAAAATTATCATCACGGAAGTGTCCACTTCCATGACGATAAATCGTGCGTCACAGAAGTGCTTTCGTCAAGGGTGACCGACACGTAGCATCCACCGTAACGGAATGTCGTTAAGCTATCGGGTCGGGTTTTGGATCCGATAACCCATTAACAGCCCCGACCAATGGGGATTTTCCACGTGTAAAAGCATCATTGGCTGGAGGAAACACGTGTCGGCTCATCGTCGGGACAGATGTCATCCACTCATTGGATAGAAGGCGCCTATGATACATTGACACGTGGCACGGTCCAACAGAGGCCCATTCCTGTGAAAAGGCCGGCCTGTTTGACTTGGTCAAAAGGTGGCGGGCCGGCCCATGGAAATCCTGTTAACGGCCTGTTCACATATAGCCCATTTACAGCCCGCTAACCCAAGGCCCGTTACGCCCTATCCGAATTAGGCCCAGTACCGTCATCTGGGCCATCCAATATGATTCCGTCCCGTTTTCACTTCTGGCCCATGTATGGCCCATGACGTCTTTCGGCCCATATGAGGCCCTATGTAACTCTTAGCCTACTAACGGCCCGTGGTCAAACTGGCCCGTAATGAACAGTGTATCACTTTACACCCATTAACGGCCCGTGGTGAAACTGGCCCGTAATGAACAGTGTATCACTTTATACCCATTAGCGGCTCGTTATTCCGTTGGGCCGTCTCTAGCCCATGTTATCTTTTGGCCTTCTTAGAGCCCATTTATTCTTGGGCTCATTTCCAGCATTCATTTACTTACGGCCCGTTATTGTCATTTTCTACTTGTGGGCCAAATTTAGCCCGTGGTTACAGTCAGCCCATTTGTGGTCCGTTAATATGTTGGGCAGTTTTCATAGCGTCATCAATACGGCCTATTAACGATGGCCCGTTATGGTCGGCCCATGAACGGACGATTCCAACTCTAGCCCGTTTACGGCCAGAATGCGGTATGTTTGGCCCATGTTTGGCCAATCGATCATACGGCCCGTATAAGGCTCATTGATGATACGGCCCGTAGAAGGCCCATTGATGATACGGCCCGTAGAAGGCCCATTGTTTCTAAGGCCCGTAGAAGGCCCACTGTTTCTACGACCCGTAGAAGGCCCACTGTTTCTACGGCCTGTAGGAGGCCCAGTGTCACTACAGTAAATATTAGCCCATGGTTATTGTGGCCTAGTTTTAAAAAATGGGTTATTGCAGCCACTAGCAAACCGCAGAAGAAGAACTGCACTGACTACAAGCAAAAAAATAAACAAGACAACAAGGAAATAAATAATCAAGCAACTTACACTAGGCTATCACGGCTATTACACATATTACATCCACTGGGCATCAAAGTTCGCCACCAGTGCAAATATAGGGAACACAGTAGCATATAAATGCCGCAGCAAAACAAGTCCAGAACTGAAACCACTTCAGAAGAGCTCAAGAAACAATATCCTGGGTACCCATAATGCTGGCAAGATGCTTAGCAAGCTTATTAACTTTCTCTTGTTTGGCGCTGAAGTCCTCCAGCGCTTGCTGTTGCACCAGAAAGTATGCATCTGAATTCTGCAGGGACTTCCTCAGTCCTTAGGCTTCCTGTCGCATAACATCTGATCGATGTCTTTCAACTTGAAGTTGAGACTCAAGAAGCCGAACTGATTCAGGCAATGAGTTCGAAGAGCTGGTGCCAGCAGTGGTAGCCAGTAACTCGAACACTACATCAAGGCAGGACTTTGGGGTTGTCTCGGTGTCTTCAATATAGTTTTTATCAACTTTCTTGGAGACCAACAGGGATGTCTCACTATCTTGAACCTTATCTGCATTACTTCCTTTACCATTGCATAACAGGGTACTCTTCTCCAATATTTTATCCGCGTTCTAAAAGAGAAACAAACAAACACATCTCAGGTTTACAATGTAGTATATGAAACTCATTTTGGTAAACCAGTTCAGTAGTAAGGTGGACAGGATAACAACATGAAACAAACATATATCTATGTAGTATGGTCATTGTATGGTCTATATCATTCTAGTTTATGTTGCCAAATCAAGATAGATACAGTTCGAATCATATCTATTTAAGACAAAGCAGCATAGACAGAATATAAGTGTGGGAAACTACACAGCAATAACAACACTTGTAATGTGCATGGCATGAGAACATAATTGTTTATTCAATTGAAACTGAAATCAACATAGAGCAAGTTACAACAACAAACGGCCAAACACGTGGAAGAAACAGGTTTAAAACATACCTGTTGCGCCATTAGAGTTTCAGTTGCATCCTTCAAATTTGAAATTAGTTGATATCGGTAAATACAGTGATGCAAGAGCAAAGTAGTATGAACCATAGCTACGAAACCTGACCTGAGAACAATTCTTCTTCTGCTTTAAGCGTTGACTTCGGGTTCGGAGTGGTGGTCTTCGTGATTTGGGCACTGCAGTTGCCTTACTAACTGCTCGTGTTTGGGTGCTCTGTGGTGGAGACGGTGTTGTGTCAATGGGAATTGGGTGTCTATCTGCTGGGGTTGGGGTTAGAAGGGGTGTAGCTGGTTCTCTATCCAACTGGGTAGGGGTACAATCTACATGAGTGTGGGTTATGTGTGGTGGGTATGGTTCTTGGGCAAGTACAATCGTGGTTCTATCTGCATCGACAGGTAGCACGATCTTTTCTGAAGACCATGTTTTTACTCCCACAGATATTGCCATCACTCCCTCCAATTGAAATGGCTGATAAACAAGAAAAGTAATTGAATGTACATACATTGTAAGATAGACAGGTGCAATGGATAGTAGGGAAGAAAATAGGGCATGAAATAATTCACATTTATGTTGTCTAAGCAAACAGAATAGCAGGACATAATTTCACATATATGATGGCTAATTAAACAGGATAGCATGACACAATTTCACATGTATTATGGCTAACTAAACAGGATAGAATGACATACTTCAAAATATGATGACTATGTAAACAGGATGACATGATATAACTATACGATGTGTCTATTAAAGTGGTTGGCATGCCATAAATCACAAACATGCCATCGATGGAAACATGATGGCATGATATAATTCACGAATATAATGACATAATTTAAATATGATGACTATGTAAACAGGATGAGATGATATAACTATATTATGTCTTTAGAAAATGGGTTGGCATGCCATAATTCAGATACATGCTGTCTATGTAAACATCATGGCATGACATAATTCAAATATATGATTTATATACTAAGGAAGTAAGCAGAGGGCAATCGCATATATGATGTGTCAACTAAGGAGATGGCATTCAATATTGTGTATATGATGTAAAAACTAAGCATTGCAATACAACATATGCATTATATGAGTAATATAACCCTGCCAAGTTTGAGCATACACCTCAGGGGGATAATAGGACTGGTCATCTGCCTCTGAATCCTCCTCTGAAGAGCTATCTGTAACCAACAAGATATCTGCTTCAGCAGGTAGCATTGTCTGCTCTGAAGACCTTGTTTTCACTCCAGATTTCTCCATCACCAATTCAAATGGCTGATGCACAGGAAGAGCAGTTGAATATACAAACATTGTTGACAAAAGCAATGAGAAATACAAAAAAAGGACGGCATGATATAATTCACATATATGACGCTTGCCTAAACAGCATGGCATTGCATAATTCACATACATAATGCCTTGCAACAAGATAACATTGCATAATTCACATATATAATGTCTTGCAACAAGATGACATTGCATAATTCACATATATGATAATTAGACACTAAACAGGTGGCATTCACACAAAGCATGTCTAAACTAAGCAAATGACATAGCAATGCAAGATACCATACGCACGATATGAGCAACATAACCCTGCCAAGTTAGGGCATGCACCTCGGGGGGGAATATGACTGGTCATCTATCTCTGAATCCTCCTCTGAGGAGCTATCGGTAACCAGCAAGACATGCGCTTCGTCAGATAGCATTGTCTGCTCTGAAGACCTTGTTTCCACTACAGATTTTTCCATGACCATGCCAAATGGCTGATGCACAGGAAGAGTAATTGAATGTACTAAAATTATTGACAAATTTAACACGTAATAAAAAATGATGGCATGATATAATTCACATATAAGATGACTGGCTAACCAGGGTGGCATTGCAAAATTCACATATATGATGCCTGGCTAGACAAGATGGCATTGCATGATTCACATATACGATAAAGAAACTAAACAGATGGCGTTGACACAAAGCATGTCTAAACTAAGCAGATGACATCTTTAATATGTATACAGTAAGCAATGCAAGGCACCATATGCATGATATTACCAACATCAGCATGCCAAGTTAGAGCGAAGACCTCATGGGTAAATAGGAGTGGTCTTCTCCTTCTGAATCCCCCTCATAACAGTTATCTTCCTCTTGATTACGATCCGAAATGGGTGGAGGGGGGCTGCCTTTGCGCCCACCATGGAACGACGTCTGCATGAAATTTTATTGCCATGCAAGGCTCGTCTCTTTTGCTCTACATGATCAGTTCCATTGTGTACAATAACTGGCATGCATAGGAATAAAACATAGTGAGATTATGTAAGAAGTGCATGCACAAATCCAGAGTGATGGTAGCAAACTGTGGATAGACCCAAAACCAATGATAGCAGGCAGATAATAGCTTTAGTTAAAAAATACAGATAATGGCTCCTTTAATGTTTGTTTGCACCCAACATGAAACTCATAGTAGACACCAGAGATTAACCAGATAGTAGACAGATAGTACTGATTGCTGCCCCAATATGTACCCCACAACCATTTAAAAACTCAAGTTTCATCATTAGTTTGGACCTGACTCGGAGTCTAACAGGTGAACACGACGATAATGTAGCATGTCATCATATTAAGCAACGCATAACATAAGCAGACACGGAAGAGTGCGACCTCTCTTGTGGACCCGTGTAGTCCTCAAGGCCATCTGCTCAGTTGATGATGATAATGCAGTTGTCGTGGCTGCCGACAGTGGGGAAGAAGATCTGAGGCGGCGAAAGACAGTCTGGAGAGTGGATCCCTGCTGTGGTGAACCCTTCCGTCGTTGGAGAAGCTGAGCTGGGGTGGAACACAGCGCCGCAGAAGCAGGACAAACCACACAAGGTTTTCTTTGACACATATCTGTAACAGAAGTAATTGAGTAAGGGCTTGTTTGAATTTGAGGATTCTAACAATGCAGGGATAGAAAATAGACAGGAATAGGATAGGAATGCACGTGCAAAACAGAGAATTTAAAAACACGGGATTTCTGCCAATCTGGGTGTTTGATTCACAACAATTGGAAGATCACAGGATGTAAAAAAGCATGGTGAGATTAAGTCAAACCACAAGAAAATGTACGGTTATAATGCTATTATGCTACTATCTCTTATTCTTGTGCTTGATGAATAGGAATATGAAAAGGAGGAGAAGTGGAAATTAGAATTCCTATGGTTTTTCTTTCAAGGAGACACTAAAGGAACAAATCCTACAGTTTTCCTTTGCTCCATTCCTTTGCACAAAATTCATGAAAAGTAGTACCATAGGAAACTTTCCAATTCCGATGTTTTTCATTCACTTTTCCTTTCAAGCACTGGCGATTCTAGTAGGCAGGCTTGAGCAAGGAAAATCCTACACTAAAAAAATGTTTTTGTGCTACTTCTATTACTTTGGACCCAAGCCACTGCCATATTAGCTCAACTCCCAGGACCATTGACAAATGCACAGCTCAAACGCGCAGAGATAAATAATGATGGCGTTCAAGAGAGTCCATCATGGATAACTAAGTTGCCTGGTACCTCACTGCTTGTCATATAGTAGGATAAAATAATCGTATTTCCCGTTACTACGAGTGCTCAGTGGACAATATATATAACATGTAGAGTAAAAAAGAGATGCACATTGCAAAAAAATACACTTCCGTGATGATACGTGTTTGTCACAGTAGGTCGCTTCTTTTGTCATGCATATACATCCATGACAAATTTATGATAGAATCAAGATAGTCATACCTGTGATGTCGTAGAAGTGTTCCATGACATTACCAAAATTATCATCACGAAAGTGTCCACTTCCATGATGATAAATCGCGTGTCACAGAAGTGCTTTCGTCAAGGGTGACCGACACGTGACATCCACCGTAACGGAACGCCGTTAAGCTATCGGGTCGGGTTTTGGATCCGATAACCCGTTAACAACCCCAACCAATGGGGATTTTCCACGTGTAAAATCATCATTGGCTAGAGGAAACACGTGTCGGCTCATCGCCGGGACAGATGTCATCCACTCACTGGACATAAGGCGCCTATGATACATTGACACGTGGCATGGCCCAACAAGTTTAAATGGGCCGGCCCAACTAAAGGCCCACAAGATTTTACGGACCATAATGGGCCGGCCTAGCTAAAGGTCCACGAGATTTTGCGGACCATAATGGGCTGGCCCAGCTAAAGGCCCACAAGATTTCGCGGGCCATAATGGGCGGGCCCAGGTAAAGGCCCACAAGATTTTCGTGTGCCATAATAGGCCGGCCCAGGTAAAGGCCCACGGTGACTCTAGCCCATAATGAACAGTAATTTTCTTTATACCCGTTAACGGCCCGTGATTTACATGGGCCGTTTCCAGCTCGTGTTAGCTTTCGGCCTATTGACGGCCCATACGTTCTTGGGCTCCTTTTCGGTCCTCGATTACTTCTGGGCCGTTACTGGCCTATTCCCCTAATGGGCCAAATTCGGCCCATGGCAAGAGTCGGCCCGTTACTGACCTGTTCCACTAATGGGCCAAATTCGGTCCATGGCAAGAGTCGGTCCGTTACTGGCCTGTTACCCTAATGGGCCAAATTCGGCCCATGGCAAGAGTTAGCCCGTTTCTGGCCTGTTAACCCGTTGTGCCGTTTCCAGCCCGTCCTATATTCTGGTCCATTAACGACCCGTTATGCCTGTGAAAGAATTAAGCCTTTGCTGTCCTATGGCCTGTTAACGGCCTGTTACCGTGCTGGGCCAATACCAATTACGCCCGGTTATGGCCCATGTAGACCCATTTATCCGACGGCCCGAGGCCCACCGATTACAGGCCCATTTATCGACGGCCCGTAGGAGACCCGTGGATCCTATGGCCCGTATATGGCCCATGGTAGTTGCGGCCACTAGCAAACCAGGAAAAAAGAAGACTAGGAAATAAATAAGGGCGAAACTAACGCTAGGCTATTAAGGCGATTGCACAGATTACATTCACTCAACATCAAAGATCGCCACTAGTGCAAATATAGGGAACACCCTACACTATACAAAAATGGCTTGCTGTTTTCTTCAGGCGGTGGCTGCACGTTAAGAATAAATTTTATATCGCACCAAAACAAATCTTCTATTATATAATTAAAACAAAAGTAAAACAAGCCATCACGTTTGTCCACATATGCTAATCTTTTTTACACCGTTTGATTAGAATAACAACGGTCGAGATTTAAAGTTTCTACGTAACATGTAAAAATATATTTACCAGCAGTATTGAACTTTTATGATGTCATGTTAGATGCATAGAACCATAACACTAGCGCGCATAGGAAGGACTACATGGACACGTATTGTTTGAGTCCAATATACAATCACGTATGAACTGATGCATGTCCGAATTGGAAAGCAAAAAAGGGAAAATAAAAAACAAAGCCCTTACACATATCCAAAAGCAATATAGCAGGTTTCCCTACAAACTCCAGGAGCCACACGTTTACATGCTTCCAATACATGGACAATATGGACTAGGCAATTAGCAAAAAAAACAAAAAAAAATTGTCTGTCCAATAAAGGATCAAAGCTGGTCTCTTCTCTCAAGTGATCCATCTCTTCTTCCCTGAAGCAGGTTCCACGTCCCTTGCACACACGTTTTATAGAGAAGATCAATTGCTATGGTTTTCAATTTCCTAGCGCTCTAGCCGTCACTTCTGATTCTTCCTTCCGTGTTGTCGGCAAGGCACGCGCTGAAGCCCTCGAGCAGCCTAGGAGAGTAGGGCAGGTTCAAATCAGCAGCATGAGGGATAAGGCAGCCATGACTAAGGTGACATATCGAGGAGCAGGACCCAGCGCTAGGGAGGCATAGATTGCTTCTTCGGCCTTCGCCCACTTCTTTTCCTTGCACATGCATATCTCCCCGCACCGCTGCCTCCAAGAGCTAGGATGCATGTAACCACGGTCCAGCGGTAACAACTTCGGTCTGAGACACATCTGCCTACAAGCCACCATAGTTGACGGCTATGTGATGCTCGAGCTCCGACTCTTCTTTGGATCATCAGTTCTCAGGTTTCTTCATCTTCTGCATACCTCAATTTCATAGCTTCTGGAACAAACAGATATGCGTGGTTGAGATGTTAGATTCTCCATGGATGTGGTTAGAGCCTTAGACTAATGATGTGACGCATGACCATTGCATAGCTACCTATACTCTGATCGGATTTATACATCAAGGTTAATCTTATTTGCAAAGCTATAAAAAGTTATTTACATTATCTTTACAACAAAAATGCATCACTGTGTATTTATGGAACTGTACAGAATTTATTTACATATTCATCATAGCAAAAATGTGTCATAGATTATGCACATTACATAGGTGAATTAATATCTCCAAATTTGGATGTCAATGGATTATTCACCCAAATGAAGCATGTGGAATCAAGAATAACAAAAAAAAATCACAAACTTCCCTCTATCCCATAATATAAGACGTTTTCGGCACTGTGTACTGTCAAAAAACGTCATATATTATTGAACAGAGGGAGCATAATGGAACCATATCTGAATTATTTATATCTCTTAACTTCTTCGGGTTGCTATTGGGTGATTTTTTAAGGATTTTTCTTTCACAACAATAGCTATGATAGATTTGTTACAACAAAATATTCAAATGATCATGTTGTGATTCGCAAACTAACTACAAAGAAAACTGACAAGAACTTTCATATTATATTTAATCTGTAGTGACAATTGTGGTATATATCTACAAATTCTAACACCCGGTAAGCATATATTCTACTAATTTGAACAAGAACTTCCATATTATACTTACTCTGCAGTAATAACAATGGTAGCAAAATTGGTCAACTCACTAGATGGGAAATCTGAGAAGTGTCAAATATTATACAATAATTGTGTTGAAAGTAAGCCGAACCATTTATGAGTACTGAGATAAAGAAAGAATACTTGACATCGAATCAATATAAGGAGGACAATTATTAGATAATGGTTAAATGTTGGCACCATCAGAAGTATGTCACATTATAATTATTTGGAATACATTCCGACATGCACTTCCGTGAGTTATATGTTCATGGCATGTGAAAAATCTATTGTATATCAATTAACACATATGAACCAAATTCTGTTAATACATGTAAGCCTTCTTCCTTTTGCCTTACTGTGAAGAAACAGCCAGTGTGGAGGAAGTAAGAATGATGCAAAGTTGTAGCACATTACATAGGTGGAACCTGACAGCAGTAGCAATTAGGAAGCCCTCAACTCGCCTCCACCTGTGGACTCTCCACAAAGGTAAATCAACCAATCACAAGCCAATGCAAATTACTATTTCCTGACACTGCATTTATTGTATATACATGTTAACATGTGCAGACAAGACAATGAAATATAAAAATATATAGATGTTATATGTAGTAGATGGATATCATAGATATACCTTTTGCTATACGAAATTCCATATAATTGATACCGATGTGTTGAAGAGACAATAGTCAAAGTTGGGCTTCAATTCCCTAAAAACCACAACACAAATCAATGGCAAATTAAATAACTATAATTTATAAAAGATCCTTACATGAACAACAACAGAATGTATCAGGTCAGCGTATGAATTATAATTTAACAAAACTAGGTAACTCTACCTTACATCTAAATAGATTTAACAGATCAACTAAGTAATTAAGTGAACTTTAAAAGTACGTATATACTGTGCCCATCAAGAGAGGAATGCAGAGGATGATGGGAGAGTAGTAAGACAATCATACCCATCCCACTCCTCTACCACATACGGCCAGGAATGCTGCGGAGAACATGGCCGTCGAACCTGACGGCACAGCTTTTGGCCCACTGACACGAATAGGAGAGCAGGGACACTCAAGGAAGCTAAAAACTATGGGTCTCTCATATTCGCCAGTGGCCTCCCCGGCGACCGCTTTGCCTCACGGCCTCGCAGAGCCCGTGGCTGGAACGCGTGCCGGAGCCTCGGCCAGATCTGGCGGAAAATCTCCTTCCCAGCTTTGGTGATACACAGGCAGGCCACTCAATTTGGTGCAGCCACTCCCCTTCTGGACGAGCAGGCCATCAATTTGGCACACCCTCTCCATCTGTATTCCCATCTCAAAGTCCTCAAAGTCGGACAGCCAGTGGAGGAGAGGAGTGGAAGGGACTTGCTTTCCACACATAATGGTCGGGCAGCCAGTGGAGGAGAGGAGAGGAGTGGAAGAGATTAGTGAGGAAGGGATACTTTCTATCTACACATAATGGAATGGGTAGCACCACGTTGACCCATGGTCAGCCTGTTGTGACTTACGTGGAATGAAAACGAATATAAGTTTTTTCTATTTCTGTTTTTTACTCCTAGACTCATATCTCTATTTCATTTCTCACACAATTGGGTCATTACGTAAAGAATTTTTTGCCGGAAATTAGCTACAGAATTTTCTCACAAAATAAACTACTCCAGTACTAAATTCAGTATTCCCTGATGGATTAAAAACATGCATGAAAGCCTACAAAAAAACGAAAATGGTGGGCATACGCAAAAAAGAAGTTGTACAAACTAAAATAACATATGAAGATAACTGAAACACGAAGAACCGTTTGAAGCAAAAAAAATGCATACTAAGGTGTTCAAATTAACCATTATTATAAACTTCCATACAATGTTAAAAAAGAAAAAGAAAAATGCAAGTTCGTATGAGTAAAGCAAAATAACAAAACCAGATCCTTCATTAAAATTAAAAACATATAAATTCTAGCTGCGCAATTTCTTATCGCTGCAAAATGAGTCTAATAGATTATTTTGTAGTCCTAAAGTAACAGTAGCTATTGTGTCGTCTGCAGAGTATTTTTCTAGAAGATGACATATTCGACAAGTGATTCCCGTAAATTCTGAAATTTGAAAGGTTAGTAAGAGTTGTTCTAAATCATAAGTTCATCCATTTGAGTTCAGATATTTTCCATAGGTCATCAATGTACAATTTGCATATTTGATCCTGCATGCATTTTCTAATTACATTCATGGTTACTATGGAAAGGTCTATTAAATTCAGACATGCACTTTAGTGAGTTTTATGTTCTTGGTAACAGCTCTTCTGTCTAGCCTTTTCAGTTGAAGAGAACAATGAGAAAAGCTCCAGTGTTATATGCATCACCTACAACACATGTGAAAACTCTATTGCATATCAATTAACACATATGGACCAAATTCAGTTAATACATGCAAGCCTTTTTCTTTTGTCTTAAAAACACATATCATTAATTTAACTTGCTAATACTATATGGTAACAACAAATAGAAAGAATACACCTTTTATCCAACTACAGGGAGGAAACATACCTGTGATGAATCAGCCGGTGTGCAGAAAGTAGTAATGATGCAAAGTTGTAGCACATTACATAGGTGGAAGCTGACAGCAGTAGCAAGCCCACAACGTGCCTCCACCCATGGATTCTCTACAAGACAATGAAATATTGAACACTTTTTGCTATACGTAACTTCATATAATTAATATGGATGTGTTGAAGAGACAGTAACCAAAGTTTGGCAGAATGTTAACTAAAAAACAGCATAAGCTCAATTCCCTAAAGCAACGCAAGGCACATCAATGGCAAGATAAATAATTCTACAATTTATATCCTAGAAATAGTCCAAATGTACGAGCTTATTGTCTGAATTGTAATAAAAACAGAACAACCAAGTAACTCAACCTTATCTCTGAATAAATTTAACGGATCAACTAAGTAAACAAGCTTTTATAAAGTACATATATACTGTGCGCAGAAAAAGAAGAATGCAAAGGATGTTGGGAGAGTAGTAAGGCAGTCATACCCATCCCTACTACTCTGCCACAGACGACGAGGAACACTATGAAGAATATGGCTGTCGAACCCGACGACACAGCTCTCGGCCCAGTGGCACAAACAGGAGAGCAGCGCCACTCAGCAAAACAGATTTATCATATTCTCCAGTGGCCTCCCATGCGACCGCTTTGCCTCGCGACCTTGCTGCTAGGGGCGCAGAATCTGAGGCTGGAACGCGTGCCCCAGCCTCGCCGATCTGGCCTCCAAGAGCATCTCCTTCCCAGCTTTAGTGATGCACGGGCAGGCCACTGGATGGATTTGGTGCAGCCACTCGCTTTCACATGGACGAACAAATTTCTCATAGCCATAGAAAATCTCCATAAAGAAACCAAAATCCGTGCCATTGCTGGAGCCTAGAAGACCAGGCATCTGGGAAGGGAGGAGAAGGAATAGGAAGAGAGATTACCTGGAGGAGAGCGACCGCTCAGGTTCAAAGGGGCCCAACTCCACGACCATCCAATTGACGGCGGGGGCGAGCAGCAGGCACGTGTGGTCGAGCTGGAGGACCTGCCGTCGCCGAGAGCATGCGGCCACCGCACTCCGCCGCAAATCCCCCTTCTCCTTCTCACCCCGTCCTCCTCCCTTGGCAGGATCTAGCAACGAATGTGGATGAATCTATGGATCAGGCAAGGAACGGTGAAAAAGAAACGGGAGGAGACCGAGAATTTGGGTTTTCTTTTTTTGGCTGGGAAGGGTAGCACGCCGAGTCGTTGACCCATGGTTTGCTGGCTGTAACTTACAGAGTACTACTCCCTCCGTTCCTAATTATAAGTCTTTGAGGAGACTTCATTATAAACCACATGCGGAGTAAAATAAGTGAATCTACACTTTAAAATACATCTATATACATCCATATGTGGTTTATAATAAAATCTCTACAAAGACTAGGAACGGAGGGAGTATAATATGAAGTACTTATGAAATGAAAACTAATATTCATTAGATTTTCTATTCCATTTATTCACTCCTATGTTTTCATTTCATTTCTTACACAATTGAGTATATTAGGTACAGAATATATTGTGGGGAATTAGCTCCAGAATTTTCTAAAAAAAAGATACAAAATTCAGTATTCCATGATGGATTAGGAACATGTAGTAAAAAAACAAAGAAAGAAAATGTTGGGCATTCACACAAAATAATTTTTTGGCAAACTAAAATAATAGACAGAGATGATTGAAACATAAAGAATAGTATTGAAGAGAAAAAATGCATATGGAGGCGCTCAGCTGAAAGACAAAGAATACTATGAAGAGGAAAATGCATATGAAGGTGTTCAACTGGCAACAATTATAAACTTTTGTGCAATGTCAAAGAAAAAAAATACATATCCATATGAGTACGAAAAATAGCAAACACATATCAATTATAAAAAATATATAAAATATACTCCCTCCGTTTCTTTTTAGTCGGCATATAAGGTTTGGTCAAAGTCAAGCTTTGTATAGTTTGACTAACTTTATATTAAAAAATATAAACATTCACAATATGAAATCAATATTATCAGATGCACCATGAAACGTATTTTCATACTATATAGTTTTACTATTGTAGATGTTCATATTTTTTATATAAATTTGGTCAAACTTTGTGTAGTTTGACTTTGACCAAATCTTATATGCTGAGTAAAAAGAAACGGAGGGAGTACCAATCTTAGCCGCGCAATTGCGCGGGTGGACCCGCTAGTTACAACTATATAACAAAAGGAAGGTTGGCATAAAACTTAACAGTCTAGCAGATAAATGCACCACCAGAAGTTCAGAAACTCAGTTCATTTGACCTGACTGTTACGTTTTTATGTTGTATTGTCCGATGGAGCACCATAATCATCGCCTTCATTTCCCCTAGGCTCCTGAACAACATAGCAAATGTCTGATAGTCTGATTTCAAAACCATGCATATCTTGACGACATTGAGCAATGTTTCTCTTTATTTCACAAAGGGTCTCTGCTAGGGAATGGACTTGTGTCTGGAGCGCAGATACAACATTGCTTTGAGCTTGCATATCTTGATCATGAGGTAGTTTGGACGATATTGCCTTAACAACCAACCCAGTATTACGCAGGAACGTGCTTTTGGCACTGTTAGTGGACAGGTACTGACCCACTGCAGCAAGAGCTGACATTGCGGTTATAGTTGTCTCGCCACCTTCAGAAGATGGCGGTTCCACCATTTTTTCCATAGCTCGCTAAAAAGTTGAGGTTTTACATTAGTAGTACCAGAACAGAAGATATTAAGGAGGCAACAAAACCAAATAAAATAGTTTTGGTCTATATACAGAACTTATTCTGGTGAACCCATGTAAACTATTAGTTGTATTTTATTGCAAAGTACATAATAAAACCAGGTTTCAAATATATGACCATGTGCCATCGCTAATGTATTGTCTATTTCTTCACATTGTATTGAGGGCTAAGGATAAATAGACGAAGTTTATAATACGGTGAGCATAGTATGACGTCATTCATATCATAAAACAACTGAGAACAGACAAACAGGCAATTGTAACGTTGTGTGGGCAAGTCCAGCACGAAACTAGATTACGGGTCAAGATCAAAGGAACATCACTCCTCTCTTTTAAACCTTGTAAGGTGCAATGATACGCTAAGACAATTGTGTATAAAATTGAAAAGAGTAATAGACATTGGCTGCAAACCATGCAGTTCAAGGCACAAGTCAGAGTAAGTAGTAGTTAAAAGGCATGAGGATTAAGGACTTACAACAACGGCTTTGACTGGTGTAGTCATGCCCTTCTTTGCTGGTGTGACAGTCCTTGAAGATTTCCACAGCATTTGGTTCAGGTACTTTTTGGTCCTTGCGGGCTTTCCTCTGCATTTGGAACAAGTCAATATAGATCTGATAATATGGTACAGCGAAAAGAGTGAAACAACAGCTAATTACAAGAGCCTCGCAGTGTGCAATATAGCTACGAGATCCTGTCGTCTGTTAGAATTTCACTTTCGTACGGTTGGCCTTATTCTTTGAACAGTTCACCTACAAGAAGATAGATTTGTGTGGCACATGCGTAAATAGGACTTCAACATGTGATCTGATGACATATATATAATGTACCTGATACTTCGGATCGGACTAGTGTTTAACGAGGCCTCTCCAGTCTTCATCAGATATTTTTTTCCACTGGAGATGTTTGGGCAAGTTCACTGTTAGCCTTGCCTTCAAAGTGAGTTTTCTTCAAGTTATACCGATACTGTCGTAGAGCAGACTTGAAAACATGGGTGCAAGCTTGTCTGGTTGCATCATCTTGGCTACCCAACTTGAACCTCATCTGTTGAAAATTATGGGAGTCTCATTATCAGCAACCTAGAAAGTATTGGATAGAGCAAGACAATATTACTAGTTTCCATACATAACCATACTTACAGATAAATGGTCGAGGAAGATGTTGAACTGGGTTTCGTCTTTGTCATTCCTGTACTGAATCCATGTTGGGAGGATACGTACATGACACCTAACAGCAACCGCTGCCTCTGATACTAACTTGGCTAACTCTGTAGCATCACGTGGCCTTTTTAAACCTGCCTCAAAACGGATTTCCATTCTTCCTCCTCTAAATTTAGTTAACCTATCGAGCATTATCCCTGATGTTTGTTTTCTCTTGCGCCTAGGTGCTAGTCCAACAACAAACATAGGAAGTGTTAGTGTACATCAAGCTATGAGACTACATATAAAGAAGCATGCAACTGTAACTTGACTCCAGCAACTACCTTCTTGCTGTTGAAGCTCACAAGGTTCATCTGATATTGCCAACTCGTCTTGTGTCAAGAGTGCTTGGGAAGTAGTGTCAGGTGGCAAGGGAGCTTGGGAACGTGCTGCTAGCTCAGTTGACACACGAGTACGTCGTGCAGCTGGTAGTAATGTGGTAGGTGTTGCAAGAATTAGGGCTGTCTCTGCTTGTTTGGTGGCAGCTATTTGTTTCTGTTTGTCTTTTTTTGCAACTCGTGTAGCATGGGATGCCGTGTTTGTAGAATTTTCTGCTGGACTTTGACCTTCTATTGCACCATTAGTACCAGCAGAATCTACAGGATTCATCCGCTTCTCATTCCCTGCCATTCTGTGTTTCTTCCTCTTTCTCTGTGCCATGTTAAGTCAAGCCGACAAGAAAAATGAATAACAATTTAGTTCTTCAGAACAAATTGATGCGTGATGCAGACGAACTGAACTTTGATGTTAGACAACCACATGATAGGAGGATGTAATATGTATGAAAAACAGGACGGAAGAGATAACCAGAACTATGATGTGTAAACTAAGAAGAAGACATTTCACCAAATTAGAAGCAATGCAATGGAAGGTAGACACCTTATGAAAGATGCTACAAATATCGCTTTGCCAAGTTAACAGTGTCTCATCATAAATGGCGTTTAAACAAATGTGAAGCAGTACAAGAAATAAATCATATGCAAGATGCAAACAATATCACACTACCATGTTAGAGGTCTCTCGTCATTAGTGCCGTTGCATATTCACAGCATTGCATATTCACAGCTTATGATGTGTAAACTAAGGAGAAGACATTTCAACAAATTAGAAGCAATGAAAGCTAGACACCATATGAAAGATGCAACGAATAACACTCTACCAAGTTAAAATTTTCTCGTCATAAGTGTCATTTCAACAAATTAGTAATACAAGCTAGAAAAGAATGTGAGATGTAACCTATATCACACTCCGAAGTCAAACGTGTCTTATGATAAGTGATTGTTGCAGGTTACACAACAGTAGTAATTTGATGTGAGAACATGGTGTGATAGACAGATATTTTATGTTCTAGAAACAGGAACACATGTCTTATTCAAGTATAATGTGTAAAGTAAGCAGATGGAATTCAACAAAATTAGAAGCAATACAAGCTAGACATCACACATAACATGCAACCACATATAACAGTGCCAAGTTAGAGGGAGCATCGGTGATGTTGCACTAGGGGAGACGTGCTCATCATAAACACAGCTTTATTGAGTGCCTATGCATGTGTTGTCTTGGAAATCATCTTGGGGGTGTGGAGGAGTAGAAACTGTAGAGACCCTCCGTTTGAAAGGAGCACCTTTATCCGCTGCCTTGCTAACTTCCTTCCGCTTTATTGATTTTGAATTGTCAAGTAAAACCGACAAGAAAAAGCAATAAAATTCTCTTTTCAGAACTCATGCGTGCATGATACTAACAATCACTACTTTGATGTAAGGCAAACACATGATACCAGGATGGAATATGTACGAAAAACAGGATGTCATGGCATGTTCACAACTGTTTGTGTAAACTAAGCAGAAACCATTCCAGCAAATAAGAAGCAATGCAAGCTAGACACCACATGAAAGATGCAACCAATATGACTCTGCCAAGTTAAAAGCGTCCCATCATAAATCAAATTTGAACAAATTAGAAGCAGCACATGCTATAAATCATATGAAAGATGCAACTAATATCGCATTGCATATACTAAAGGTGTCTCGTCATGTTGATTGATGCGGGATACAAAAAAAACAATAGTTTTATGTAAGGACATGCTTAATAGACAGATGTACTATGTACTAAATATAGGAAGGCATGTCACATTAACAGGTATAATGTATAAGCTAAGCAGACTAGCACATGCAGTTTAACCAGATTGGAAGAATTACAATCTAGACACCATATGCAACATGCAACCACATATCACGTTGCCAAGTTAGAGCAAGCACCTGCGATGCTAGTGTAGGGGAAATGCTGTAATCAACTACAGAGCTACGTTCACTATCTTCATCCAGCATTTCTGTTTCTTGAGAATCATGCTGGGAGGCTGACGCTGCATTCTTTAAATGAGGAGTAGTCCCCTTACCTGCCCGCCTCGTCATAAGTGATTGATGAGGGATACACAAGAATATTAGTTTGATATAAGAACATGGTTAATACACAGATGTACTAGTATGTACCAAAAACAGAAAGGCATGTCATATTCAAAGGTATAATGTGTAAGCTAAGCAGATGGAATTTAACCAAATTAGAAGCAATACAAGCTAGACATCCGGCTGGAGTGGTGAGCATGATCATCTAGGACCTGAGAGCCTGGTGGGAAGCGGGTTGCTTCGCCAGCATCGCAGCTTTTTAGTTGGCTTCCAGGTGATGCCTATCTTTGCTGGGCTTGTCACTGGCTCGGCCAGTGCCCTGACTAGCTATTTTTCTTCTGGTGCTCACGGGATGGTGGTTCATGTAAAAAAATATCTTTCCTTATCTTATCGACTTCGGCCTTTCGAATACAAACTAGACACCATATGGAACATGCAATCACATATGACACCGCGAAGTTAAAGCAAGCACCTGGGATGGTGGTTCATTGCGAGCGAGGTCATCAACTCCAGAGCTATGCTCCCCGTCTCCATATGCTGACACTACACCCTTTAAAGCGTTGAAACGTGTCTTGCCTAGCCACACACCAAACTGGAGCGACTTCTCTCTTTTCTTTTTGGCTTCTCTCATGGCAGCAGAGTCTGAAATACCCTTGCATAAAAACACAACAGTGAGAGTAAGCGTGAAGTGTGTGCAGAACTAGTGCACTGTAAAAGTAGCAGATAGCAAGTGGCTGAAAAATAAATGACAGGAGACATATGATAGCTCTACAACATTGCATGGCAAACAAAATTAGATTATACTCTGTATGATTTTGTAATATATGAGCACAGGAAATGCAGGTGCTCCTCCAGCACATCACCACATGTGGTCATATCTAAGATAACAGTCGACTGAAAATAAATAGGTCGGTCGATTTTTTTAATGAACCGTCCGATCTATAAGGAACGGGCAGATGGCCTTCGTCTACTTCCCGCCAGTCACTGTTGACGATCTTTCTCGAACCGCCAGCGACCACCGGTCCAGACCCCTGCCTCCGCCGCCCCGCCCTCCCATCGACCTCACACCACCGTCGTGCTTGGCAGCGCCCCCAGGCCATCCCTTTAATCCCGTCCGACCTCCAGATCGGGCGCCAGTAGCTCTAGGCCGCACACGCCCCTAAGATAAACACCAAGGCACTGCTTCCCCGGCATAATAGGCGTACTAGCGCCTGTTACGCCGGGGAATGCTTCCGTTAATTGGGAATCAAGTGGCCAGAAGTTGAAATTCAGGGGGGCAACGGACCTCTAGCTAAGGTGAAATAGTATATGAGGAGAAACCTTGTGCATCGCGAGTTACTAGGAACATCTAGTATCAAGAAGAAGCAGTCAACTAATGTCTTCTGTGGGATGAATACCGTGCAAGCAGAGACGTAAGATTTGCACGAATAAGGGAAGAGGAGTACCTTTTTCGGTTGCCGGTGTGGTCACCTCCACAAGTCGTGCCGATCTTCTTATTTTTACCAGGGAAACCGATGTTCTGGAGGGTGCAGGCTTGGACGAACCCATGGCCAAATTGTTGACTGTGTTGTCGTGGCCGTATGTCGGCAGAGGGGAAGCAGATCTGAGGCGGCGAAGGACGGCGTAGCAGGAACAACTCCGGTGCGGTGGAGGGTGGCAAAGTTGAAGCGGCAGCGGTGAGGCGCAGGACGGCGTGGTTGAACTGGCTCGGGTACGGATGGCTCGGCCTTGGCTTCAACTACTAGCCATGGAGGGCGTTGCGGTTGAGGTTGCGGTGGACGACGACGTCGGGGTATCGGCTCCGGCGTGATGGAGGAGGGCGGCGGTTGATGGGTGGGATGGGGTGGCGGATGGAGGACGCCGGGGTTTCGCGGCTGGTGGAGAGGTAGTTTTGGCGCCCACAGAGTACGAATGGGGAATCAGACGGGTGGGGTGGAACCATGTTTCGGTCTGGGATGCGCTTGTTTTTGGCTTTTTTGAACAGAAGATGGGACGCGCTTGTTTGAAATTTGGGGAAAGTACAAACTTTGCCCCCCTCTTAAATTTCGGACCTACTGCGGGTCGGGGGTAGGATGGTAATCCCAGGTGTCCCAAATAGTGGGCGGGAGCGATTTCGGGCGCGCGCGTGTGTGCTTAGGCGGCCATTGTGTATGAATGTTTTTCGGATGTGGTTGCGTGGCATTGAGATGAAGCTACAAACCTACCCTGGTTTAGACCTTTGGACGTCGGGCCGGTAGGTTTCACGGGTCGGAGTTATTAGAAAAGTAATTTTCTTGTACTACCAAACATTGGTCTCACGCGGTTTCAGGCGAGTAGAGGCTCTTTTGGTGCTTCGTTCGAAATTTTGAAACACAAGCATTCACGTTTAGAGTACTCTTGAATTATGAGGATTGACCTAAATATACAACATTATATTTGACTTTGTATGTTTGAAAACCTCATTAAATTATCTGCTTCTTTTTGAAATTTTGACACTTGAAAATCCTATAACTATGATTATTTTGGAATGGAGGAGCTAAATTTGAATCTATTTTGTACACGACTACATATGCTATTATGTACAAAATCAGAGCAAAGATTGGTGCCCCATAATTTAGGTATGGTTTACAAATGCCATGATATCAAATTCAAATAATTGAATAGACTTCATGTTGAATTCGATTTTTTTAAACCACCTTAAGTTGAATTCAAATGTATGCTAGTTCATAGGTAGTAGCTATTTATAATGTCCATTGTGTAACTTTCGTATGTATAATGTGCTTTACACACACAATATGAACTATTCTCACGTTTATATTCGATTGCTAAAGCGATGCATTGTCTGGAGTTCAAAATACTAACTATGTGGATCAATTGTGTCGAATAATAACATAGACATGCTCAAATTCGATAGAATCTAGATGTCTGATGGATCAATGACCGCTCCTTACGCAAATTGCAAATATCATGATCCCATCCTAATATTTGGATACAATTTATATCTTTAATCAATGTGTAGAGCAGTCTTTTACGTGTAGTTTCACTCTCTATCGGTGGTCTCTCACACATGCTCACACACTCTCTCCCGAGGTGTCTTTCTCGCACACATGCTCTAGATATAACCCTCCCTCCCTCTCGTAACCATTTACAACTGTTTTCACTAACATTTATCACAAGCACTCTTCCTCTCACAAACATACACACGCACAATCCTCATCGGCCCTTTCTATATACATGGACCTGCCTACGTGTCTCATGTACGCACATTATCTTTACGCCAGTCTCTCACGCATTGTCTCACACCTCTCTTCCTAATCGACGAGTATGATTCTAGCAGAGCATTCTGTAGGATGCCCCTTAAAGTTAGGTTGGATGAATAGTAATATCAGAGATAAAGGGGTTACCTTAGTCCGAGAACCTAGGGTTACAAATCCTAGCCGGCTTTGTCAGTGGACACAGAGTCCTTCACAATTCTGCTATCTTTGTCTTGTACGACTAGTCATCCATGGGTCTTCCTAAATGCATCACGGGCCGACCAATGTGGTGCGGGACGGAACAGAACGAAGGGCCTCACCTCGACCCAACGGACCTCACGCGGTGACACACCCTCTGCCCTCACGTCTCATTATCTTCTCACACCCACACATACCAACACAAACACCACACACACAGAAAATTTCTCCTGGTGCCTCTATTCCCTCCCCCTTGCATATACACACTCAAGGGAATGGAATCTCTTGTCGTGACGTCATATTCGTCTCTCTCTCTCTAGACCACTCTCATTTCTCGTTCTATCTCTCCCACGCCCCCCGTCGGCCCCTCTATCCATGCCTCTCTTGAATACGTAATACACACACATACGTCTCTAGGCCCCGCCAAATGCATCAACTACACATTCACACATGTTACATCACGTACCCCATTGATCTAAAAAGCCCTCTCTTCACGTTTATTTTGCATACAACATTCCTTTTGAATAAAGTGTGGCCAAAAAATTATTTTAGAGTTTCTATATGTATACAACATTACAAAGTTATATGGAGGAGTACAAACGCTAATTTGCATTGCATGGTGCCCACAATGATATCTATTCCACACTGTGAATTTGTATATTTTTATACTATATACAAAGTTAGTCATAATAAAGAGAAACAAAGAGCATCTCTCTCCCCATCGCATACACCCCCTATACGCCCCTTTCACGTATGCACACGAAACTATCTCCAGGTCCTTTAAATGTAAGCCCTCAGAAAATTCACGCATGTTTCATCTTTCTCTTGCGGTATATGCAATGACGATCATTGTATTTGAAGTGAAAGCACGATACGTACATTGGACTTCAGAATCCACTCATTACGGTCACCATTTACGTTTAGTGGTTATTATGCAGTCACGGGCTAACCGTACAACTCTGTATTTTCTCATGACATGACTAGTTGACCAGTTAAACGCTCCATGTGGCACCTCTAGTGTTGCATCACATTATCTCACTACCATCATGCCCACCTGTCGACTTGTATCTACTCTACATCTACACTCTTATAAAATACATAAAATATACTCTTATAAAAAACAGAGTTGGTGATGATGGTGTGCTTGCCATCCTGCAATATAGGCCGTCCGATTTATATCTGACGGATAGGAAAGAAACTATGGCAATTTTGCAAAAAGGTACCCACACACCTCTCCACATTTGCAAATAAGGACTTCCCTCGTTCATCCTTTTCTCTCACAAGATAAACAAGTCATACAAATGCATCTTGATGTTACATGCAACGCACGGGCATCTTGCTAGTAAGAATGAAAACAAACGACAAAAAAATATTTGGACGGTGGTTCGAAGTCATGACCGCGGGCACAGCGGACAAGGTGGCCTTGTATTGGTATGCCGAGCCGTATGTTTTAACACACAGGAGTTGGTGTGGTGATTATACACACACGCACGCATGCACACGAACTGCATCCACGCAACACTCACACAAACACATGCACCCACGCACGCACGCAACACTCACACGTACACACGCAACCACGCATGCATGCAGCACTCACACGCATGCACGCAACACTCACACGCACACACGCACGCATGCATGCACACACCAGTACACCACACGACCAACACACACTCTCACGCTCAAGTGCTCAACCTACACGTGCATGCGCACACATCAGGCCCTGACAGACACATACACAACCAGGTGATTCCCGCGCACGGGTTGGAGCCTTGTCGTGCCTGCGTAAATTTGTGTTTATCTGACCTTTTGCCTATGCGAACTGACAGGTGGGACCCACAAAGAACATGGTCAATTTAACTAGTCAACATGGCGCCACGCAGACTATTTGGCCGGTCAACAGAGTGCAATCCGATGTTGAGCTGTGAGCAAGTGACCGTATAATCACCGCAAAACGTATATAGTGACCGTAATCAGCTTATTCTGAAGTTCGGTGACCGTATTACGCTTTTCTCTCTGTAGGCCCTCCAAAACTACATCTCTACACGTTCTCGCATGTTACATCTAACAACTATGCAATATAGCACTACTACTACACTCTAACACAATAATGTTGGGTTTCGTAGTAATTTCAAAAAATTTCCTACGCACACGCAAGATCATGGTGATGCATAGCAACGAGAGGGGAGAGTGTGATCTACGTACCCTTGTAGATCGACAACGGAAGCGTTTGGTTGAGTCGTACGTCTCTACGGCCCGACCGATCAAGCACCGAAACTACGGCACCTCCGAGTTCTAGCACACGTTCAGCTCGATGACGATCCCCGGACTCCGATCCAGCAAAGTGTCGGGGAAGAGTTCCGTCAGCACGATGGCGTGGTGACGATCTTGATGTACTACCGTCGCAGGGCTTCGCCTAAGCACCGCTACAATATTATCGAGGACTATGGTGGAAGGGGGCACCGCACACGGCTAAGAGTATGATCACGTGGATCAACTTGTGTCTCTAGGGGTGCCCCTGCCTCCGTATATAAAGGTTCAAGGGAGGGGGGCCAGCCGGCCAAGGTGTGGCGCGCCAGGAGGAGTCCTACTCCCTCTGGGAGTAGGACTCCCCCCCTTTCCTAGTTGGAATAGGATTCGTGGGGTGGGAAAAGAGAGAGAGAGAAGGAGGGGGGGCGCCAGACCCCTCTCTCCTTGTCCTATTTGGACTAGGGGTGAGGGGCGCACGGCCCAGCCCTAGCTGCCTCTTCTCTTTTCCACTAAGGCCCATGTATACTCCCGGGGGTTCCGGTAACCTCCCGGTACTCCGGTAAAATCCCGATTTCACCCGGAACACTTTCGTTATCCAAACATAGGCTTCCAATATATCAATCTTTATGTCTTGACCATTTTGAGACTCCTCGTCATGTCCGTGATCACATCCGGGACTCCGAACAACCTTCGGTACATCAAAATGCATAAACTCATAATATAACTGTCATCGTAACCTTAAGCGTGCGGACCCTACGGGTTCGAGAACAATGTAGACATGACCGAGACACGTCTCCGGTCAATAACCAATAGCGGAACCTGGATTCTCATATTGGCTCCTACATATTCTACGAAGATCTTTTATCGGTCAGACCGCATAACAACATACGTTGTTCCCTTTGTCATCGGTATGTTACTTGCCCGAGATTCGATCGCTGGTATCCTATACCTAGTTCAATCTCATTACCGGCAAGTCTCTTTACTCGTTCTGTAATACATCATCCCGCAACTAACTCATTAGTTGCAATGCTTGCAAGGCTTAAGTGATGTGCATTACCGAGAGGGCCCAGAGATACCTCTCCGACAATCGGAGTGACAAATCCTAATCTCGAAATACGCGAACCCAACATGTACCTTTGGAGACACCTGTAGAGCTCCTTTATAATCACCCAGTTACGTTGTGACGTTTGGTAGCACACAAAGTGTTCCTCTGGCAAATGGGAGTTGCATAATCTCATAGTCATAGGAACATGTATAAGTCATGAAGAAAGCAATAGCAACATACTAAACGATTGGGTGCTAAGCTAATGGAATGGGTCATGTCAATCAGATCATTCAACTAATGATGTGATCCTGTTAATCAAATGACAACTCTTTGTCCATGGTTAGGAAACATAACAATCTTTGATTAACAAGCTAGTCTAGTAGAGGCATACTAGTGACACTCTGTTTGTCTATGTATTCACACATGTATTATGTTTCCGGTTAATACAATTCTAGCATGAATAATAAACTTTTATCATGATATAAGGAAATAAATAATAACTTTATTATTGCCTCTAGGGCATATTTCCTTCAGTCTCCCACTTTCACTAGAGTCAATAATCTAGATTACACAGTAATGATTCTAACACCCATGGAGCCTTGGTGCGGATCATGTTTTGCTCGTGGAAGAGGCTTAGTCAACGGGTCTGCAACATTCAGATCCGTATGTATCTTGCAAATCTCTATGTCTCCCACCTGGACTAGATCCCGGATGGAATTGAAGCGTCTCTTGATGTGCTTGGTTCTCTTGTGAAATCTGGATTCCTTCACCAAGGCAATTGCACCAGTATTGTCACAAAAGATTTTCATTGGACCTGATGCACTAGGTATGACACCTAGATCGGATATGAACTCCTTCATCCAGACTCCTTCATTTGCTGCTTCCGAAGCAGCTATGTATTCCGCTTCACACGTAGATCCCGCCACGACGCTTTGTTTAGAACTGCACCAACTGACAGCTCCACCGTTTAATGTAAACATGTATCCGGTTTGCGATTTAGAATCGTCCAGATCAGTGTCAAAGCTTGCATCAATGTAAACGTTTACGATGAGCTCTTTGTCACCTCCATATACGAGAAACATATCCTTAGTCCTTTTCAGGTACTTCAGGATGTTCTTGACCGCTTTCCAGTGATCCACTCCTGGATTACTTTGGTACCTCCCTGCTAGACTTATAGCAAGGCAAACATCAGGTCTGGTACACAGCATTGCATACATGATAGAGCCTATGGCTGAAGCATAGGGAACATCTTTCATCTTCTCTCTATCTTCTGCACTGGTCGGGCATTGAGTCCGACTCAACTTTACACCTTGTAACACAGGCAAGAACCCTTTCTTTGCTTGATCCATTTTGAACTTCTTCAAAATCTTGTCAAGGTACGTGCTTTGTGAAAGTCCAATTAAACATCTCGATCTATCTCTATAGATCTTTATGCCTAATATGTAAGCAGCTTCATCGAGGTCTTTCATTGAAAAACTCTTATTCAAGTATCCCTTTATGCTATCCAGAAATTATATATCATTTCCAATCAGTAATATGTCATCCACATATAATATCAGAAATGCTACAGAGCTCCCACTCACTTTCTTGTAAATACAGGCTTCTCCAAAAGTCTGTATAAAACCAAATGCTTTGATCACACTATCAAAGCGTTTATTCCAACTCCGAGAGGCTTGCACCAGTCCATAAATGGATCGCTGGAGCTTGCACACTTTGTTAGCTCCCTTTGGATCGACAAAACCTTCCGGTTGCATCATATACAACTCTTCTTCCAGAAATCCATCCAGGAATGCAGTTTTGACATCCATCTGCCAAATTTCATAATCATAAAATGCGGCAATTGCTAACATGATTCGGACAAACTTAAGCATCGCTGCGGGTGAGAAGGTCTCATCGTAGTCAATCCCTTGAACTTGCCGAAAACCTTTTTGCGACAAGTCGAGCTTTGTAGACAGTAATATTACCGTCGGTGTCAGTCTTCTTCTTGAAGATCCATTTATTCTCAATTGCTTGCCATCATTGGGCAAGTCAACCAAAGTCCATACTTTGTTCTCATACATGGATCGCATCTCAGATTTCATGGCTTCAAGCCATTTTGCGGAATCTGGGCTCACCATCGCTTCTTCATAGTTTGTAGGTTCATCATGATCTAGTAGCATGACTTCCAGAACAGGATTACCATACCACTCTGGTGCGGATCTCACTCTGGTTGATCTACGAGGTTCAGTAGTATCTTGTTCTGAAGTTTCATGATCATTATCATTAGTTTCCTCACTAATTGGTGTAGGTGTCACAGAAACAGTTTTCTGTGATGCACTACTTTCCAATAAGGGAGCAGGTACAGTTACCTCATCAAGTTCTACTTTCCTCCCACTCACTTCTTTCGAGAGAAACTCCTTCTCTAGAAAGTTTCCGAACTTAGCAACAAAAGTCTTGCCTTCGGATCTGTGATAGAAGGTGTATCCAATAGTCTCCTTTGGATATCCTATGAAGACACATTTCTCTGATTTGGGTTCAAGCTTATCAGGTTGAAGCTTTTTCACATAAGCATCGCAGCCCCAAACTTTCAGAAACGACAACTTTGGTTTCTTGCCAAACCATAGTTCATAAGGCGTCGTCTCAACGGATTTTGATGGTGCCCTATTTAACGTGAATGCGGCCGTCTCCAAAGCATAACCCCAAAATGATAGCGGTAAATCAGTAAGAGACATCATAGATCACACCATATCTAGTAAAGTACGATTACGACGTTCGGACACACCATTACGCTGTGGTGTTCCGGGTGGCGTGAGTTGCGAAACTATTCCGCATTGTTTCAAATGTACACCAAACTCGTAACTCAAATATTCTCCTCCACGATCAGATCGTAGAAACTTTATTTTCTTGTTACGATGATTTTCAACTTCACTCTGAAATTCTTTGAACTTTTCAAACGTTTCAGACTTATGTTTCATTAAGTAGATATACCCATATCTGCTTAAATCATCTGTGAAGGTGAGAAAATAACGATATCCACCACGAGCCTCAATATTCATCGTACCACATACATCTGTATGTATGATTTCCAACAAATCTGTTGCTCTCTCCATAGTACCGGAGAACGGCGTTTTAGTCATCTTGCCCATGAGGCACGGTTCGCAAGTACCAATTGATTCATAATCAAGTGGTTCCAAAAGTCCATCAGTATGGAGTTTCTTCATGCGCTTTACACCGATATGACCTAAACGGCAGTGCCACAAATAAGTTGCACTATCATTATCAACTCTGCATCTTTTGGCTTCAACATTATGAATATGTGTGTTACTACTATCGAGATTCAATAAGAATAGACCACTCTTCAAGGGTGCATGACCATAAAAGATATTACTCATATAAATAGAACAACCATTATTCTCTGATTTAAATGAATAACCGTCTCACATCAAACAAGATCCAGATATAATGTTCATGCTTAACGCTGGCACCAAATAACAATTATTTAGGTCTAATATTAATCCCGAAGGTAGATGTAGAGGTAGTGCGCCGACCGCGATCACATCGACTTTGGAACCGTTTCCCACGCGCATCGTCACCTCGTCCTTAGCCAATCTTTGCTTAATCCGTAGTCCCTGTTTCGAGTTGCAAATATTAGCAACAGAACCAATATCAAATACCCAGGTGCTACTGCGAGCATTAGTAAGGTACACATCAATAACATGTATATCACATATACCTTTGTTCACCTTGCCATCCTTCTTATCCGCCAAATACTTGGGGCAGTTCCGCTTCCAGTGACCAGTCTGCTTGCAGTAGAAGCACTCAGTTTCAGGCTTAGGTCCAGACTTAGGTTTCTTCTCTTGAGCAGCAACTTGCTTGCTGTTCTTCTTGAAGTTCCCCTTCTTCTTCCCTTTGCCCTTTTTTCTTGAAACTAGTGGTCTTGTTGACCATCAACACTTGATGCTCCTTTTTGATTTTTACCTCCGCAGCTTTCAGCATTGCGAAGAGCTCGGGAATAGTCTTATTCATCCCTTGCATATTATAGTTCATCACGAAGCTCTTGTAGCTTGGTGGCAGTGATTGGAGAATTCTGTCAATGACGCAATCATCTGGAAGATTAACTCCCATTTGAATCAAGTGATTATTATACCCAGACATTTTGAGTATATGCTCACTGACAGAACTGTTCTCCTCCATCTTGCAGCTATAGAACTTATTGGAGACTTCATATCTCTCAATCTGGGCATTTGCTTGAAATATTAACTTCAACTCCTGGAACATCTCATATGCTCCATGATGTTCAAAACGTCGTTGAAGTCCCGGTTCTAAGCCGTAAAGCATGGCACACTGAACTATCGAGTAGTCATCAGCTTTGCTTTGCCAGACGTTCACAACATCTGGTGTTGCTCCAGCAGCAGGCCTGGCACCCGACGGTGCTTCCAGGACGTAATTCTTCTGTGCAGCAATGAGGATAATCCTCAAGTTACGGACCCAGTCCGTGTAATTGCTACCATCATCTTTCAACTTTGCTTTCTCAAGGAACGCATTAAAATTCAACGGAACAACAGCACGGGCCATTTATCTACAATCATACATAAACAAGCAAGATACTATCAGGTACTAAGTTCATGATAAATTTAGGTTCAATTAATCATATTACTTAAAGAACTCCCACTTAGATAGACATCCCTCTAATCCTCTAAGTGATTACGTGATCCAAATCAACTAAACCATGTCCGATCATCACGTGAGATGGAGTAGTTTCATTGGTGAACATCACTATGTTGATCATATCTACTATATGATTCACGCTCGACCTTTCGGTCTCCATGTTCCGAGGCCATATCTGTATATGCTTGGCTCGTCAAGTATAACCTGAGTATTCCGCGTGTGCAACTGTTTTGCACCTGTTGTATTTGAACGTAGAGCCTATCACACCCGATCATCACGTGGTGTCTCAGCACGAAGAACTTTCGCAACGGTGCATACTCAGGGAGAACACTTCTTGATAATTTAGTGAGAGATCATCTTATAATGCTACCGTCAATCAAAGCAAGATAAGATGCATAAAAGATAAACATCACATGCAGTCAATATAAGTGATATGATATGGCCATCATCATCTTGTGCTTGTGATCTCCATCTTCGAAGCACCGTCATGATCACCATCGTCACCAGCGCGACACCTTGATCTCCATCATAGCATCATTGTCGTCTCGCCAATCTTATGCTTCCATGACTATCGCTACCGCTTAGTGATAAAGTAAAGCATTACAGCGTGATTGCATTGCATACAATAAAGCGACAACCATATGGCTCCTGCCAGTTGCCGATAACTCGGTTACAAAACATGATCATCTCATACAATAAAATTTAGCATCATGTCTTGACCATATCACATCACAACATGCCCTGCAAAAACAAGTTAGACGTCCTCTACTTTGTTGTTGCATGTTTTACGTGGCTGCTACAGGCTTAAGCAAGAACCAATCTTACCTACGCATCAAAACCACAACGATAGTTTGTCAAGTTGGTGCTGTTTTAACCTTCGCAAGGACCGGGCGTAGCCACACTTGGTTCAACTAAAGTTGGAGAAACTTTCACCCGCAAGCCACCTATGTGCAGAGCACGTCGGGAGAACCGGTCTCGCGTAAGCGTACGCGTAATGTCGGTCCAGGCCGCTTCGTCCAACAATACCGCCGAACCAAAGTATGACATGCTGGTAAGAAGTATGACTTATATCGCCCACAACTCACTTGTGTTCTACTCGTGCATATAACATCAACATATAAAACCTAGGCTTGGATGCCACTGTTGGGTTTCGTAGTAATTTCAAAAAATTTCCTATGCACACGCAAGATCATGGTGATGCATAGCAACGAGAGGGGAGAGTGTGATCTACGTACCCTTGTAGATCGACAACGGAAGCGTTTGGTTGATGTAGTCGTACGTCTCCACGGCCCGACCGATCAAGCACCGAAACTACGACACCTCCGAGTTCTAGCACACGTTCAGCTCGATGATGATCCCCGGACTCCGATCTAGCAAAGTGTCGGGGAAGAGTTCCGTCAGCATGACGGCGTGGTGACAATGTTGATGTACTACCATCGCAGGGCTTCGCCTAAGCACCGCTACAATATTATAGAGGACTATGGTGGAAGGGGGCACCGCACACGGCTAAGAGTATGATCACGTGGATCAACTTGTGTCTCTAGGGGTGCCCCTGCCTCCGTATATAAAGGTTCAAGGGAGGGGGGCCAGCCGGCCAAGGTGTGGCGCGCCAGGAGGAGTCCTACTCCCTCTGGGAGTAGGACTCCCCCCCTTTCCTAGTTGGAATAGGATTCGTGGGGTGGGAAAAGAGAGAGAGAGAAGGAGGGGGGCGCCGGCCCCCTCTCTCCTTGTCCTATTCGGACTAGGGGTGAGGGGCGCGCGGCCCAGCCCTGGCTGCCTCTTCTCTTCTTCCACTAAGGCCCATATACCTCCCGGGGGGTTCTGGTAACCTCCCGGTACTCCGGTAAAATCCCGATTTCACCCGGAACACTTCCGTTATCCAAACATAGGCTTCCAATATATCAATCTTTATGTCTTGACCATTTCGAGACTCCTCGTCATGTCCGTGATCACATCCGGGACTCCGAACAACCTTCGGTACATCAAAATGCATAAACTCATAATATAACTGTCATCGTAACCTTAAGCGTGCGGACCCTACGGGTTCAAGAACAATGTAGACATGACCGAGACACGTCTCCGGTCAATAACCAATAGCGGAACCTGGATGCTCATATTGGCTCCTACATATTCTACGAAGATCTTTTATCGGTCAGACGGCATAACAACATACGTTGTTCCCTTTGTCATCGGTATGTTACTTGCCCGAGATTCGATCGTCGGTATCCTATACCTAGTTCAATCTCGTTACCAGCAAGTCTCTTTACTCGTTCTGTAATACATCATCCCGCAACTAACTCATTAGTTGCAATGCTTGCAAGGCTTAAGTGATGTGCATTACCGAGAGGGCCCAGAGATACCTCTCCGACAATCGGAGTGATAAATCCTAATCTCGAAATACGCCAACCCAACATGTACCTTTGGAGACACCTGTAGAGCTCCTTTATAATCACCCAGTTATGTTGTGACGTTTGGTAGCACACAAAGTGTTCCTCTGGCAAACGGGAGTTGCATAATCTCATAGTCATAGGAACATGTATAAGTCATGAAGAAAGCAATAGCAACATACTAAATGATCGGGTGCTAAGCTAATGGAATGGGTCATGTCAATCAGATCATTCAACTAATGATGTGATCCTGTTAATCAAATGACAACTATTTGTCCATGGTTAGGAAACATAACCATCTTTGATTAACAAGCTAGTCTAGTAGAGGCATACTAGTGACACTCTGTTTGTCTATGTATTCACACATGTATTATGTTTCCGGTTAATACAATTCTAGCATGAATAATAAACTTTTATCATGATATAAGGAAATAAATAATAACTTTATTATTGCCTCTAGGGCATATTTCCTTCAAATAAATCATATGTGTTTTTAGTTTTACTAGATATCATATTATTACTTATAATTATTCAGTTTGCATACATTAAAATTGCCTTTGAAATGTATGGCCAGTATCATCTACTGCGCGGGAAAAATCCTGCCCTTTCCTGTTTAATCGGGTTTGTATCGATGGATCGTGCGAAACAGCAAAACTATAGTACTATACAGTACAAGTGACAGTTCACTGGGCCATCGTGTCGTCTACTCCTCCGTCGTAAGAGTGGAGCGCTCGCTTTTATAAATCTTCTAGTCCCTTTCGCCGACATGTGGGACATCAAGCTACCGGGTCCACGTGCCATACCGGAATACAGTGCAGAGCAGCCGGGGTGAAGCACCCCAGTCATGGCACCGGCGTAGTAATGAGCAATGATGCGTCAAATCACAAAGCTGCACCTTTCCTGCAGTTAAGTTGGAGGGATGAAGCAACCATCATTTCACTCGTTGCTGAATCTGCTTCTCCCTCATCTTCTTCAACTTAACCACGTCTTGCTTCTGCCGTTGTTCTGCCTCATGTGGGACGCGGATCGGCTTGGTAAAGCACTGACACGTGGGACCACATGTTAGCAAACCGCTAGGACAATGTCCTCCGAAAATAAGAACCTAATCCTAGACTTACAAAGGGCTACATAGCTACTACGTATACTTTCCATCTAATCTATATATGCCCCCCTGATTTTTAGGTGGGGTGGGCCTAATCCTCTCCTTTAATCCAATCAAATAGTCCCACATCACATCAGTTCATAACTTTACGTAAACCATTACGTGGATGTAGCATTGCTCAAATAAGAAACCTCCCCCGCCATCCGCGCGGCAAAATCACCTCCTTTTTACTAATCTCGATTCTATAATTTTTTAGATCAATATAATTGAGATTTGTATAGATAGCACACAGGAGCAAAACCAAGTGGTACGGTTAAGGGCATCCACAATGTGTAGCCAAATGTGAAAATAGCTTTTGGCATCGTGGGAACCATTGTGGACGGTGTTGCCAAAGCCAAAAAGATGGAACCGAAGCTCCCTGATTGATTGATTGAAGGAATAGAAAAATGCAACGTCTCTCCTCTTTCTCCCATTCTTGGACGCATGTAGTATAGTATAGAGCACGGAGTCTATCCCCTGTCCCTTCTATCACAAATCACAAAGCAGTGAGGCGTCAAATCACAAAAGCACGGACGAAGCAACCATCATTTCACTCTTCGCTGACTTCGTTTCTCCATCGTCTTCTTCGAGAAGCCATCTCACCGCATTAGTTACTCCTAGTAGTACTAGTAAAGGACTTCCTGGATGAAAATAAGGCGGTTGTCTCGGCTTGCAGGCGGCACTTGCGAACGACTTACCGTGGTCACCCTCAATGGTGTTCTCCGTCGAATGCGCTTTGCCAAACCACCAAAAAAATAAAAAATATCGTCGATGTCACCGCAATGGGGAAGGAAGTCAAATATAGTTACTACCTCCATTTTTTTGTACACAAGGCCAGTATATCAAAATTACAATTTGCAAAGGGCCACTAACACTAATCGAGGCAAAATTGATGGGGTTAGCAACCAAGGACATTAATATCCCTTGCATGCATGCGGAAGTGAGAAGGTTGGTTTGCATGGCGCAGCATTAATCAAGCGATGAGGAGTGAGATGGTTAGCTCTTTGGTCTTTGGAGAAAAAAATACGCATTAATTGACACGTGAAACGAGGATTTGTATCGATTAAATTCCGTGAAGGAAAACCCAACCTTTCTTTTTAACACTAGTACTCCTAGTACGTACGTACTTATCCTGTTTGGGTCTAGGCCTTGCATTGCCAAACTCCGGCACACATTTTTGCCAAGCTTACCTAAAGTTTTCAAAATGAGAAGGAGGTACACTTGCGCACAGCTATCGCGGTCGCACCGCACCCTCACATGGTCGCTCCTGCACGCCGCGGTCGCACCGCACCCTCACACAGTCGCTCCTGCACGCCGCAAACCCAACCAAGGGAACGCACCCTCACTGACACGTGCTGTCGCATGTGAACACACCAAACTCAGCCATCCTATCGCTGACACATAATTTTCGTTCATAGAGTATGTTTATCCAACCACATGTTGGGGAGTATCCGTACGGCCCGTGCGGTGGTCTGTTGGGGAAGAAGAAGAGGTGAGGAAGAAGGAAAGATGGGTTAGGAGACGTAGGATATTCATCCAACCGCCTGAAATGGTACACTGACCAAGTCAGACGACTTGCATAACAAATATATGTTTTTACACAGCAAAAGATCCATAAAAACAACAGCATAAAGAAAAACTATCACTGCTCGCGGAAAGAGACGCCCTCGTCGTCTTTGGCTGCCGGCGCGAACCAGCCGTCGCTGCCGACGTGTGTCTCCGCACCGTGGTTGTCCTCGGCCTCTAGCTACTCATTCAAGCGGAGCATGCGGGCGCTCTGCACAGAAGAGAGCACAGCCCGGTTCAAGTCGAGGACGTCCGGTTCCGCCTGCAGGAGGGCGTCGATGAGAGCGGCATCCGCGCGCTCCGCGTCGAGTCGAGCCTCTGCCGCCCGGTTCAAGTCCAGGACGTCCGGTTCCGCCTGCAGGAGGGCCTCGATGGCAGCGGCATCCGTGTGCTCCGCCTCAAGTTGAGCCTCCGCCGCTCGATTCACATCCACGACATCCGGTTCCTCCTGCAGGAGAGCCTCGATGGCAGTGGCATGCGCGCGCTCCGCGTCGAGTTGAGCCTCTGCCTCCCGGTCCTCCTTTAGTATCGCCATGTTGAACCGCTAGTCCGCCTGCACCATGGGGGACTCGGACGCCGGCACAAAGTCGACGTCCATCGTCTCATACCCATCGGGGGCCATCTGTAGGATCGAAAGTATGTCTAGAGGGGGGGTGATTAGACTACTTGACCAAATAAAAACTTAACCTTTTCCCAATTTTAGTTCTTGGCAGATTTTAGCTATTGTAGGACAAGTCAAGCAATCATCACACAATTCAAGCAAGCATGCAAAGAGTATATTGGCAGCGGAAAGTAAAGCATGCAACTTGCAAGAATGTAAAGGGAAGGGTTTGGAGAATTCAAACGCAATTGGAGACACGGATGTTTTCCCGTGGTTCGGATAGGTGGTGCTATCCTACATCCACGTTGATGGAGACTTCAACCCACAAAGGGTAACGGTTGCGCGAGTCCACGGAGGGCTCCACCCACAAAGGGTAACGGTTGCGTGAGTCCACGAAGGGCTCCACCCACGAAGGGTCCACGAAGAAGCAACCACCCACAAAGGGTCCACGAAGAAGCAACCTTGTCTATCCCACCATGGCCATCGCCCACAAAGGACTTGCCTCACTAGCGGTAGATCTTCACGAAGTAGGCGATCTCCTTGCCCTTACAAACTCCTTGGTTCAACTCCACAATCTTGTCGGAGGCTCCCAAGTGACACCTAGCCAATCTAGGAGACACAACTCTCCAAGAAGTAACAAATGGTGTGTAGGTAATGAACTCCTTGCTCTTGTGCTTCAAATGATAGTCTCCCCAACACTCAACTCTCTCTCATAGGATTTGGATCTTGTGGAAAGAAGATTTGAGTGGAAAGCAACTTGGGAAGGCTAGAGATCAAGATTCATATGGTAGGAATGGAATGTCTTGATCTCAACACATGAGTAGGTGGTTCTCTCTCAGAACATATGAGTTGGAATTGTGTATGTGTTCTGATGGCTCTCTCCACGAATGAAGAGGAGGTGGAGGGGTATATATAGCCTCCACACAAAATCCAACCGTTACACACAGTTTTCCAATCTCTGTGGTACCGAATCAACAAACTCAGTCAGACCGAAAAGGTAAACCTAGTGACCGTTAGAGATTTTCGGTGGGACTGACATGCAACTCGATAGGACCGATATGGTTAGGGTTTGGGCATAACGTAATCTCGGTGAGACCGATTACACAAACTTGGTGAGACCGAATTTGGTAATTAGCTAACCAGAGAGTTGGTCAGGCAAACTCGGTGGGACCGATTTGCTCTTTCGGTGAGACAGAAAAGTTACAAAAAGGAAACACCGAATTTACATTGCAATCTCGGTGGGACCGATTCGCTCTTTTGGTGAGACCGAAAAGTTACGAAAGGGAAACAGAGAGTTTGCAATCCCATCTCAGTGAGACCGAGATCCCTATCGGTAGAACCGAATTGCTAGGGTTTGTAGTGGCTTATGACAAGTGAAATTCGGTGGCGCCGGATAGAAAGAATCGGTAGGACCGAGTTTGGCTTAGGGTTTAGGTCATATGTGGATATGGGAAAGTAGTTGAGGGTTTTTGGAGCATATCACTAAGCACATGAAGCAAGAGGCTCATTAAGCAACACCTCATCCCTCCTTGATAGTATTGGCTTTTCCTAAAGACTCAATGTGATCTTGGATCACTAAAATATAAAATGAAGAGTCTTGAGCTTTTGAGCTTGAGCCAATCCTTTGTCCTTAGCATTTTGAGGGTTCCACTTCACATCCATGCCATGCCAATCATTGAGCTTTCCTGAAATAATCATCTTGGAATAGCATTAGCTCAATGAGCTATATGTTGTTATGAATTACCAAAACCACCTAGGGATAGTTGCACTTTCAATCTCCCCCTTTTTGGTAATTGATGACAACATATAGATCAAAGCTTCGACAAATGATAATAAGCATGAAATATATCGTCGCTTTGAGAAGTATGTGACAAGTAAGAGCTCCCCCTAAATTTGTGCATATTTAAAATTTGCTTTGGACTGCAAATGCAAAAGGAGTTAGAGTCATGGGTTACTCTTCCATGTCACATACATCTTGGTGGAGCGCTTAAAATGATAAGAATGAAATACATGCACTCATCACCAAGAATAGTGAATGATCACATAAGATAGATAAGATAATAGCATTAAGCAAACATTAAGTGTAGCTTATGATCAAACACATGATCATCAATGTCTCACAGATAATGACGTAGTATCTCAAGCACTCAAAAGCAAACAAAGTTCGAAAAACCACCAAATAAAGCAAGAGAGAAAAAAGCAACACCCTCTCTCTCGAAGCCTATGATCTATACATTTTCTCCCCCTTTGGCAACAAGTTACCAAAAAGTTCCTAGAAAATGCATAGTGCTAGATCGACTCTCAGGCTTGATCTTCAGGTGGTGGTGGAGTTCGGATCACTCCAAGGACGAAGGCTTCCGTAGACGCTGAAGTAGACGCTGGAGTTGGAGCTGAAGTAGATGCTGGAGCTGGTGGAACTGAGGCTGTAGCTGGTGCAGAAGTGGTGGCTCTAGTGTCAGCAACTGGCACTGCAGACGACCTCGGACCTCGTGGCACTCTGGCAAAGGCATCAGTTGTAGTCCTGCCTCTCCTCTCCTGCATGTCATCTTGGAGCTGCTCCACTGCAGTCTGAATCCCTGTCACCTTGACATCCAAGTCATAGAACTTTTGTTCCATGATTCTCTCTAGGCTTGCCTGGTTCTGAGTTAGGGTGGCTAGTCCTTTCTCAATCCGCAGGGTGGATGCAATCAGGTAACCAAGCTGCTCTTGTTTGGTTTTCAAGAAGTACTCAGATGCCTCCTCTTGAGTTGGCATCTTGGCAGCTTTCTCCTTCCTTGCCTTCTCCTTCTTTGCTTGTGCTTGGGCAGATGATGGTTCATTTTTCAGTCATCACAACTTGATTGTCCTCAAAATCTGGACGGATGGGCAGGTGTTCCTTGTCCAATAAGTATATGCCCGTGCCCATCTTGGAGTTAATGAGCTCCTGAATTTGTGGGGCATATCCACAGCTCCTCTTCTGATCAGCTGCTGTCCTCTTGATTGTCTCTACCATGAGGCTCATCACCTTGAACTTCTATGGCACATCAAAGATATGTAGCAAGTTGATTGCATGGCCTCTGATCATCTTGTGATCACCTGACTTGGGCAACAAGGTGTGCCTCAATATCTAATTGATGGTTGGTAGCCCTGACAGAAGATAATGCACTGAGCCAAATTTGAAAGTTTCAAGAGCTTCATTGGGAATCTCCTTCTACATGGACATAGAGTTGTGGTCCATCTTCTTCTTGGCATAAATATCCAAGTCATCCTCATGCTCCTCTGGGGCATTGATGAGCTGTGCCCACTCAGCAACTGTTGACTGATATCTGGTTCCTTCTGACATCCATACAATCCTCCCATCTGGATAAAAATGTGTTGTGGAGTAGAACTGCATGATAAGCTCCTCGTTCCACTTTGTGAGCTTCTGCTCAACAAAGTCTGCAACTCCACAAGCACTAAAGCTGTCATACACTCCAGGGTAGTGTTCCTCATTTTCCTTCATGTACTCCCAATCAACCCATCTCATGTCACAAACTATGGGCTTCTTATCAAGCAGCACTGTCTCATAGAAATCTTGCCGTTCCTTGGTGTGAAATCTGTAATCCACAGCAGTTCTTCTCCTTGAAGCATACGGGTCTGCTTCTCTCCACTTCCTGAGCCCTGAGTCTCTCCTGAGCTTCATATCCTCAGCCACAGGATGAGCATCGTTGTGGTCTGGGATCTTGGGCTTGAGTTTTCTGAGTACTTGCTCTTCATCATCTTCTTCTGCAGCTTCAGGCACTGGGGCCTTGTTCTTCTCAGTTGCAGGTATGCTCCTTGTATTTCTCTTTGGTGCAGACTTGGGCTTGGAGGCAGCTTTGGGTGCTTCTTTGGGCTTAGATGTGGCAGCCCCTGATCTTATAGTATCACCCATAAGCTTAGGTGCCTTAGGTGCTGGTGCAGCAACCTCTTCTTCTTCCTCTTCTTCCATGATGGAAGCCTTTCCAAGCACTCTGGCTACGGTCTTCTTGACCCTTTCCTTTCTTTTCTTGCCTTCAGCAGCAACTGGCTCTATGGGAGTGGACTTCTCAGGAATCTTGGTTGAGGCTCTGGCCTTTGGCATAGGCTGCCTGCCTGCTGGCCTTTTGATTTTCATCCCTGGCTTTGTGCCTTGAGCTGACTCAACTCTCTTTGATGTGGCTTCCTCTTCTGCCACATAATCTTCATCCTCAGAATCTGAAGTTCTCTTCTTCCTCTATCTGGTGGCAGCTTTAGGCAGATTGCTTGGGGTACTCCTGCTGCCATCATCTAAAGAGCTGGAGGGACTAGTGCCCGCACTCATGTGCACTTGCTGTTCTAAACATTCTGGCTGTCACTCTGATCTGACATGATGAACAAGCTGTCTGCTGACCCTGTGAATAGTTTATAGATGAGGTAGAATAGATGAGCATCACAAAATGCAGAGATTTTTGCAAAAGAATGATCCAAAAACTTAGTTTTAGTTTCCCACTAAAATCATCTCGGATCTATCGATTTTTAAACTCGGTGATACCGAAGCAGTTTTGGCACCTAAACTAGTGAACTCGGTCAGACCGAGTCACAGTTCGGTGGCACCGAGACTGCTAGGGTTTCACAAAGTTCCAAAATCGGTCACACCGATAAGTAATTCTCGGTCAGACCGAGTCTCACTTGTGTAATGGCATAAGCCAAATCGATGGGACCGAGTTTTTCAACTCGGTGGGTCCGAGATGGTTTCGGCGGAAACCTAACCCTAAAATTTTCGAATCAAACCTAATCTACGAGCGCATTGACTGGATAGGAGTGTTTCAATCATGGCAAGAATCATTAAGAACACAATGTGCTAGGAATCGGACGGGGAATATCACTGTGATCGAGTCCATACCCTAGTTCGGCGGAGACTCGCTACGGCGGCATTGGCGGGGTAGAATTCCGTTGACGACGATGGAGACCAGCGACTGGAGGCGGCTGGCGGCGAGGAGACGACCCGGAGACCACGTTGGCAGAGCAGGCTATCGCGCGGGCGAAGGGGTTCGGAGAAATTTCCAAATTTTTGCCCGTGACTATATATAGCCCGACCCTGTCGGTGTGACCTAGTGGAACAACTCGGTGGCACCGAGATTCATAACTGCAAGCAGTTACTGAAACTCGATGTGACCGAAAGGTTCAAATCGGTTGCACCGAGATCGAAAACCTAGATCAACTTAATGATCTCGGTAGGACCGAAAGTGGGGTATCGGTCAGATCGAGAATCAAAAAGAGGTTTTGGAAGTTTAAGTCTATGACGAATCGGGGACTCCGAGCGCTCCTCACACAGAGTGGTTTGAATCTGACTTGATCAAATTTTGTGATGCAGCATGAATAGAGTTTGAGACGAGAAAAGCATAGATAGCTAGAGAAGGTTCTTAGGCATTCTTGTCCATCCACTTGTCAAAAGGAAATAAAACCGAACAATCAAAACAACAAGTGGATGTCCTCGAATGAGTAAAATATGCAACCAGCATGCTCACACAATAAAATGGCAAATGAAATATGTGGCAAGGCATGCACAACCAATTCTAGCATCTATCAAGCAATTTGCGATGACAAGGTCATCTATATATGAGTATATTGACTTAGGAGTCAAGTGAGAACACTTGATCATAGGTCATACTCATCGTTTAAGCTCAAGTGGGGTTACCACTTTTACATAAAGCATTGTTGTGTTCACATCTTTAGAGTTGCTTTAGCTCAAGTCTTAGAGTAAAGCTCCCCCTAGATGTGATATCCCCCCTTAGAGGGATGAACTAACCTCGGGTATTGTCGATGATGACTTCATGTAGATGTTGAAGATGTGGATGCTCAATGTTGATGTAGATCACTTGGAGCTATCCATTTGAGTGAATTGCACTTTCAATACCTACATGGGTTAGTCCCACAAGGAACAAACAAGGATATCCATAGACATAGAGTGATGCACACACAAGATGATGTCCATGAAAACTTTTAGGTTACCTTGTCCCTTGTCTTACCAACAAGAGGGTTTGTGACTCCTTGAACTAGTGCAAAATGTGGAAGTTGATTGCACTTGTTCTTGCCAAAATGATAAGAGTGAAGTATGTTGGCGGAGTCACCCTCAAGAACTCTCTAGTTCTTCTTTTGGATCCACATCATCTTGATGGGAATCCTTGGAGTTGTAGTCGTACTTGATGAAGTGGAACTTGAAGTAGTCTTGGGAATCCACTTGACTAAGGTCTTAGGAGCTTCTTCAAATGCATCAATTTCCTCTTGAAGCTTGTCCTTGCCTTTTTGCTTGTAGTCTTGTGGTGGAAGATCATCTTGAGCTTGTGTCCCCTTGAAAGAAGTATCATACTTCTCTTGTTGAGGAACAAATTTAGTCTTGGGGTATTGATCTTCTTCCCACTCAACTCCATTGGCATTGAACTTTCGTTCAAAACCAACACCTTGATTCTTCCGGTGCATTCCTTGCTTGCGCACAATTTCCTCGAATTGCTTACTCCCGGCAAGGCTTTTGTACACTCATTTCTCTATAATTCCCTTCAATAAGCTATTTTCTTGCTCAAGTGTAACTTGGCTAAGAGAATCATTAGTGGAATCAAGAGAACTACTAGAAGCAACAATATTGGATTTAGCATGATCATTGTTACTACTAGAGGAAGAATCTTTCTTGTTCTTGTTACTAGACTTGACTTGAGGCATGTAAGTGGATAAGAGTAAACGCTTGGCAATGTAAGAAGAACTTTTCTTGCGAAGATCATCATTGATTGCTTTTAAGAACTCATGCTCTTGCTCAAGATTGAGCTTTTCAAAGCGTAATTTCTCATGAGCTCTTAAAAGTTCTCGATGATCTTCGAAGATAGTTTCATGAGCTAACTTAAGAGTGTTTAGTTCTTTAGTTAGAGCCTCAATCTTCTCCTTATCATTGTCATTC